>NC_088218.1:7801629-7857164 GCF_036934945.1 Oncorhynchus masou masou | reverse complement strand
TGGAAGCTTTGCACTAGTCGGCCTGGACAGCAGCAGCTCTGGTCAGTACTATTAGAGGCCTGGAAGCTTTACACTAGTCGGCCTGGAAAGCAGCAGCTCTGGTCAGTACTATTAGAGGCCTGGAAGCTTTGCACTAGTCGGCCTGGACAGCAGCAGCTCTGGTCAGTACTATTAGAGACCTGGAAGCTTTGCACTAGTCGGCCTGGAAAGCAGCAGCTCTGGTCAGTACTATTAGAGGCCTGGAAGCTTTGCACTAGTCGGCCTGGAAAGCAGCAGCTCTGGTCAGTACTATTAGAGGCCTGGAAGCTTTACACTAGTCGGCCTGGAAAGCAGCAGCTCTGGTCAGTACTATTAGAGGCCTGGAAGCTTTGCACTAGTCGGCCTGGACAGCAGCAGCTCTGGTCAGTACTATTAGAGGCCTGGAAGCTTTGCACTAGTCGGCCTGGAAAGCAGCAGCTCTGGTCAGTACTATTAGAGGCCTGGAAGCTTTGCACTAGTCGGCCTGGACAGCAGCAGCTCTGGTCAGTACTATTAGAGGCCTGGAAGCTTTGCACTAGTCGGCCTGGAAAGCAGCAGCTCTGGTCAGTACTATTAGAGGCCTGGAAGCTTTGCACTAGTCGGCCTGGACAGCAGCAGCTCTGGTCAGTACTATTAGAGACCTGGAAGCTTTGCACTAGTCGGCCTGGACAGCAGCAGCTCTGGTCAGTACTATTAGAGACCTGGAAGCTTTGCACTAGTCGGCCTGGACAGCAGCAGCTCTGGTCAGTACTATTAGAGGCCTGGAAGCTTTGCACTAGTCGGCCTGGACAGCAGCAGCTCTGGTCAGTACTATTAGAGACCTGGAAGCTTTGCACTAGTCGGCCTGGACAGCAGCAGCTCTGGTCAGTACTATTAGAGGCCTGGAAGCTTTGCACTAGTCGGCCTGGACAGCAGCAGCTCTGGTCAGTACTATTAGAGACCTGGAAGCTTTGCACTAGTCGGCCTGGACAGCAGCAGCTCTGGTCAGTACTATTAGAGACCTGGAAGCTTTGCACTAGTCGGCCTGGACAGCAGCAGCACTAGTCAGTACTATTAGAGACCTGGAAGCTTTGCACTAGTCGGCCTGGACAGCAGCAGCACTGGTCAGTACTATTAGAGACCTGGAAGCTTTGCACTAGTCGGCCTGGACAGCAGCAGCTCTGGTCAGTACTATTAGAGGCCTGGAAGCTTTGCACTAGTCGGCCTGGACAGCAGCAGCTCTGGTCAGTACTATTAGAGACCTGGAAGCTTTGCACTAGTCGGCCTGGACAGCAGCAGCTCTGGTCAGTACTATTAGAGACCTGGAAGCTTTGCACTAGTCGGCCTGGACAGCAGCAGCTCTGGTCAGTACTATTAGAGGCCTGGAAGCTTTGCACTAGTCGGCCTGGACAGCAGCAGCTCTGGTCAGTACTATTAGAGACCTGGAAGCTTTGCACTAGTCGGCCTGGACAGCAGCAGCTCTGGTCAGTACTATTAGAGGCCTGGAAGCTTTGCACTAGTCGGCCTGGACAGCAGCAGCTCTGGTCAGTACTATTAGAGACCTGGAAGCTTTGCACTAGTCGGCCTGGACAGCAGCAGCTCTGGTCAGTACTATTAGAGGCCTGGAAGCTTTGCACTAGTCGGCCTGGACAGCAGCAGCTCTGGTCAGTACTATTAGAGGCCTGGAAGCTTTGCACTATCGGCCTGGAAAGCAGCAGCTCTGGTCAGTACTATTAGAGGCCTGAAGCTTTGCACTAGTCGGCCTGGACAGCAGCAGCTCTGGTCAGTACTATTAGAGGGCCTGGAAGCTTTGCACTAGCCGGCCTGGACAGCAGCAGCTCTAACAGTACTATTAGAGGCCTGGAAGCTTTACACTAGTCGGCCTGGAAAGTGCATGCCTGGTCAGTACTATTAGAGGCCTGGAAGCTTTGCACCAATCGGGCCTGGACAGCAGCAGCTCTGGTCAGTACTATTAGAGACCTGGAAGCTTTGCACTAGTCGGCCTGGAAAGCAGCAGCTCTGGTCAGTACTATTAGAGGCCTGGGAAGCTTTGCACTAGTCGGGCCTGGAAAGCAGCAGCACTAGTCAGTACTATTAGAGACCTGGAAGCTTTGCAATTAGTCGGCCCGGAAAAGCAGCAAAGAATCTGGTCAGTACTATTAGAGGCCTGGAAGCTTTGCACTAGTCGGCCTGGACAGCAGAAGCCTGGTCAGTACTATTAGAGGCCTGAAGCTGCACTAGCTGCTGCCTGGAAAGCAGCAGCTCTGGTCAGTACTATTAGAGACCTGGAAGCTTTGCACTAGTCGGCCTGGACAGCAGCAGCTCTGGTCAGTACTATTAGAGACCTGGAAGCTTTGCACTAGTCGCACTGACAGCAGCAGCACTAGTCAGTACGGCTAGAGACCTGGAAGCTTTGCACTAGTCGGCCTGGACAGCAGCAGCACTAGTCAGTACTATTAGAGACCTGGAAGCTTTGGCACTAGTCGGCCTGACAGCAGCAGCACTAGTCAGTACTATTAGAGGCCTGAAGCTTTGCACTAGTCGGCCTGGACAGCAGCAGCTCTGGTCAGTACTATTAGAGGCCTGGAAGCTTTACACTTAGTCGGCCTGGACAGCAGCTCTGGTCAGTACTATTAGAGGCCTGGAA
Organism: Oncorhynchus masou masou; assembly: GCF_036934945.1. Classification (NCBI taxonomy): domain Eukaryota; kingdom Metazoa; phylum Chordata; class Actinopteri; order Salmoniformes; family Salmonidae; genus Oncorhynchus; species Oncorhynchus masou. Next base: position 7,854,520 of record NC_088218.1, on the reverse strand, counting down.
GCTTTGCACTAGTCGGCCTGGACAGCAGCAGCTCTGGTCAGTACTATTAGAGGCCTAGAGACCTGGAAGCTTTGCACTAGTCGGCCTGGACAGCAGCAGCTCTGGTCAGTACTATTAGAGGCCTGGAAGCTTTGCACTAGTCGGCCTGGACAGCAGCAGCTCTGGTCAGTACTATTAGAGGCCTGGAAGCTTTGCACTAGTCGGCCTGGACAGCAGCAGCTCTGGTCAGTACTATTAGAGGCCTGGAAGCTTTGCACTAGTCGGCCTGGACAGCAGCAGCTCTGGTCAGTACTATTAGAGACCTGGAAGCTTTGCACTAGTCGGCCTGGACAGCAGCAGCTCTGGTCAGTACTATTAGAGGCCTGGAAGCTTTGCACTAGTCGGCCTGGACAGCAGCAGCTCTGGTCAGTACTATTAGAGGCCTGGAAGCTTTGCACTAGTCGGCCTGGACAGCAGCAGCTCTGGTCAGTACTATTAGAGGCCTGGAAGCTTTGCACTAGTCGGCCTGGACAGCAGCAGCTCTGGTCAGTACTATTAGAGACCTGGAAGCTTTGCACTCAGTCGGGTTGGACAGCAGCAGCCTTGGTCAGTACTATTAGAGGCCTGAAGCTTTGCACTAGTCGGGCCTGACAGCAGCAGCTCTGGTCAGTACTATTAGAGACCTGAAGCTTTGCACTAGTCGGGCCTGGACAGCAGCCGCTCTGGTCAGTACTATTAGAGACCTGGAAGCTTTGCACTAGTCGGCCTGGACAGCAGCAGCTCTGGTCAGTACTATTAGAGGCCTGGAAGCTTTACACTAGTCGGCCTGGACAGCAGCAGCACTAGTCAGTACTATTAGAGGCCTGGAAGCTTTGCACTAGTCGGCCTGGACAGCAGCAGCTCTGGTCAGTACTATTAGAGACCTGGAAGCTTTGCACTAGTCGGGCCTGGACAGCAGCAGCTCTGGTCAGTACTATTAGAGGCCTGAAGCTTTGCACTAGCCGGCCTGGACAGCAGCAGCTCTGGTCAGTACTATTAGAGACCTGAAGCTTTGCACTAGTCGGCCTGGACAGCAGCAGCACTCTGGAGACCTGGAAGCTTTTGCACTATCGGCCTGGACAGCAGCAGCACTAGTCAGTACTATTAGAGACCTGGAAGCTTTGCACTAGTCGGCCTGGACAGCAGCAGCTCTGGTCAGTACTATTAGAGGCCTGGAAGCTTTACACTAGTCGGCCTGGACAGCAGCAGCTCTGGTCAGTACTATTAGAGACCTGGAAGCTTTGCACTAGTCGGCCTGGACAGCAGCAGCTCTGGTCAGTACTATTAGAGACCTGGAAGCTTTGCACTAGTCGGCCTGGACAGCAGCAGCTCTGGTCAGTACTATTAGAGGCCTGGAAGCTTTGCACTAGTCGGCCTGGACAGCAGCAGCTCTGGTCAGTACTATTAGAGACCTGGAAGCTTTGCACTAGTCGGCCTGGACAGCTGCAGCTGTGGTCAGTACTATTAGAGACCTGGAAGCTTTACACTAGTCGGCCTGGACAGCAGCAGCTCTGGTCAGTACTATTAGAGGCCTGGAAGCTTTGCACTAGTCGGGTTGGACAGCAGCAGCTCTGGTCAGTACTATTAGAGGCCTGGAAGCTTTGCACTAGTCGGCCTGGACAGCAGCTGCTCTGGTCAGTACTATTAGAGGCCTGAAGCTTTGCACTAGTCGGCCTGGACAGCAGCAGCTCTGGTCATATCATTAGAGACCTGGAAGCTTTGCACTAGTCGGCCTGGACAGCTGCAGCTCTGGTCAGTACTATTAGAGACCTGAAGCCTGGAAGCTTTGTACACTGAAGCTCGGGTTGGACAGCAGCAGCTCTGGTCAGTACTATTAGAGGCCTGGAAGCTTTACACTAGTCGGGTGGACAGCAGCAGCTCTGGTCAGTACTATTAGAGGCCTGGAAGCTTTACACTAGTCGGCCTGGACAGCAGCAGCACTGGTCAGTACTAGAGGCCTGGAAGCTTTACACTAGTCGGGCTGGACAGCAGCAGCTCTGGTCAGTACTATTAGAGGCCTGGAAGCTTTACACTAGTCGGCCTGGACAGCAGCAGCACTGATCAGTACTATTAGAGGCCTGGAAGCTTTACACTAGTCGGGTTGGACAGCAGCAGCTCTGGTCAGTACTATTAGAGGCCTGGAAGCTTTACACTAGTCGGCCTGGACAGCAGCAGCACTGATCAGTACTATTAGAGGCCTGGAAGCTTTACACTAGCGGGTTGGACAGCAGCAGCTCTGGTCAGTACTATTAGAGACCTGGAAGCTTTACACTAGTCGGGCCTGGACAGCAGCAGCTCTGGTCAGTACTATTAGAGGCCTGGAAGCTTTGCACTAGTCGGGTTGGGACAGTTTCTGGGTCAGTACTAGAGGCAGCTCTGGTCAGTACTATTAGAGGCCTGGAGCTTACACTAGTCGGGTTGGACAGCAGCAGCTCTGGTCAGTACTATTAGAGACCTGGAAGCTTTACACTAGTCGGCATGGACAGCAGCAGCTCTGGTCATAATTAGGGGCCTGGAAGCTTTGCACTAGTCAGGTCGGACAGCAGCAGCTCTGGTCAGTACTATTAGAGGTCTGGAAGCCGGCACTAGTCGGCCTGGACAGCAGCAGCTCTGGTCAGTACTATTAGAGGCCTGGAAGCTTCTGGCACTAGTCAGGTTGGACAGCAGCAGCTCTGGTCAGTACTATTAGAGACCTGGAAGCTTTGCACTAGTCGGCCTGGACAGCAGCAGCTCTGGTCAGTACTATTAGAGACCTGGAAGCTTTGCACTAGTCGGCCTGGACAGCAGCAGCTCTGGTCAGTACTATTAGAGGCCTGGAAGCTTTGCACTAGTCGGCCTGGACAGCAGCAGCTCTGGTCAGTACTATTAGAGACCTGGAAGCTTTGCACTAGTCGGCCTGGACAGCAGCAGCTCTGGTCAGTACTATTAGAGGCCTGGAAGCTTTGCACTAGTCGGCCTGGACAGCAGCAGCTCTGGTCAGTACTATTAGAGGCCTGGAAGCTTTGCACTAGTCGGCCTGGACAGCAGCAGCTCTGGTCAGTACTATTAGAGGCCTGGAAGCTTTACACTAGTCGGCCTGGACAGCAGCAGCTCTGGTCAGTACTATTAGAGGCCTGGAAGCTTTGCACTAGTCGGCCTGGACAGCAGCAGCTCTGGTCAGTACTATTAGAGGCCTGAAGCTTTGCACTAGTCGGGCTGGACAGCAGCAGCTCTGGTCAGTACTATTAGAGGCCTGGAAGCTTTGCACTAGTCGGCCTGGACAGCAGCTGCTCTGGTCACTATTAGAGGCCTGGAAGCTTTGCACTAGTCGGCCTGGACAGCAGCAGCTCTGGTCAGTACTATTAGAGACCTGAAGCTTTGCACTAGTCGGCCTGGACAGCAGCAGCCTGGTCAGTACTATTAGAGGCCTGGAAGCTTTGCACTAGTCGGGTTGGACAGCAGCAGCTCTGGTCAGTACTATTAGAGGCCTGGAAGCTTTACACTAGTCGGGTTGGACAGCAGCAGCTCTGGTCAGTACTATTAGAGGCCTGAAGCTTTACACTAGTCGGCCTGGACAGCAGCAGCACTGATCAGTACTATTAGAGGCCTGGAAGCTTTACACTAGTCGGCCTGGACAGCAGCAGCACTGGTCAGTACTATTAGAGGCCTGAAGCTTTACACTAGTCGGCCTGGACAGCAGCAGCACTGATCAGCACTATTAGAGGCCTGGAAGCTTTACACTAGTCGGCCTGGACAGCAGCAGCACTGGTCAGTACTATTAGAGGCCTGGAAGCTTTACACTAGTCGGCCTGGACAGCAGCAGCACTGATCAGTACTATTAGAGACCTGGAAGCTTTACACTAGTCGGCAGGACAGCAGCAGCTCTGGTCAGTACTATTAGAGACCTGGAAGCTTTACACTAGTCGGCATGGACAGCAGCAGCTCTGGTCAGTACTATTAGGGGCCTGGAAGCTTTGCACTAGTCAGGTTTGACAGCAGCAGCTCTGGTCAGTACTATTAGAGGTCTGGAAGCTTTGCACTAGTCGGCCTGGACAGCAGCAGCTCTGGTCAGTACTATTAGAGGCCTGGAAGCTTTGCACTAGTCAGGTTGGACAGCAGCAGCTCTGGTCAGTACTATTAGAGGTCTGGAAGCTTTAACTAGTCGGCCTGGGACAGCAGCAGCTCTGGTCAGTACTATTAGAGACCTGGAAGCTTTGCACTAGTCGGCCTGGACAGCAGCAGCTCTGGTCAGTACTATTAGAGACCTGAAGCTTTGCACTAGTCGGCCTGACAGCAGCAGCTCTGGTCAGTACTATTAGAGACCTGGAAGCTTTACACTAGTCGGCCTGGACAGCAGCAGCTCTGGTCAGTACTATTAGAGACCTGAAGCTTTGCACTAGTCGGCCTGGACAGCAGCAGCTCTGGTCAGTACTATTAGAGACCTGGAAGCTTTGCACTAGTCGGCCTGGACAGCAGCAGCTCTGGTCAGTACTATTAGAGACCTGAAGCTTTGCACTAGTCGGCCTGGACAGCAGCAGCTCTGGTCAGTACTATTAGAGGTCTGGAAGCTTTGCACTAGTCGGCCTGGACAGCAGCAGCTCTGGTCAGTACTATTAGAGGCCTGGAAGCTTTACACTAGTCGGCCTGGACAGCAGCAGCTCTGGTCAGTACTATTAGAGGCCTGGAAGCTTTACACTAGTCGGGCCTGGACAGCAGCAGCTCTGGTCAGTACTATTAGAGACCTGGAAGCTTTACACTAGTCGGGCCTGGACAGCAGCAGCTCTGGTCAGTACTATTAGAGGCCTGGAAGCTTTGCACTAGTCGCCTGGACAGCAGCAGCTCTGGTCAGTACTATTAGAGACCTGGAAGCTTTGCACTAGTCGGCCTGGACAGCTGCAGCTGTGGTCAGTACTATTAGAGACCTGGAAGCTTTACACTAGTCGGCCTGGACAGCAGCAGCTCTGGTCAGTACTATTAGAGGCCTGGAAGCTTTGCACTAGTCGGGCTGACAGCAGCAGCTCTGGTCAGTACTATTAGAGGCCTGGAAGCTTTGCACTAGTCGGCCTGGACAGCAGCTGCTCTGGTCAGTACTATTAGAGGCCTGGAAGCTTTGCACTAGTCGGGCCTGGACAGCAGCAGCTCTGGTCAGTACTATTAGAGACCTGAAGCTTTGCACTAGTCGGCCTGGACAGCAGCAGCTCTGGTCAGTACTATTAGAGGCCTGGAAGCTTTGCACTAGTCGGGTTGGACAGCAGCAGCTCTGGTCAGTACTACAGAGGCCTGAAGCTTTACACTAGTCGGGTTGGACAGCAGCAGCTCTGGTCAGTACTATTAGAGGCCTGGAAGCTTTACACTAGTCGGGTTGGACAGCAGCAGCTCTGGTCAGTACTATTAGAGGCCTGGAAGCTTTACACTAGTCGGCCTGGACAGCAGCAGCACTGATCAGTACTATTAGAGGCCTGGAAGACTAGTCGGCCTGGACAGCAGCAGCACTGATCAGTACTATTAGAGGCCTGGAAGCTTTACACTAGTCGGCCTGGACAGCAGCAGCTCTGGTCAGTACTATTAGAGGCCTGGAAGCTTTGCACTAGTCGGGCAGCAGCAGCTCTGGTCAGTACTATTAGAGCACCTGGACAGCAGCACTAGTCGGGCCTGGACAGCTGCAGCTGTGGTCAGTACTATTAGAGGCCTGGAAGCTTTACACTAGTCGGGTTGGACAGCAGCAGCTCTGGTCAGTACTATTAGAGGCCTGGAAGCTTTACACTAGACAGGTTGGACAGCAGCAGCTCTGGTCAGTACTATTAGAGGCCTGGAAGCTTTGCACTAGTCGGCCTGGACAGCAGCTGCTCTGGTCAGTACTATTAGAGGCCTGGAAGCTTTGCACTAGTCGGGCCTGGACAGCTGCAGCTGTGGTCAGTACTAGTACTAGAGGCCTGAAGCTTTGGTACAGTCGGGTTGGACAGCAGCAGCTCGGTCCTACTATTAGAGGCCTGGAAGACAGCACAGCAGCTCTGGTCAGAGGCTACACTATTAGAGCAGCCTGGAAGCTTTGCACTAGTCGGGTTGGACAGCAGCAGCTCTGGTCAGTACTATTAGAGGCCTGGAAGCTTTACACTAGTCGGCCTGGTACTATTAGAGGCAGCTGCTCTGGTCAGTACTATTAGAGGCCTGAAGCTTTACCTGGAAGCAGCACTGATTGAGGCCTGGAAGCTTTACACTAGTCGGGCTGGACAGCAGCAGCTCTGGTCAGTACTATTAGAGACCTGAAGCTTTACAGCACTAGTCGGCCTGGGACAGCAGCAGCTCTGGTCAGTACTATTAGAGAAGCCTGGAAGCTTTGCACTATTAGAGGCCTGAAGCTTTGCACTAGTCGGCCTGGACAGCAGCAGCTCTGGTCAGTACTATTAGAGACCTGGAAGCTTTACACTAGTCGGCCTGGACAGCAGCAGCTCTGGTCAAAACTATTAGAGACCTGAAGCTTTGCACTAGTCGGCCTGGACAGCAGCAGCTCTGGTCAGTACTATTAGAGACCTGGAAGCTTTGCACTAGTCGGCCTGTCAGTACAGCAGCAGCTCTGGTCAGTACTATTAGAGGCCTGGAAGCTTTGCACTAGTCGGCCTGGACAGCAGCAGCACTGGTCAGTACTATTAGAGGTCTGGAAGCTTTGCACTAGTCAGCCTGGACAGCAGCAGCTCTGGTCAGTACTATTAGAGGCCTGGAAGCTTTACACTAGTCGGCCTGGACAGCAGCAGCTCTGGTCAGTACTATTAGAGACCTGAAGCTTTGCACTAGTCGGGTTGGACAGCAGCAGCTCTGGTCAGTACTATTAGAGGCCTGGAAGCTTTACACTAGACGGTTGACAGCAGCAGCTCTGGTCAGTACTATTAGAGGCCTGAAGCTTTGCACTAGTCGGCCTGGACAGCAGCAGCTCTGGTCAGTACTATTAGAGGCCTGGAAGCTTTGCACTAGTCGGCCTGGACAGCAGCAGCTCTGGTCAGTACTATTAGAGACCTGGAAGCTTTGCACTAGTCGCCTGGACAGCAGCAGCTCTGGTCAGTACTATTAGAGACCTGGAAGCTTTGCACTAGTCGGCCTGGACAGCAGCTCTGGTCAGTACTATTAGAGGCCTGGAAGCTTTGCACTAGTCGGCCTGGACAGCAGCAGCTCTGGTCAGTACTAGAGGCCTGGAAGCTTTACACTAGTCGGGTTGGGACAGCAGCAGCACTAGTCAGTACTATTAGAGACCTGGAAGCTTTACACTAGTCAGTACTATTAGCAGCTTGGTCAGTACATTAGCAGCTCTGGTCAGTAGTCAGTATTAGAGACCTGGAAGCTTTGCACTAGTCGGCCTGGGATACAGCAGCAGCACTTGGTCAGTACTATTAGAGACCTGGAAGCTTTGCACTAGTCGGCCTGGACAGCAGCAGCACTAGTCAGTACTATTAGAGACCTGGAAGCTTTTGCACTAGTCAGCCTGGACAGCAGCAGCTCTGGTCAGTACTATTAGAGGCCTGGAAGCTTTACACTAGTCGGCCTGGACAGCAGCAGCTCTGGTCAGTACTATTAGAGACCTGGAAGCTTTGCACTAGTCGGCCTGGACAGCAGCAGCTCTGGTCAGTACTATTAGAGGCCTGGAAGCTTTGCACTGGTCGGCCTGGACAGCAGCAGCTCTGGTCAGTACTATTAGAGACCTGGAAGCTTTGCACTAGTCGGCCTGGACAGCAGCAGCTCTGGTCAGTACTATTAGAGACCTGGAAGCTTTGCACTAGTCGGCCTGGACAGCAGCAGCTCTGGTCAGTACTATTAGAGGCCTGGAAGCTTTACACTAGTCGGCCTGGACAGCAGCAGCTCTGGTCAGTACTATTAGAGACCTGGAAGCTTTGCACTAGTCGGCCCTGGACAGCAGCAGCTCTGGTCAGTACTATTAGAGACCTGGAAGCTTTGCACTAGTCGGCCTGGACAGCAGCAGCTCTGGTCAGTACTATTAGAGGCCTGGAAGCTTTGCACTAGTCGGCCTGGACAGCAGCAGCTCTGGTCAGTACTATTAGAGACCTGGAAGCTTTGCACTAGTCGGCCTGGACAGCTGCAGCTGTGGTCAGTACTATTAGAGACCTGGAAGCTTTACACTAGTCGGCCTGGACAGCAGCAGCTCTGGTCAGTACTATTAGAGGCCTGGAAGCTTTGCACTAGTCGGGTTGGACAGCAGCAGCTCTGGTCAGTACTATTAGAGGCCTGGAAGCTTTGCACTAGTCGGCCTGGACAGCAGCTGCTCTGGTCAGTACTATTAGAGACCTGGAAGCTTTGCACTAGTCGGCCTGGACAGCAGCAGCTCTGGTCAGTACTATTAGAGACCTGGAAGCTTTGCACTAGTCGGCCTGGACAGCAGCAGCTCTGGTCAGTACTATTAGAGACCTGGAAGCTTTGCACTAGTCGGGGACAGCTGGCTGTGGTCAGTACTAGAGACAGCAGCTCTGGTCAGTACTATTAGAGGCCTGGAAGCTTTACACTAGTCGGGTTGGACAGCAGCAGCTCTGGTCAGTACTATTAGAGGCCTGGAAGCTTTGCACTAGTCGGCCTGGACAGCAGCAGCACTGATCAGTACTATTAGAGGCCTGGAAGCTTTACACTAGTCGGTTGGACAGCAGCAGCTCTGGTCAGTACTATTAGAGGCCTGGAAGCTTTACACTAGTCGGCCTGGACAGCAGCAGCACTGATCAGTACTATTAGAGGCCTGGAAGCTTTGCACTAGTCGGGTTGGACAGCAGCAGCTCTGGTCAGTACTATTAGAGGCCTGGAAGCTTTACACTAGTCGGCCTGGACAGCAGCAGCTCTGGTCAGTACTATTAGAGGCCTGGAAGCTTTACACTAGTCGGGTTGGACAGCAGCAGCTCTGGTCAGTACTATTAGAGACCTGGAAGCTTTACACTAGTCGGCCTGGACAGCAGCAGCTCTGGTCAGTACTATTAGAGGCCTGGAAGCTTTGGAAGCTTTGCACTAGTCAGGTTGGACAGCAGCAGCTCTGGTCAGTACTATTAGAGGCCTGGAAGCTTTACACTAGTCGGCCTGGACAGCAGCAGCTCTGGTCAGTACTATTAGAGACCTGGAAGCTTTGCACTAGTCGGCCTGGACAGCAGCAGCTCTGGTCAGTACTATTAGAGGCCTGGAAGCTTTGCACTAGTCGGCCTGGACAGCAGCAGCTCTGGTCAGTACTATTAGAGACCTGGAAGCTTTGCACTAGTCGGCCTGGACAGCAGCAGCTCTGGTCAGTACTATTAGAGACCTGGAAGCTTTGCACTAGTCGGCCTGGACAGCAGCAGCTCTGGTCAGTACTATTAGAGGCCTGGAAGCTTTGCACTAGTCGGCCTGGACAGCAGCAGCTCTGGTCAGTACTATTAGAGACCTGGAAGCTTTGCACTAGTCGGCCTGGACAGCAGCAGCTCTGGTCAGTACTATTAGAGACCTGGAAGCTTTGCACTAGTCGGCCTGGACAGCAGCAGCTCTGGTCAGTACTATTAGAGGCCTGGAAGCTTTGCACTAGTCGGCCTGGACAGCAGCAGCTCTGGTCAGTACTATTAGAGACCTGGAAGCTTTGCACTAGTCGGCCTGGACAGCTGCAGCTGTGGTCAGTACTATTAGAGACCTGGAAGCTTTACACTAGTCGGCCTGGACAGCAGCAGCTCTGGTCAGTACTATTAGAGGCCTGGAAGCTTTGCACTAGTCGGCCTGGACAGCAGCAGCTCTGGTCAGTACTATTAGAGGCCTGGAAGCTTTGCACTAGTCGGCCTGGACAGCAGCTGCTCTGGTCAGTACTATTAGAGGCCTGGAAGCTTTGCACTAGTCGGCCTGGACAGCAGCAGCTCTGGTCAGTACTATTAGAGACCTGGAAGCTTTGCACTAGTCGGCCTGGACAGCAGCAGCTCTGGTCAGTACTATTAGAGGCCTGGAAGCTTTGCACTAGTCGGGGTTGGACAGCAGCAGCTCTGGTCAGTACTATTAGAGGCCTGGAAGCTTTACACTAGTCGGCCTGGACAGCAGCAGCTCTGGTCAGTACTATTAGAGGCCTGGAAGCTTTACACTAGTCGGCCTGGACAGCAGCAGCTCACTGGTCAGTACTATTAGAGGCCTGGAAGCTTTACACTAGTCGGGTTGGACAGCAGCAGCTCTGGTCAGTACTATTAGAGGCCTGGAAGCTTTACACTAGTCGGCCTGGACAGCAGCAGCTCTGGTCAGTACTATTAGAGGCCTGGAAGCTTTACACTAGTCGGGTTGGACAGCAGCAGCTCTGGTCAGTACTATTAGAGGCCTGGAAGCTTTGCACTAGTCGGCCTGGACAGCAGCAGCTCTGGTCAGTACTATTAGAGGCCTGGAAGCTTTACACTAGTCGGGTTGGACAGCAGCAGCTCTGGTCAGTACTATTAGAGACCTGGAAGCTTTGCACTAGTCGGCCTGGACAGCAGCAGCTCTGGTCAGTACTATTAGAGGCCTGGAAGCTTTGCACTAGTCGGTTGGACAGCAGCAGCTCTGGTCAGTACTATTAGAGGCCTGGAAGCTTTGCACTAGTCGGCCTGGACAGCAGCAGCTCTGGTCAGTACTATTAGAGGCCTGGAAGCTTTGCACTAGTCGGCCTGGACAGCAGCAGCTCTGGTCAGTACTATTAGAGGTCTGGAAGCTTTACACTAGTCGGCCTGGACAGCAGCAGCTCTGGTCAGTACTATTAGAGGCCTGGAAGCTTTGCACTAGTCGGCCTGGACAGCAGCAGCTCTGGTCAGTACTATTAGAGACCTGGAAGCTTTACACTAGTCGGCCTGGACAGCAGCAGCTCTGGTCAGTACTATTAGAGGCCTGGAAGCTTTACACTAGTCGGCCTGGACAGCAGCAGCACTGATCAGTACTATTAGAGGCCTGGAAGCTTTGCACTAGTCGGCCTGGACAGCAGCAGCTCTGGTCAGTACTATTAGAGGCCTGGAAGCTTTACACTAGTCGGCCTGGACAGCAGCAGCTCTGGTCAGTACTATTAGAGGCCTGGAAGCTTTACACTAGTCGGCCTGGAGTCGGAAGCTTTGCACTAGTCGGCCTGGACAGACAGTACTATTAGAGGCCTGGAAGCTTTACACTGGACAGCAGCAGCTCAGGTCAGTACTATTAGAGCCTGGAAGCTTTGCACTAGTCGGCCTGGACAGCAGCAGCTCTGGTCAGTACTATTAGAGGCCTGGAAGCTTTACACTAGTCGGGTTGGACAGCAGCAGCTCTGGTCAGTACTATTAGAGGCCTGGAAGCTTTACACTAGTCGGCCTGGACAGCAGCAGCTCTGGTCAGTACTATTAGAGGCCTGGAAGCTTTGCACTAGTCGGCCTGGGTTGGACAGCAGCAGCTCTGGTCAGTACTATTAGAGGCCTGGAAGCTTTGCACTAGTCGGCCTGGACAGCAGCAGCTCTGGTCAGTACTATTAGAGGCCTGGAAGCTTTGCACTAGTCGGCCTGGACAGCAGCAGCTCTGGTCAGTACTATTAGAGGCCTGGAAGCTTTACACTAGTCGGCCTGGACAGCAGCAGCTCTGGTCAGTACTATTAGAGGCCTGGAAGCTTTGCACTAGTCGGGTTGGACAGCAGCAGCTCTGGTCAGTACTATTAGAGACCTGGAAGCTTTGCACTAGTCGGCCTGGACAGCAGCTGCTCTGGTCAGTACTATTAGAGGCCTGGAAGCTTTACACTGGACAGTCGGCCTGGACAGCAGCAGCTCTGGTCAGTACTATTAGAGACCTGGAAGCTTTACACTAGTCGGCCTGGACAGCAGCAGCTCTGGTCAGTACTATTAGAGACCTGAAGCTTTGCACTAGTCGGGTTGGACAGCAGCAGCTCTGGTCAGTACTATTAGAGGCCTGGAAGCTTTGCACTAGTCGGCCTGGACAGCAGCAGCTCTGGTCAGTACTATTAGAGACCTGGAAGCTTTGCACTAGTCGGCCTGGACAGCTGCAGCTGTGGTCAGTACTATTAGAGACCTGGAAGCTTTACACTAGTCGGCCTGGACAGCAGCAGCTCTGGTCAGTACTATTAGAGGCCTGGAAGCTTTGCACTAGTCGGGTTGGACAGCAGCAGCTCTGGTCAGTACTATTAGAGGCCTGGAAGCTTTGCACTAGTCGGCCTGGACAGCAGCTGCTCTGGTCAGTACTATTAGAGGCCTGGAAGCTTTGCACTAGTCGGCCTGGACAGCAGCAGCTCTGGTCAGTACTATTAGAGACCTGGAAGCTTTGCACTAGTCGGCCTGGACAGCAGCAGCTCTGGTCAGTACTATTAGAGGCCTGAAGCTTTGCACTAGTCGGCCTGGACAGCAGCAGCTCTGGTCAGTACTATTAGAGACCTGGAAGCTTTGCACTAGTCGGCCTGGACAGCAGCAGCTCTGGTCAGTACTATTAGAGACCTGGAAGCTTTGCACTAGTCGGCCTGGACAGCAGCAGCTCTGGTCAGTACTATTAGAGGCCTGAAGCTTTGCACTAGTCGGCCTGGACAGCAGCAGCTCTGGTCAGTACTATTAGAGACCTGGAAGCTTTGCACTAGTCGGCCTGGACAGCAGCAGCTCTGGTCAGTACTATTAGAGACCTGGAAGCTTTGCACTAGTCGGCCTGGACAGCAGTCAGCTCTGGTCAGTACTATTAGAGGCCTGGAAGCTTTGCACTAGTCGGCCTGGACAGCAGCAGCTCTGGTCAGTACTATTAGAGACCTGGAAGCTTTGCACTAGTCGGCCTGGACAGCAGCAGCTGTGGTCAGTACTATTAGAGACCTGGAAGCTTTACACTAGTCGGCCTGGACAGCAGCAGCTCTGGTCAGTACTATTAGAGGCCTGGAAGCTTTGCACTAGTCGGGTTGGACAGCAGCAGCTCTGGTCAGTACTATTAGAGGCCTGAAGCTTTGCACTAGTCGGCCTGGACAGCAGCAGCTCTGGTCAGTACTATTAGAGACCTGGAAGCTTTGCACTAGTCGGCCTGGACAGCAGCAGCTCTGGTCAGTACTATTAGAGGCCTGGAAGCTTTGCACTAGTCCGCCTGGACAGCAGCAGCTCTGGTCAGTACTATTAGAGGCCTGGAAGCTTTGCACTAGTCGGCCTGGACAGCAGCAGCTCTGGTCAGTACTATTAGAGGCCTGGAAGCTTTGCACTAGTCGGCCTGGACAGCAGCAGCTCTGGTCAGTACTATTAGAGGCCTGGAAGCTTTGCACTAGTCGGCCTGGACAGCAGCAGCTCTGGTCAGTACTATTAGAGACCTGGAAGCTTTACACTAGTCGGCCTGGACAGCAGCAGCTCTGGTCAGTACTATTAGAGGCCTGGAAGCTTTGCACTAGTCGGCCTGGACAGCAGCAGCACTGATCAGTACTATTAGAGGCCTGGAAGCTTTACACTAGTCGGCCTGGACAGCAGCAGCTCTGGTCAGTACTATTAGAGACCTGGAAGCTTTGCACTAGTCGGCCTGGACAGCAGCAGCTCTGGTCAGTACTATTAGAGGCCTGGAAGCTTTGCACTAGTCGGGTTGGACAGCAGCAGCTCTGGTCAGTACTATTAGAGACCTGGAAGCTTTGCACTAGTCGGCCTGGACAGCTGCAGCTGTGGTCAGTACTATTAGAGGCCTGGAAGCTTTGCACTAGTCGGCCTGGACAGCAGCAGCTCTGGTCAGTACTATTAGAGGCCTGGAAGCTTTGCACTAGTCGGCCTGGACAGCAGCAGCTCTGGTCAGTACTATTAGAGACCTGGAAGCTTTGCACTAGTCGGCCTGGACAGCAGCAGCTCTGGTCAGTACTATTAGAGGCCTGGAAGCTTTGCACTAGTCGGCCTGGACAGCAGCAGCTCTGGTCAGTACTATTAGAGGCCTGGAAGCTTTGCACTAGTCGGCCTGGACAGCAGCAGCTCTGGTCAGTACTATTAGAGGCCTGGAAGCTTTACACTAGTCGGCCTGGACAGCAGCAGCTCTGGTCAGTACTATTAGAGACCTGGAAGCTTTGCACTAGTCGGCCTGGACAGCAGCAGCTCTGGTCAGTACTATTAGAGGCCTGGAAGCTTTGCACTAGTCAGGCCTGGACAGCAGCAGCTCTGGTCAGTACTATTAGAGGCCTGGAAGCTTTGCACTAGTCGGCCTGGACAGCAGCAGCTCTGGTCAGTACTATTAGAGACCTGGAAGCTTTGCACTAGTCGGCCTGGACAGCAGCAGCTCTGGTCAGTACTATTAGAGGCCTGGAAGCTTTGCACTAGTCGGCCTGGACAGCAGCAGCTCTGGTCAGTACTATTAGAGACCTGGAAGCTTTGCACTAGTCGGCCTGGACAGCAGCAGCTCTGGTCAGTACTATTAGAGGCCTGGAAGCTTTACACTAGTCGGCCTGGACAGCAGCAGCTCTGGTCAGTACTATTAGAGACCTGGAAGCTTTGCACTAGTCGGCCTGGACAGCAGCAGCTCTGGTCAGTACTATTAGAGACCTGGAAGCTTTGCACTAGTCGGCCTGGACAGCAGCAGCTCTGGTCAGTACTATTAGAGACCTGGAAGCTTTGCACTAGTCGGCCTGGACAGCAGCAGCTCTGGTCAGTACTATTAGAGACCTGGAAGCTTTGCACTAGTCGGCCTGGACAGCAGCAGCTCTGGTCAGTACTATTAGAGGTCTGGAAGCTTTGCACTAGTCGGTTGGACAGCAGCAGCTCTGGTCAGTACTATTGGAGAGGCCTAGCTGGAAGCTTTGCACTAGTCGGCCTGGACAGCAGCAGCTCTGGTCAGTACTATTAGAGACCTGGAAGCTTTACACTAGTCGGCCTGGACAGCAGCAGCTCTGGTCAGTACTATTAGAGGCCTGGAAGCTTTGTCACTAGTCAGGCCTGGACAGCAGCAGCTCTGGTCAGTACTATTAGAGGCCTGGAAGCTTTACACTAGTCGGCCTGGACAGCAGCAGCTCTGGTCAGTACTATTAGAGACCTGGAAGCTTTGCACTAGTCGGCCTGGACAGCAGCAGCTCTGGTCAGTACTATTAGAGACCTGGAAGCTTTGCACTAGTCGGCCTGGACAGCAGCAGCTCTGGTCAGTACTATTAGAGGTCTGGAAGCTTTGCACTAGTCGGCCTGGACAGCAGCAGCTCTGGTCAGTACTATTAGAGGCCTGGAAGCTTTGCACTAGTCGGCCTGGACAGCAGCAGCTCTGGTCAGTACTATTAGAGGCCTGGAAGCTTTGCACTAGTCGGCCTGGACAGCAGCAGCTCTGGTCAGTACTATTAGAGACCTGGAAGCTTTGCACTAGTCGGCCTGGACAGCAGCAGCTCTGGTCAGTACTATTAGAGACCTGGAAGCTTTGCACTAGTCGGCCTGGACAGCAGCAGCTCTGGTCAGTACTATTAGAGGCCTGGAAGCTTTGCACTAGTCGGCCTGGACAGCAGCAGCTCTGGTCAGTACTATTAGAGACCTGGAAGCTTTGCACTAGTCGGCCTGGACAGCAGCAGCTCTGGTCAGTACTATTAGAGGCCTGGAAGCTTTACACTAGTCGGCCTGGACAGCAGCAGCTCTGGTCAGTACTATTAGAGGCCTGGAAGCTTTGCACTAGTCGGGTTGGACAGCAGCAGCTCTGGTCAGTACTATTAGAGGCCTGGAAGCTTTACACTAGTCGGGTTGGACAGCAGCAGCTCTGGTCAGTACTATTAGAGGCCTGGAAGCTTTGCACTAGTCGGCCTGGACAGCAGCAGCTCTGGTCAGTACTATTAGAGACCTGGAAGCTTTGCACTAGTCGGCCTGGACAGCAGCAGCTCTGGTCAGTACTATTAGAGGCCTGGAAGCTTTGCACTAGTCGGCCTGGACAGCAGCAGCTCTGGTCAGTACTATTAGAGGCCTGGAAGCTTTGCACTAGTCGGGTTGGACAGCAGCAGCTCTGGTCAGTACTATTAGAGACCTGGACAGCAGCAGCTCTGGTCAGTACTATTAGAGGCCTGGAAGCTTTGCACTAGTCGGCCTGGACAGCAGCAGCTCTGGTCAGTACTATTAGAGGCCTGGAAGCTTTGCACTAGTCGGGCCTGGACAGCAGCAGCTCTGGTCAGTACTATTAGAGGCCTGGAAGCTTTGCACTAGTCGGCCTGGACAGCAGCAGCTCTGGTCAGTACTATTAGAGACCTGGAAGCTTTGCACTAGTCGGGCCTGGACAGCAGCAGCTCTGGTCAGTACTATTAGAGGCCTGGAAGCTTTGCACTAGTCGGGTTGGACAGCAGCAGCTCTGGTCAGTACTATTAGAGGCCTGGAAGCTTTCCACTAGTCGGCCTGGACAGCAGCAGCTCTGGTCAGTACTATTAGAGACCTGGAAGCTTTGCACTAGTCGGCCTGGACAGCAGCAGCTCTGGTCAGTACTATTAGAGGCCTGGAAGCTTTGCACTAGTCGGGCCTGGACAGCAGCAGCTCTGGTCAGTACTATTAGAGGCCTGGAAGCTTTGCACTAGTCGGCCTGGACAGCAGCAGCTCTGGTCAGTACTATTAGAGGCCTGGAAGCTTTACACTAGTCGGCCTGGACAGCAGCAGCTCTGGTCAGTACTATTAGAGGCCTGGAAGCTTTACACTAGTCGGCCTGGACAGCAGCAGCTCTGGTCAGTACTATTAGAGGTCTGGAAGCTTTGCACTAGTCGGCCTGGACAGCAGCAGCTCTGGTCAGTACTATTAGAGGCCTGGAAGCTTTACACTAGTCGGCCTGGACAGCAGCAGCTCTGGTCAGTACTATTAGAGGCCTGGAAGCTTTGCACTAGTCGGCCTGGACAGCAGCAGCTCTGGTCAGTACTATTAGAGACCTGGAAGCTTTGCACTAGTCGGCCTGGACAGCAGCAGCTCTGGTCAGTACTATTAGAGGCCTGGAAGCTTTACACTAGTCGGCCTGGACAGCAGCAGCTCTGGTCAGTACTATTAGAGGCCTGGAAGCTTTGCACTAGTCGGGTTGGACAGCAGCAGCTCTGGTCAGTACTATTAGAGGCCTGGAAGCTTTGCACTAGTCGGCCTGGACAGCAGCTGCTCTGGTCAGTACTATTAGAGGCCTGGAAGCTTTGCACTAGTCGGCCTGGACAGCAGCAGCTCTGGTCAGTACTATTAGAGACCTGGAAGCTTTGCACTAGTCGGCCTGGACAGCAGCAGCTCTGGTCAGTACTATTAGAGGCCTGGAAGCTTTGCACTAGTCGGCCTGGACAGCAGCAGCTCTGGTCAGTACTATTAGAGGCCTGGAAGCTTTACACTAGTCGGGTTGGACAGCAGCAGCTCTGGTCAGTACTATTAGAGGCCTGGAAGCTTTACACTAGTCGGCCTGGACAGCAGCAGCTCTGATCAGTACTATTAGAGGCCTGGAAGCTTTACACTAGTCGGCCTGGACAGCAGCAGCTCTGGTCAGTACTATTAGAGGCCTGGAAGCTTTACACTAGTCGGCCTGGACAGCAGCAGCTCTGGTCAGTACTATTAGAGGCCTGGAAGCTTTACACTAGTCGGGTTGGACAGCAGCAGCTCTGGTCAGTACTATTAGAGGCCTGGAAGCTTTGCACTAGTCGGCCTGGACAGCAGCAGCACTGATCAGTACTATTAGAGGCCTGGAAGCTTTACACTAGTCGGGTTGGACAGCAGCAGCTCTGGTCAGTACTATTAGAGACCTGGAAGCTTTACACTAGTCGGCCTGGACAGCAGCAGCTCTGGTCAGTACTATTAGAGACCTGGAAGCTTTACACTAGTCAGGTTGGACAGCAGCAGCTCTGGTCAGTACTATTAGAGGCCTGGAAGCTTTGCACTAGTCGGCCTGGACAGCAGCAGCTCTGGTCAGTACTATTAGAGGCCTGGAAGCTTTGCACTAGTCGGCCTGGACAGCAGCAGCTCTGGTCAGTACTATTAGAGGCCTGGAAGCTTTACACTAGTCGGCCTGGACAGCAGCAGCTCTGGTCAGTACTATTAGAGGTCTGGAAGCTTTGCACTAGTCGGCCTGGACAGCAGCAGCTCTGGTCAGTACTATTAGAGGCCTGGAAGCTTTGCACTAGTCGGCCTGGACAGCAGCAGCTCTGGTCAGTACTATTAGAGGCCTGGAAGCTTTGCACTAGTCGGCCTGGACAGCAGCAGCTCTGGTCAGTACTATTAGAGGCCTGGAAGCTTTGCACTAGTCGGCCTGGACAGCAGCAGCTCTGGTCAGTACTATTAGAGGCCTGGAAGCTTTGCACTAGTCGGCCTGGACAGCAGCAGCTCTGGTCAGTACTATTAGAGGCCTGGAAGCTTTACACTAGTCGGCCTGGACAGCAGCAGCTCTGGTCAGTACTATTAGAGGCCTGGAAGCTTTACACTAGTCGGCCTGGACAGCAGCAGCTCTGGTCAGTACTATTAGAGGCCTGGAAGCTTTACACTAGTCGGCCTGGACAGCAGCAGCTCTGGTCAGTACTATTAGAGGCCTGGAAGCTTTGCACTAGTCGGCCTGGACAGCAGCAGCTCTGGTCAGTACTATTAGAGGCCTGGAAGCTTTGCACTAGTCGGCCTGGAAAGCAGCAGCTCTGGTCAGTACTATTAGAGGCCTGGAAGCTTTGCACTAGTCGGCCTGGACAGCAGCAGCTCTGGTCAGTACTATTAGAGACCTGGAAGCTTTACACTAGTCAGGTTGGACAGCAGCAGCTCTGGTCAGTACTATTAGAGGCCTGGAAGCTTTGCACTAGTCGGCCTGGAAAGCAGCAGCTCTGGTCAGTACTATTAGAGGCCTGGAAGCTTTGCACTAGTCGGTTGGACAGCAGCAGCTCTGGTCAGTACTATTAGAGGCCTGAAGCTTTACACTAGTCACTAGGTTGGACAGCAGCAGCTCTGGTCAGTACTATTAGAGGGGAAGCTTTGCAGTCGGCCTGGACAGCAGCAGCTAGTACTATTAGAGGCCTGGAAGCTTTACACTAGTCGGCCTGGACAGCAGCAGCTCTGGTCAGTACTATTAGAGGCCTGGAAGCTTTACACTAGTCGGCCTGGACAGCAGCAGCTCCCATCCAGAACAGACCTCATGGAGGCTTACAAGCAGAACAGCTTTGTAACTCCAGATGTTTTCCTTCACCAATGTCAAGACCTTCACAGGCATGATGCATCCTCTGGATCTATTCATAGCCAGGCTCTCTGAGTGAGAGCAGAGGGAAGGGCCACCTCAACACTTACTGGAAAATAAAGTATCTTGAAGTTATTCAGTGTTCTCCTCTCATAGGGGCAAATCCTAACTTCCCATTAAGACGAAATCCTGTGTTCTGCCATTGACCTCAATGAAAGTTAGGCTTCGCCCCATCGTGAACACATAAGTGCAGGAAAATGTGATCATTATAAACAGTTGATCACTTTAACCTAAATAGTTTAGTAAAAGCGTAACGCACTGTACTTCATAGTATCTTCAAGTCTCATGCTGTGCTCATGAGGCCTTGTTGGGGGGCAGAGTAGAGTTTCCCATTCAGGTGTGTTGTGACAACCCCATAATACTATAAAAGTACATTCTAGTCTCATGCTGTGCTCATGAGGCCTTGTTGGGGGGCAGAGTAGAGTTTCCCATTCAGGTGTGTTGTGACAACCCCATAATACTATAAAAGTACATTCTAGTCTCATGCTGTGCTCATGAGGCCTTGTTGGGGGGCAGAGTAGAGTTTCCCATTCAGGTGTGTTGTGACAACCCCATAATACTATAAAAGTACATTCTAGTCTCATGCTGTGCTCATGAGGCCTTGTTGGGGGGCAGAGTAGAGTTTCCCATTCAGGTGTGTTGTGACAACCCCATAATACTATAAAAGTACATTCTAGACTCATGATGTGCTCATGAGGCCTGTTGGGGGCAGAGTAGAGTTTCCCATTCAGCTGTGTTGTGACAACCCCATAATACTATAAAAGTACATTCTAGCCTCATGATGTGTTGAAGCAGTAGTGGGGGTTGAGCACTTAGCTTGGAGTTTTCTGGGGTGTTTGAGACTAATGTCCATGCAGAGAACACATGGTGTCTGTCTGTCTGATACATCCCTGTACAGGCCAGGGCCCTGATATATACATAGCAGCATTTTACTGTGGTAATCTTCTTAGGAGGAGCCTGATGCAGAGATTTATGCACTTTGAAGAGCAGCAGACGTCTGCTGTGTGTGTGTGTGTGTGTGTGTGTGTGTGTGTGTGTGTGTGTGTGTGTGTGTGTGTGTGTGTGTGTGTGTGTGTGTGTGTGTGTGTGTGTGTGTGTGTGTGTGTGTGTGTGTGTGTGTGTGTGTGTGTGTGTGTGTGTGTGTGTGTGTGTGTGTGTGTTAGGCTCTTTAGACCATATTATAAAGACACTTAATGGACAAAATTGCTCTGCCGTGATGCCCAACGTGCTGATGGAAGTGAGGGGAGGGAGAAGGGTGGCAGTACAGTCACATCCCCTAATATCAACACAGTCAGGGAGGACAAGTTAAGAGAGCCAGTACATGTAGCAGTGACTCCATGTTTCAGATATCTGGCATGCCTGTGTCGCTGTAAGCTAAGCAGTCAAACCTTTACGTTCACCTGTCCGATCATTTCAGACAACAGTGACTACAGCACTTCAAGGAAGGAAGGTAAGGCCTCTGACTCAGTAGATGTATTGAATCGTGATCGCTGATTGGAGGTCAAAGGTAGCTGGAAGTCTAGACTAGTCGCCTGTTCATCACACTTCACTAATCGCCTGCCACCTCACCCAACTTCACTTGTTGGGAATCCCTTTTAGATGAAATGGGTCAAATAATGCTTTGAGATGATTCATGATTTAGCCAGAATACAGTAAAAGCTGGTTACTGTTGCCATGCCACTACTCCAGCAGTGATTAAAGTGCAGGTTCACGTTTTTCTTCATAAATCTTGTTCTGGAGGCAAGTCTGCAGAGTACTAGCTGGCACAGCCACAAAGTCATAGGAGGAGGATTTTAAACCTAACCCTAACCTTATCCCTAACCTTAACCAGACTGCTAACCCTAATGCCTAACCCTAACCTTAACCAGACTGCTGCCTAACCCTAACCAGACTGCTAATGCCCCCTAATGCCTAACCCTAACCTTATCCCTAACCTTAACCAGACTGCTAACACTAATGCCTAACCCTAACCTTAACCAGACTGCTAACCCTAATGCCTAACCCTAACCTTATCCCTAACCTTAACCAGACTGCTAACCCTAATGCCTAACCCTAACCTTATCCCTAACCTTAACCAGACTGCTAACCCTAATGCCTAACCCTAACCTTATCCCTAACCTTAACCAGACTGCTAACCCTAATGCCTAACCCTAACCTTATCCCTAACCTTAACCAGACTGCTAACCCTAATGCCTAACCCTAACCTTATCCTAACCTTAACCAGACTGCTAACCCTAATGCCTAACCCTAACCTTATCCCTAACCTTAACCAGACTGCTAACCCTAATGCCTAACCCTAACCTTATCCCTAACCTTAACCAGACTGCTAACCCTAATGCCTAACCCCTAACCTTAAATTAAGATCAAAAAGCACATTTTTGTTTTCAGTCATTTTTACAATATAGCCAATTTTGACTTTCCAGCTGGTCTATCTAAGGGGAAATTGTTCAGTTCTGCCTTCAGGACAAGACTCGTGGCAATTAATGTCAACCTGCGATTAAAGCAGGATGTGGATGATGCTGAGAGGCTTAAGAGATGCAGGTCACTGGCATAGACACAGTCCAATCCCCTGGTGCAGAGGGGCTGCTGAGTGCTTTTACACACAAACACACACGTGCACAGATCGCATGCACACATATACACAAACACACCCACACACACAAAAGTGGACACACACACATGAACATGTACACACACCAATACACACATAAATGTGCACCCAAGGGAACAGCTGTCAGCTTGCCCAGTAGGTCAGACTTCACCAGCTAGAACATGAAAGTCAGCCAAAAGCCCACCGCTTCCCCTCTCACATACCCCTGACCCAAGCCCACCATGGACCCCTGTACTGCCCCCACCCCCCTTCCTTTTAATACTGAAGCTGTCTATCTGTTAATTCCTCCTAATTCCACAGGGAAACACCCCTAACACCATTGACTAAGGATTCTGAATCTGGCCTGTCTGTTATTTGTCAAACAACACCCTGGCACTACTGATATGACTAGCAGGTACCTGCTTTATATCACTGTCAAACAACACCCTGGCACTACTGATATGACTAGCAGGTACCTGCTGAATATCACTGTCAAACAACACCCTGGCACTACTGATATGACTAGCAGGTACCTGATGAATATCACTGTCAAACAACACCCTGGCACTACTGATATGACTAGCAGGTACCTGCTTTATATCACTGTCAAACAACACCCTGGCACTACTGATATGACTAGCAGGTACCTGCTTTATATCACTGTCAAACAACACCCTGGCACTACTGATATGACTAGCAGGTACCTGCTTTATATCACTGTCAAACAACACCCTGGCACTACTGATATGACTAGCAGGTACCTGCTTTATATCACTGTCAAACAACACCCTGGCACTACTGATATGACTAGCAGGTACCTGCTTTATATCACTGTCAAACAACACCCTGGCACTACTGATATGACTAGCAGGTACCTGCTTTATATCACTGTCAAACAACACCCTGGCACTACTGATATGACTAGCAGGTACCTGCTTTATATCACTGTCAAACAACACCCTGGCACTAATGATATGACTAGCAGGTACCTGCTTTATATCACTGTCAAACAACACCCTGGCACTACTGATATGACTAGCAGGTACCTGCTTTATATCACTGTCAAACAACACCCTGGCACTAATGATATGACTAGCAGGTACCTGCTTTATATCACTGTCAAACAACACCCTGGCACTACTGATATGACTAGCAGGTACCTGCTTTATATCACTGTCAAACAACACCCTGGCACTAATGATATGACTAGCAGGTACCTGCTTTATATCACTGTCAAACAACACCCTGGCACTACTGATATGACTAGCAGGTACCTGATATCACTGTCAAACAACACCCTGGCACTACTGATATGACTAGCAGGTACCTGCTTTATATCACTGTCAAACAACACCCTGGCACTAATGATATGACTAGCAGGTACCTGCTTTATATCACTGTCAAACAACACCCTGGCACTACTGATATGACTAGCAGGTACCTGCTTTATATCACTGTCAAACAACACCCTGGCACTACTGATATGACTAGCAGGTACCTGATGAATATCACTGTCAAACAACACCCTGGCACTACTGATATGACTAGCAGGTACCTGCTTTATATCACTGTCAAACAACACCCTGGCACTACTGATATGACTAGCAGGTACCTGCTTTATATCACTGTCAAACAACACCCTGGCACTAATGATATGACTAGCAGGTACCTGCTGAATATCACTGTCTAACAACACCCTGGCACTACTGATATGACTAGCAGGTACCTGCTTTATATCACTGTCAAACAACACCCTGGCACTACTGATATGACTAGCAGGTACCTGCTTTATATCACTGTCAAACAACACCCTGGCACTACTGATATGACTAGCAGGTACCTGATGAATATCACTGTCAAACAACACCCTGGCACTACTGATATGACTAGCAGGTACCTGCTTTATATCACTGTCAAACAACACCCTGGCACTACTGATATGACTAGCAGGTACCTGCTGAATATCACTGTCAAACAACACTCTGGCACTAATGATATGACTAGCAGGTACCTGCTTTATATCACTGTCAAACAACACCCTGGCACTACTGATATGACTAGCAGGTACCTGATGAATATCACTGTCAAACAACACCCTGGCACTAATGATATGACTAGCAGGTACCTGATGAATATCACTGTCAAACAACACCCTGGCACTACTGATATGACTAGCTGGTATCTGCTGAATATCACTGTCAAACAACACCCTGGCAGATATGACTTGCAGGTACCTGATGATATCACTGTCAAACAACACCTGGCACTTAATGATGTCTGTCTGTCATATCACTGTCAAACAACACTCTGGCACTTGTTATCACATGACTGGGGGCTTCAGGCCTCACTGCACTTGAATTGGTTTGATAGACACTTGACGTCTCATTGAGAACCATTTCCAACAGACTGGATGGAGTATTATGGAGTCTTATCAGTGCAAACATAGATTATAGTGTGTAGAGATATCAGAGAGACAGGACTGGGTATTATGGAGTCTTATCAGTGCCATAGATTATAGTGTGTAGAGATGGGAGAGACAGGACTGGAGTATTATGGGAGTCTTATCAGTGCCATAGATTATAGTGTGTAGAGATGGGAGAGAGACAGGACTGGAGTATTATGGAGTCTTATCAGTGCCATAGATTATAGTGTGTAGAGATGGGAGAGAGACAGGACTGGAGTATTATGGAGTCTTATCAGTGCCATAGATTATAGTGTGTAGAGATGGGAGAGAGACAGGACTGGAGTATTATGGAGTCTTATCAGTGCCATAGATTATAGTGTGTAGAGATGGGAGAGAGACAGAACTGGAGGAAGCATTTTTTATATTGCAGTAGTTGCATTTGAAAATTCCTTGGTGTGTGTGTGTGTGTGTGTGTGTGTGTGTGTGTGTGTGTGTGTGTGTGTGTGTGTGTGTGTGTGTGTGTGTGTGTGTGTGTGTGTGTGTGTGTGTGTGTGTGTGTGTGTGTGTGTGTGTGTGTGTGTTCAAAACAACCCCATATTCTGCTTAAGAACAGCTGTATAGCTTTGTCAACACTGTTACGAGGCACACAGTGTGTTATTATATTCCAGGATGACAACAACCCAACATCCCATTTCAGATCGTATTCTCATTAGCATGCGGGTGGGAGTGTCTTCTGGAGGGCCTTCACATCATGTTGTCACTCATATGGTGACTAAGCCCTCTGATGTCAGCACTAAACAAAACTCTGCCTTCCTGGTTGCTTAGCTCCCACCACACCCATGACAATTAGGGACGTTTATGTGTTCAAGGATCTGACTAGTGGTTCTGACTGATAGAACCTTTCTGTGTTTTTGTACCAACACATGATTCTTACTGCACATTGACATATCACCCTGTATACTTCTTTATTTAGAAGAATGGCAGGGAGCAGGAGAGCATAACAAGCCCTTTGATATCTAGTGAGGACATTTAGAACCTTTCAGGGGGAATATTATGGTCCACATAGTGAGGCTTTTCCTTCTGTTTACAGTCATGGCTGGTCAGAAAACCTACAGCACAGCATTACACTGGTGAGTTGTTTTAACATCATCAAGGACCGGGGTTACATGTTGATAAAATCAACCAGATGAAAATGGAAGAGCTGGGCTCTAGTGACATTTTGGAGGCCATTTGCAATGGGCACCGGGCGCGGCCAGTCAATATTTTCAAGATGTTGTGGTCACTGGTCAACAGACTTCAGTCTATAGTTGGTCTGAAGCCTGTCCTTACAAATACTAGCCGGAGTCTCACTAGAGCCCTGGACTTTTTATTTTAACTAGGCAAGAACAACTTCTTATTTACAATGACAGCCTAACGGGGAACAGTGGGTTAACTGCCTCATTCAGGGGGGGAACAACAGATTTTTACCTTGTCAGCTCAGGGATTTGATCCAGTAACCTTTTCGTTACATGGCCCAAAATTCTAACTACTAGGTTACCTGGCGCCAGACTTCAATATAGTATGATGACAAACTGTCTGTCGATCTCCCTATGATTGTATCCCCATCAACTTCTGATTGTGTTTCCTCCACTCAAACAAACATCATCTCGCATCACACGTGGTCCTCTGTGGCTCAGTAAGTAGAGCATGGTGCTTGCAATGCTAGGGTTGTGGGTTCAATTCCTGCTGAGATTGCCACATGAAAAGTGTTTCAAGGCATCTGCTAAATTTGGATATGATGTGGTTTACTTTATCTCCTGTCTGCACTGATTTGTTTTCACCTATCGTGTGACCTCAAATTGTTGTAAAGAGAGGAGGAGACAAGGGGAGGAAGCCAGTTCAGACTCCCTCTCATATTGAGATGCACCCCTCATTGCAGTATGACCTACATCTATATTTTTCTCTCACTCGCTCTTTCTCTCTCTTTCCTGCTTCTTTAATAAGCGTCATGGATAGATGATAGATGATATATGAATAGGTGATAGATGATAGATGATTGATGGATAGATGATAGGTGATAGATGATTAATGAATAGATGATATATGATAGGTGATAGATGATATATGATAGATGGTATATGATAGGTGATATATGATATATGAGAGGTGATAGATGATATATGATAGATGAATAGATGGTAGATGAATATATGATATATGAAAGGTGACAGATGATAGGTGATATGTGATAAATGACAGGTGATAGATGATAGGTGAAAGATGAATAGGACATGGATCAATAGCTGGGAAGTCTGACATTACAGTTGGTACCCATTTCAACCTGCAAACGTGTCCTTGCCACAAAGGTCATCCCCAATTGTCTTTATCAAGCAATTTACCCCTCAACAATCCCCCCATTCATTGTGTCACTTTGATCCACTGTCCAGCCACATGCCAGTTTATGTAGGCCAAGCAAACAATGTCCGTGTTTCCTTTTACAAATAATGTGTCTTTGTCTGTTCGTCCAGGGAATGCCTTGCATACAGCATCGGAGAGGCAGCACGATACACGTCCATTACCCCCAGTGAATAATAATTACCACGCTGTGTTCGTCAGTTGAGGAGGGTGTGGGGCTGCAGCAACTGATGCATGGTTTTTGAATAGTCCTCGGCTAGTGGTTCCCAACCTTTTTCAGTTACTATACCACCAACTAAATTTAGCTCTGTCCGGAGTACCCCTGAAGTACCCCCTCGTGTGCATTTTACCAGTAAGGTTATAGTCTCGAGAGTCTTCTTAAATACCCCCTGTGGATAGGCCAAGTACCCCCAGGGGTCCTACTCCCCCAGGTTGGGACCGTCTGGCCTGGGCTATACTTTACAAGTATGATAGACATGCTCGTGTCTTTATGTTGGCATAATATATATATGTATAACATGGGATTAAATTGAAGGCACTCCGTGGAATAGGTTTGGCGCAGTATGACGAGCATTGCCTCCCAAAATAAGAAATAAAAAACCTATCCCAAAACTTACCTCTCGAGCGATTTGATTGAGGGCATCGTCCTCTGCGGTCAGTCTCTCCCTGTTGGGGATTCTTTTTCGTCCAGTGCCAGTAATCTGAGTTCCCATGTTTGTGTATTCTGTGATAAAGTCCTTACTGTAGCATACGTGTCAGCCTCGAAGAAATTCAAAAATGGAACACAGGAGCCTAATGATGACGATGAAGGGCACGCTGGAAAAATATAATCACCATCTTCACGTAATGGAAAAATAGCTCACCAATAACACGCAAAAAGAAGTAAACTGTTTACAATCGGGTAGCGACAATGTAACAACAATCCATCATCAATTCGCTTCCCAGGCACGAGACGTGATGCCATTATGATACATTGTTTCAATGTAACCGCCTTCAAACGTAACAAACTGCATTACGAATATCCTTGATTCCTGTTGCTGATAAACAACTAACACCACACGCGTCACTTTGATGTGTCAAAACACCCTCATAGCATCAGACTTCCCTCTTTGGGATCATTGGAAAACGAATTGTCATCTAGCTCATCCTAGGCAATTGTCATCATATAGATACGTTTCGGTATGGAACACCAAAACAAGAACACACGCGAGCCTGATAAATAATCGTTCTGTAGGTAGACCTAATAGCGATTGAATAATGTCCTCGTTCTTTCCTTTAGCAGAGAACGCGGGAGTCACCGAGATGTCAAAGCAGATGGACGAAAGTTTTATTGCAGCGCAATCCCGGATGACGACCACAGCGGGATGAATACACGTTCCGGGGCAGAGCCTCGCGCCTGCTGGAGATAGATAGTGGCCGCAGTTTCGACCGGATGGGTGTCCTCCAAACGGTTGAATTTTACTGGTCATACAATAGTCAAAGCAGTTCCTTGGTGGTGTTTTCGTTCAGAATTTATCGTGTAGCTTGAGAAAGGTGTGATGCCTTAACAAATATTCGGTAGCCTGATGACCCGAATGGAATTACTCTGGAATGCACGAAGCAGGCCGTTCAGTTGACACGCGCTGTAGACGTCTCCAATAGTCTCGATGCGAACAGAAAGGCTATTATCCTTCTGCTATTTTAGAAGGAAGGTCAGCACTGAGTTCAACCAAATACATCTCACTTGCCATGTCAAAATTGTGGCATAGGACTGTATGGCAATTCTCTGAATAGCTGTGTGTTCATCTTATTCCTTTGTTTATATGCATTTCTGATTCAAGCCTAAATTATAATATCAGACAATTTTAATCTGTAACGTTAACTCTGACCTCATGTCTCGTCAGTAAACTAGATGAACGCCTTCTGTTTATGCCGGAGAGCTCAGTGCCAATCCATAGGAACTGGTAGGAATTCACTCCCTCTAGTGGAGAAAGATAAGGCCTGAGAGCTCAGTGCCAATCCATAGCTACTGCGGGGAAATCACTTCCTATGTTTTATTTAACTACGAGGACGGCCTAGGAACAGTGGAACAGCCTAGGAACAGTTCACGACAGATTTTAGCTTGTCAGCTCAGGGTTTTGATCTAGCAACCTTTCAGTTACTGGCCTAATGCTCTAACCACTCGGCTACCTTTTCATTACCAGGTAAATTGACTGAGAACACATTCTCATTTACAGCAACGACCTGGGAAATGGTTACAGGGGAGAGGAGGGGGATGAATGAGCCAATTGGAAGCTGGGGATGATTAAGTGACCGTGATGGTATGAGGGACAGCTTGGGAATTTAACCAGGACACCAGGGTTAACACTCCTACGATAAGTGCCATGGGATCTATAATGACCGCAGAGTCAGGACATCCATTTAACGTCCCATCCAAAAGACAGCACCCTACACATGGCAGTGTCCCCAATCAGTCTCTTGAGGGGGGATTTGGGATATTTTTTGGGACCAGAAGAAAGAACACCTCCTACTGGCCCTCCAACACCACCTCCAGCAGCATCTGGTCTCCTATCCAGGGACTGACCAGGACCAACCCTGCTTAGCTTCAGAAGCAAGCCAGCAGTGGGGTGCAGGGTGGTATGTTGCTGGCTTGCCACACCTGTAGTGAGGACAGATAACAGATTTGCCCTGAATGATTGTTTGTTTAGTGTAATTCATATGTTATTGCAGTTGAATTGATGTTTTCTAGTGTCATTCAAATTAAATTAAATGTATTTGTCACATGCACCAAATACAACAGTTGTAGACGTTACAGGGAAATGCTTACTTACAAGCCCATAACCAACAATGCAGTTTTAAATAATACCTATAAAAAAGGTAAGAGATAAGAATAACAAATGATTAAAGAGCAGCACTAAATAACAATAGTGGGGCTTTATATACAGGGGGTACCGGTACAGAGTCAATGTGTCAATGTGGAGGCTATATACAGGGGGTACCGTTACAGAGTCAATGTGGAGGCTATATACAGGGAGTCAATGAGTCAATGTGGAGGCTATATACAGGGGGTACCGGTACAGAGTCAATGAGTCAATGTGGAGGCTATATACAGGGGATACCGGTACAGTCAATGAGTCAATGTGGAGGCTAATGAGTCAATGTGGAGGCTATATACAGGGGGTACCGGTACAGAGTCAATGAGTCAATGTGGAGGCTATATACAGGGGGTACCGGTACAGAGTCAATGAGTCAATGTGGAGGCTACATACAGGGGGTACCGGTACAGAGTCAATGAGTCAATGTGGAGGCTATATACAGGGGGTACCGGTACAGAGTCAATGTGGAGGCTATATACAGGGGGTACCGTTACAGAGTCAATGTGGAGGCTATATACAGGGGGTACCGGTACAGAGTCAAGGCTGAGGCTGAGCAGTTGCCATACCAGGCAGTGATGCAACCAGTCAGGATGCTCTCGATGGTGCAGCTGTAGAACCTTTTGAGGATCTGAGGACCCATGCCAAATCTTTTCAGTCTCCTGAGGGGGAATAGGTTTTGTCGTGCCCTCTTCACGACTGTCTTGGTGTGCTTGGACCATGATAGTTTGTTGGTGATGTGGACGTCAAGGAACTTGAAGCTCTCAACCTGCTCCACTATAGCCCCGTCGATGAAATGGGGCATGCTCGGTCCTCCTTTTCCTGTAGTCCACAATCATCTCCTTTGTCTTGCTCACATTGAGGGAGAGGTTGTTGTCCTGGCACCACACTGCCAGGTCTCTGATCTCCTCCCTATAGGCTGTCTCATTGCTGTCGGTGATCAGACCTACCACTGTTGTGTCATCAGCAAACTGAATGATGGTGTTGGAGTCGTGCCTGGCCGTGCAGTCATGAGTGAACAGGGAGTACAGGAGGGGATTGAGCACGCACCCCTGACGTGCCCCCGTGTTGAGGATCAGCGTGGCGGATGTGTTGTCACCTACCCTTACCACCTGGGGGCGTGTTTAGTCCAAGTGCCCTTAGCTTAGTGATGAGCTTTGAGGGCACTATGGTGTTGAACGCTGAGCTGTAGTCAATGAATAGCATTCTCACATAGGTGTTCCTTTTGTCCAGGTGGGAAAGGGCAGTGTGGAGTGCATTGATATGGTATTACAGTTTAATTTATGTTTTTAGTGTCATTGATATGTTATTACAGTCTAATCGAAATCTTAAAAGTACACGTGTTTGTTTAAAAAGCAATAATGTATGAATGTGAAAACGCTGTGTCACTAGGTGGCAGCACGTGTCTGCCTGCAATCACGATACCAATATGGGCAAGGCAGAGCGGGCCTTCTTACCTGTAGTGTATGTTAAGATCCCCTCAGAATAGAAACACTCCATAGTTGATGTGATACAATTTATTAGATGCAGAAGCCCAGTGACAGACAGCACAACGCACTGCAGCTTTTCAAATGATACAGTATATATATATATATTTATATATATATTTATCCTACTGCAATATTTATAATTGTCATACATATATTTTTTTATATGAATTGAAAGAAAACAGAGATCATTATCCAGACTAGATAACTTGTTATTTCATATCATATTTGTCTGGTCAGTGTCAAGACAACATTTCACTTTTTCATAAAGATATGTACTACGACAATATGAAACAGACACTCAGTTATTTGAATGTAACACAGTGGTGATGTAAGATAGTAAGTCGTTGTGCTTGTTTCCCAGAATCCCATGGAACCCAAAAGGTCATTATTAGACAAGGTCATGATAGTGTACAGTAACTACCACTTTACCAGTGTTCACTAATCAAACTTCATTTTAACACAGAACGTCACCCTGGCCTCTGCTTGAATGTTGGTAACCTATATGGCACAGATTCATCTTTTAAATCAGGAAACTTAGACTGTTTTGCAGCAGGAAGCCCAATTCTGATATTTTTCCCCACAAATTGCCCTTTTGACCAATCAGATCATTTCATGAGTTTAGCCATCAGATACATTGAGACTGAGAGGATACTTTAGAAAGCGTATGACTTTCAGGCTGTAAACCAGGGTTGTTTTTGCATTGAACATAGCTATGGTGTAGCCTGCTTTTACAGCACATAACTGCTGTGCATTGTGGGTGTGGATATACCATTAACATACTGTAACAACATGGATATGAGATTGACATCAGATATACAGTGGATCAGTGACAGATAAGGTTGAAGGTATATTTCAGTAACTCAGATAATACAGACAGTTTCATTGGGCTTATTCGTCATACAGTCCTTTTACATGTGATTGGATTTCCGTAGGGATCCTGAGCCGTTGCTGGGTTCTGATGGTGGAAACAAGAGGAGATGGTCATAAGCACAGTTGGTCAGGACTCAAAGACAACATATTAGGGGCATCACAATATGCTTTGGGCCTTACTTGTGGGGAAGTCTTGGTTAAACCTTTTCCTGTTCTGTGAACCTGATATCTGTCAGATAGAATAGATGTTTTAGACAACAGCATGTGACAACAATAAGCATCAAAGCAAGCCCAAGAGGGTCTGAAGAGAATGATTGAATTGCACAACACACTCACCTTTTTCTTCCCTGAGGCACTTAGAGCAGCAAGTTTGTTCTCCAAATCAGACACCTAAGAGAGAAGGAAAAGACAGAAAGTACAAATTATACCCCTTCTGAAGGAAAACAAGTTATCTGAAAATAATAGATATGTCAACTAAACGAGCTCTTGTGTGGTATTGTTATTTCTTCATGCATCTCTGTAGGCCACAATGGTTCTTGGAAATCTACAGTTCACAGTGTGCTTTTCAGTCCATACAGAACATCCCTGTTGAATAGAAAGCCTGCTCAGTAGAACCCGCAGTAGAGCCTCGTCACCTACCTCACTCTCAGTGCTCTGGACCCGATGTGCAGTCAGAGCCACCACGTCCTCCAGGTCAGACAGCTCCGAGTCTGTGGCCCCTCCGAAGCGGTTCTTGGCACTCTGCTCCAGATGCCTCAGCTTCTTCTCCAGATCAAAGGACTTCCCTGAGGTCATGTACACCTGGAACAGGGCACAGGACAACCACCACAAATGTACCCTTACAGACGAGCTGCTAACCAAACACCATTAGCAGGCTTCCAGACTAGACTGCTTGGAATACAAAGTGAATCTCTGCTTTAAGACAACACAAGACGTCTCTTCGCATGCTTTAAACAAAAGGCTCCAGACCTACACTTGACACACAGCTATTTTGATTGGATTCTGATTGCTTGGGAGGAAAAGAGTGTGATTTTGAAGCTTACATTTTCCTCAAGTTCCCTGTAAGACTCAGCTGCTTTCCTTACTTCTGCCACGTCAGTTATCATGGGGCTGTCATTAGACGTTATGGAGGGGAAGTACTCGTTCATGGCGCTTTCAGCGGCATTAATGGTCCTTAGAAACTCTTTGGTGATGTCACAGAGGGCCGCCGCGGTGGATCTCTGGAAGCCATGTAAGGGAACAGAAATCAGCCGCTGGGAACGTACCTACGTCTCCTATATGTAGCGGAGGTGATTTGGAATCACACTTTCGTGATCAGGTGGCACCTGCCTGAGACTTGCTAGCCCAAATGTCACCCTGAGACCACAAGGATTTTGTCTTGGTCTAATGGTGAAGACATTTACATTGACATTGCGGACATTTAGCAAGAGACTCTTATCCAAAGGGACTGACAGTTGGTGCAAGTCCAACTTTTCCTCAGTAAAGCAGCTATCAGCAAAGTGCTGAAGTGCGAGTGAGAAAAGACAAGTGTGAGTATTAGTGCTAGAAAGAGTGTTAAGGATTGTTTTAAGATGTTAACTCTGCGTGCGAGAGGTCCCTGGTTGGAGCCAATGATGTAAACCCTAGATGACTGACAGGGGGTGTTGTTTTGAAGCTACCATACGGCCATTTTGGTACTCCCCCTGCATTTATTAATGTCTACATTGGTTTTTGACAAGTATATTCTATTACAGACACTTTAATGCATACATTTAAATTACATTATGTGGGGCCTCCCAAGTGTCGCAGCTGTCTAAGGAACTGCATCACAATGCTGGAGGCGTCACTACAGACCCGGGATCAATCCCAGGCTGTGTTGCAGTCGGCCGTGACCGGGAGAGCCATAAGGCGGCGCACAATTGGCTCAGCGTCGTCCGGGTTAGGGGAGAGTTTGGCCGGCCGGGATGTTATTGTCCCGTTGCGATCTAGTGACTCATTGTGGCGGGTTAAGCGAGCAGTGTGTCAAGAAGCAGTGCAGCTTGGCATGCTCGTGTTTCAGAGGACGCATGACTCTCGACCTTCACCTCTCTCAAGTCCGTAGGGGAGGTGCAAAGATGGGACAAGACTTACCACCAATTGGGGAGAAAAATGGGTAAAAAAAACAAAAAAACAAAAACACATTTATATTATGTGAACTGAACATAAAAATACAAAATATATTCCTTAAAATATTTGTTGTTGTTGTTGTACTAATGATACTGTCCCCATTACAACAAAGAAATACCTAAATATATGTTATTTTGTTCTTGAAACATTTTATTGAAATACTGTAGAATTCCATTAATTCCTATGGAAGAGTTCTCCTATGTAGTTCTCCTATGTGGTTCTCCTATGTGGTTCTCCTATGTGGTTCTCCTATGTGGTTCTCCTATGTAGTTCTCCTATGTGGTTATCCTATGTGGTTCTCCTATGTAGTTCTCCTATGTGGTTCTCCTATGTAGTTCTCCTATGTGGTTCTCCTATGTGGTTCTCCTATGTGGTTCTCCTATGTAGTTATCCTATGTAGTTCTCCTATGTGGTTCTCCTATGTAGTTCTCCTATGTAGTTCTCCTATGTGGTTCTCCTATGTGGTTCTCCTATGTGGTTCTCCTATGTAGTTCTCCTATGTAGTTCTCCTATGTAGTTCTCCTATGTAGTTCTCCTATGTGGTTCTCCTATGTGGTTCTCCTATGTGGTTCTCCTATGTAGTTCTCCTATGTAGTTCTCCTATGTGGTTCTCCTATGTAGTTCTCCTATGTAGTTCTCCTATGTGGTTCTCCTATGTAGTTCTCCTATGTGGTTCTCCTATGTGGTTCTCCTATGTAGTTCTCCTATGTAGTTCTCCTATGTGTTCTCCTATGTGGTTCTCCCATGTAGTTCTCCTATGTAGTTCTCCTATGTGGTTCTCCTATGTAGTTCTCCTATGTAGTTCTCCTATGTAGTTCTCCTATGTAGTTATCCTATGTGGTTCTCCTATGTAGTTCTCCTATGTAGTTCTCCTATGTAGTTCTCCTATGTGGTTCCCCTATGTGGTTCTCCTATGTAGTTCTCCTATGTAGTTCTCCTATGTAGTTCTCCTATGGAAGAGTACCAATATGGAGGCAGGTGGCTTCAAAACATCTCATTGGCCATTATTTAGCAACAGCAATCCAGGGTTTATACACATCATTGGTTGGATCCTATCACCTCCGCTACAGCTTTTTGGTGTGTGTCTGAGATGTAACAGGATAACAGGACCCCAAAATTCACCTGCTGAGCCTCGGTGGGCCCCTCATCGCTGGAGGAACTGAGGGGCTCTAGGGGAGGACTGGGAGGTTACTCTTCACAGCGGCCCTCTTTAATAAAGGGGTCTTCTTCCCCCTCCTGCTTCCTCGTCGGAGGACGGAACACTGATGTTCCCCGCCAGCTCGCTCAGCTTCCTCCTCAGCTTCTCCTCCTCTATCTGAGCAGCGGTCGGGGACGTCGCCTGTGGATAGAAACAGGTTTAACTTACTAGACTTTTTTCTTTTTTGCTGCTAAGGGAACCTCGAGCCTCAACAGTGCATCTCCAGTGAACTCTGTTCTGGGCAGTTTTCTTGACTTTATTCCAGGTGGACAGAAACAGGGTTGGGGTCAGTTCCATCTAGGTTCTCGTCAGTTTAAGACTTGAATATTTAGGAGTTGAATTGCTTATGTGTTAAGGAGAAATTCAACAAGGAGGAGTTGTAATGGAAATGAGCCCAACTTAAGTTGGGCAACAACAGGTTAAGGCCAGAGTTAGCTAACAAGTTACCCTTTGATGAACAGCTGTGATTCTCTCTAATGTGATTATTCCAAGAACGATAATGCTCTGTTAGGAGATCAGTAGGAAGCTCTGTTAGGAGAGCAGTAGGAAGCTCTGTTAGGAGATCAGTAGGAAGCTCTGTTAGGAGAGCAGTAGGATGCTCTGTTAGGAGAGCAGTAGGATGCTCTGTTAGGAGAGCAATAAGAAGCTCTGTTAGGAGCTCTATTAGGAGAGCATTAAGAAGCTCTTTAAGGAGAGCAATAAGAAGCTCTGTTAAGAGAGCAGTAGGAAGCTCTGTTAGGAGAGCAGTAGGATGCTCTGTTAGGAGAGCAATAAGAAGCTCTGTTAGGAGCTCTATTAGGAGAGCATTAAGAAGCTCTTTAAGGAGAGCAATAAGAAGCTCTGTTAAGAGAGCAGTAGGAAGCTCTGTTAGGAGAGCAATAAGAAGCTCTGTTAGGAGAGCAACAAGAAGCTCTGTTAGGAGAGCAACAAGAAGCTCTGTTAGGAGGGCAGTAGGAAGCTCTGTTAGGAGAGCAATAAGAAGCTCTGTTAGGAGAGCAGTAGGATGCTCTGTTAGGAGAGCAATAAGAAGCTCTGTTAGGAGAGCAGTAGGATGCTCTGTTAGGAGAGCAGTAGGAAGCTCTGTTAGGAGAGCAATAAGAAGCTATGTTAGAAGCTCTGTTAGGAGAGCAATAAGAAGCTCTGTTAGGAGCTCTATTAGGAGAGCATTAAGAAGCTCTTTAAGGAGAGCAATAAGAAGCTCTGTTAAGAGAGCAGTAGGAAGCTCTGTTAGGAGAGCAATAAGAAGCTCTGTTAGGAGAGCAATAAGAAGCTCTGTTAGAAGCTCTGTTAGGAGAGCAATAAGAAGCTCTGTTAGGAGAGCAGTAGGAAGCTCTGTTAGGAGAGCAATAAGAAGCTCTGTTAGGAGAGCAATAAGAAGCTCTGTTAGGAGCTCTATTAGGAGAGCATTAAGAAGCTCTTTAAGGAGAGCAATAAGAAGCTCTGTTAAGAGAGCAGTAGGAAGCTCTGTTAGGAGAGCAATAAGAAGCTCTGTTAGGAGAGCAGTAAGAAGCTCTGTTAGAAGCTCTGTTAGAGAGCAATAAGAAGCTCTGTTAGGAGAGCAGTAGGAAGCTCTGTTAGGAGAGCAATAAGAAGCTCTGTTAGGAGAGCAACAAGAAGCTCTGTTAGGAGAGCAGTAGGAAGCTCTGTTAGGAGAGCAATAAGAAGCTTGGTTAGGAGAGCAATAAGAAGCTCTGTTAGGAGAGCAGTAAGGTTTTTAGCTCTGTTAGGAGAGAACAAGAAGCAGGAGAGCAATAAGAAGCTCTGTTAGAAGAGACAATAAGAAATGACAGGAGAAGCTGTTAGAGAGCAATAAGAAGCTCTGTTAGAGAGCAGTAGAGGAAGCTCTGTTAGGAGAGCAATAAGAAGCTCTGTTAGGAGAGCAATAAGAAGACTCTGTTAGGAGAGACAATAAGAAATGACAGGAGAAGCTCTGTTAGAGAGAGACAAGAGGAATAAGACTCTGTTAGGAGATGACAGGAGGAAGCTCTGTTAGGAGAGACAATAAGAAGCTCTGTTAGGAGAGCAGTAGGAAGACTCTGTTAGGAGAGCAATAAGAAATCTGTTAGGAGAGCAGTAGGAAGACTCTGTTAGGAGAGCAATAAAAAGCTGACAGGAGAGCAATAAGAAGACTCTGTTAGGAGAGCAACAAGAAGCTCTGTTAGGTGAGCAATAAAATCTGTTAGGAGAGCAATAAGAAGACTCTGACAGGAGAGCAATGAGAAGACCAATACTGTTAGGAGAGCAATAAGAAGCTCTGTTAAGAGAGCATTACAAAATGACAGGAGAGCAGTAGGATGCCAATACTGACAGGAGAGCAGTAGGATGCTCTGTTAGGAGAGCAGTAGAAAGCTTGGTTAGGAGAGCAATAAGAAGACCTGTTAGGAGAGACCAATAAGAAGCTCTGTTAGGAGAGCAATAGGAAGGTTTTGAACCCTTTCTTAAATCATCGGAGGGGGTAGAATCATCTTGACAGGAGAGGGTTCAGGAGACTCAATCTATGGCTGACATGCGCTTGTTTAGTGCATTGACCTGTATCACAAAATGACAGGAGAGGAGTGAGGTGAGACCAAGTGAGGTGAGACCAATACAAAATGACAGGAGAGGAGTGAGGTGAGACCAATACAAATGTGAGGTGAGACCAATGAGGAAATGACAGGAGAGGAGTGAGGTGAGACCAAGTGAGGTGAGACCAATACAAAATGACAGGAGAGGAGTGAGGTGAGACCAATACAAAATGACAGGAGAGGAGTGAGGTGAGACCAAGTGAGGTGAGACCAATACAAATGACAGGAGAGGAGTGAGGTGAGACCAATACAAATGACAGGAGAGAGTGAGGTGAGACCAATACAAAATGACAGGAGAGGAATGAGGTGAGACCAAGTGAGGTGAGACCAATACAAAATGACAGGAGAAGAATGAGGTGAGACCAATACAAATGACAGGAGAGGAATGAGGTGAGACCAAGACAGGAGAAGAATGAGGTGAGACCAATACAAAATGACAGGAGAAGAATGAGGTGAGACCAAGTGAGGTGAGACCAATACAAAATGACAGGAGAGGAGTGAGGTGAGACCAATACAAATGACAGGAGAGGAATGAGGTGAGACCAAGTGAGGTGAGACCAATACAAAATGACAGGAGAGGTATGAGGTGAGACCAATACAAATGACAGGAGAGGAATGAGGTGAGACCAAGTGAGGTGAGACCAATACAAAATGACAGGAGAGGAATGAGGTGAGACCAATACAAAATGACAGGAGAAGAATGAGGTGAGACCAATACAAAATGACAGGAGAGGAATGAGGTGAGACCAATACAAAATGACAGGAGAGGAATGAGGTGTGACCAATACAAAATGACAGGAGAGGAATGAGGTGTGACCAATACAAAATGACAGGAGAAGAATGAGGGAGACCAATACAAAATGTACATTGTGCATGAATCGAGACGCAAACCTGACACAAGGTTGGATATTGTATTACACCAGACTTGCATGGAGTAATCACTCAAAATAGACCTTCTAATCATTGGCTGAGCAGAGCAGCTGATTACACCCTATTCTACATCCTACAATCAAAGCTTGTTGCCATCAATCCCACACAAATGATCAATGAACCTTCCAGGTACAATCCCAAAGCCATAAACACGGGCACCCTCATAGATATCATCCTAACCAACTTGCCCTCCAAAGACACCTCTGCTCTTTTCAACCAGGATATCAGCGATCACTGCCTCATTGCCTGTATCTGTAATGGGTCAGTGGTCAAACGACCTCCACTCATCACTGTCAAATGCTCCCTGAAACACTTCAGCAAGCATGCCTTTCTAATCGACCTGACCGGGGTATCCTGGAAGGATATTGACCTCATCCCTTCAGTAGAAGATGCCTGGTTATTCTTTAAAAATGCCTTCCTCACCATCTTAAATAAGCATGCCCCATTCAAAAAATGTAGAACCAGGAACAGATATAGCCCTTTCTCTGCAGACCTGACTGCCTTAACTAGCACAAAAACATCCTGTGACGTTAGCATCGAACAGCCCCCGTGATATGCAACTTTTCGGTGAAGTAAGAAACCAATATACACAGGCATAGAAAAGCCAAGGCTAGCTTTTTCAAACAGAAATTTGCTTCCTGCAACACAAACTCAAAAAGGTTCTGGGACACTGTAAAGTCCATGGAGAATAAGAGCACCTCCTCCCAGCTGTCCATTGCACTGACACTAGGAAACTCACCACAGATAAATCCACTATAATTGAGAATTTCAATAAGCATTTTTCTACGGCTGGCCATGCTTTCCACCTGGCTACCCCTACCCCGGTCAACAGCACTGCACCCCCCACAGCAACTCGCCCAAGCCTTCCCCATTTCTCCTTCTCCCAAATCCAGTCAGCTGATGTTCCGAAAGAGTTGCAAATCTGGACCCCTACAAATCAGCAGGGCTAGACAATCTGGACCCTTTCTTTCTAAAATGATCTGCCTAAATTATTGCAACCCCTATTACTAGCCTGTTCAACTTCTCTTTCATGTCATCTGAGATTCCCAAAGATTGGAAAGCAGCTGCGGTCATCCCCCTATTCAAAGGGGGGGGGACACTCTTGACCCAAACTGCTACAGACCTATATCTATCCTACCCTGCCTTTCTAAGGTCTTCGAAAGCCAAGTTAACAAACAGATTACCGACCATTTTGAATCCCACCGTACCTTCTCCCCAATGCAATCGGGTTTCAGAGCTGGTCATGGGTGCACCTCAGCCACGCTCAAGGTCCTAAACAATATCTTAACCACCATCGATAAGAAACAATACTGTGCAGCCGTATTCATTGACCTGGCCAAGGCTTTCGACTCTGTCAATCACCACATCCTCATCAGCAGACTCAACAGCCTCAGTTTCTCAAATGATTGCCTCGCCTGGTTCACCAACTACTTTTCCGATAGAGTTCAGTGTGTCAAATCAGAGGGCCTGTTGTCCGGGCCTCTGGCAGTCTCTATGGGGTGCCACAAGGTTCAATTCTTGGGCCAACTCTTTTCTCTGTATACATCAATGATGTTGCTCTTGCTGCTGGTGAGTTTCTGATCCACCTCTACGCAGACGACACCATTCTGTATACTTCTGGCCCTTCTTTGGACACTGTGTTAACTACACTCCAGATGAGCTTCAATGCCATACAACTCTCCTTCCGTAGCCTCTAACTGCTCTTAAATACAAGTAAAACTAAATGCATGCTCTTCAACCGATCGCTGCCTACATCTGCCCGCCCGCCCAGCATCACTACTCTGGACGGTTCTGACTTAGAATATGTGGACAACTACAAATACCTAGGTGTCCGGTTAGACTGTAAACTCTCCTTCCAGACTCACATCAAACATCTCCAATCCAAAGTTAAATCTAGAATTGGCTTCCTATTTTGCAACAAAGTATCCTTCACTCATGCTGCCAAACATACCCTCGTAAAACTGACCATCCTACCGACCCTCGACTTCGGCGATGTCATTTACAAAATAGCCTCCAACACTCTACTCAACCAATTGGATGCAGTCTATCACAGTGCCATCCGTTTTGTCACCAAAGCCCCATACACTACCCACCACTGCGACCTGTACGCTCTCGTTGGCTGGCCCTCGCTTCATACTCGTCGCCAAACTCACTGGTTCCAGGTCATCTACAAGACTCTGCTAGGTAAAGTCCCGCCTTATCTCAGCTCGCTGGTCACCATAGCAGCACCCACTCATAGCACGCGCTCCAGCAGGTATATCTCACTGGTCACCCCCAGGGCCAATTCCTCCTTTGGCCGCCTCTCCTTCCAGTTTTCTGCTGCCAATGACTGGAACGAACTACAAAAAATCTCTGAAACTGGAAACACATCTCCCTCACCAGCTTTGAGCACCAGCTGTCAGAGCAGCTCACAGATCACTGCACCTGTACATAGCCCATCTATAAATAGCCCAAACAATTACCTCATCCCCTACTGTATTTATTTATTTATTTTGCACCCTAGTATTTCTACTTTGCACATTCACCTACTGAAAATCTACCATTCCAGTGTTTTACTTGCTATATTGTATTTACTTTGCCACCATGGCCTTTTTTTGCCTTTACCTCCCTTATCTCACCTCATTTGCTCACATTGTATATAGACTTGTTTTTCTACTGTATTATTGTCTGTGTTTGTTTTACTCCATGTGTAACTCTGTGTTGTTGTATGTGTTGAACTGCTTTGCTTTATCTTGGCCAGGTCGCAATTGTAAATGAGAACTTGATCTCAACTTGCCTACCTGTTTAAACAAAGGTGAAATTAATAAAATACAAATTTAAAAAAATCTTTAATTATCCAAATCAAGAAACGAAGTTGTCTTTGTTCTGCTCTCTGAAGTTCAATCCACTAAAAACCCCAGCATGCATCACTTGAGACACACAACTTCCAATAAATACATGTACAATGTAAATCAGCCCAACAGTGTTTGAAATCTATCTTCCCAGGCTTGAGTGGAAGGACAAGTCCACCCTTGTTTGTCAGTTAATGTGGTTAATTTTCTATGGTCAGGGTAGTTTAATAGTGAAGAGAGACGTCATCTGTCTCATGTCAGGGTAGTTTAATAGTGAAGAGAGACGTCATCTGTCTCATGTCAGGGTAGTTTAATAGTGAAGAGAGATGTCATCTGTCTCATGTCAGGGTAGTTTAATAGTGAAGAGAGATGTCATCTGTCTCATGTCAGGGTAGTTTAATAGTGGAGAGAGACGTCATCTGTCTCATGTCAGGGTAGTTTAATAGTGGAGAGAGATGTCATCTGTCTCATGTCAGGGTAGTTTAATAGTGAAGAGAGACGTCATCTGTCTCATGTCAGGGTAGTTTAATAGTGGAGAGAGACGTCATCTGTCTCATGTCAGGGTAGTTTAATAGTGGAGAGAGACGTCATCTGTCTCATGTCAGGGTAGTTTAATAGTGGAGAGAGACGTCATCTGTCTCATGTCAGGGTAGTTTAATAGTGGAGAGAGACGTCATCTGTCTCATGTCAGGGTAGTTTAATAGTGGAGAGAGATCATCTGTCTCATGTCAGGGTAGTTTAATAGTGGAGAGAGACGTCATCTGTCTCATGTCAGGGTAGTTTAATAGTGGAGAGAGACGTCATCTGTCTCATGTCAGGGTAGTTTAATAGTGAAGAGAGATGCCATCTGTCTCATGTCAGGGTAGTTTAATAGTGAAGAGAGATGCATCTGTCTCATGTCAGAGTAGTTTAATAGTGGAGAGAGACGTCATCTGTCTCATGTCAGGGTAGTTTAATAGTGGAGAGAGACGTCATCTGTCTCATGTCAGGGTAGTTTAATAGTGGAGAGAGACGTCATCTGTCTCATGTCAGGGTAGTTTAATAGTGAAGAGAGACGTCATCTGTCTCATGTCAGGGTAGTTTAATAGTGGAGAGAGACGTCATCTGTCTCATGTCAGGGTAGTTTAATAGTGGAGAGAGACGTCATGTGTCTCATCTCTGTTTCAGCTCTATTTCACTCTCTCCTTCTCACACACACACACCAACACACATCCTACCGGTTGCTGTGTTGGGGCCTGCAGGTTCTCGTGAGAGCCAACTCGGCTGTAGGAAGGGCG
Organism: Oncorhynchus masou masou; assembly: GCF_036934945.1. NCBI lineage: Eukaryota > Metazoa > Chordata > Actinopteri > Salmoniformes > Salmonidae > Oncorhynchus > Oncorhynchus masou. The sequence continues at coordinate 7,811,889 of NC_088218.1, read as the reverse complement.
TCGGCGATAGGGGGTCTGGTACATGGTGTTGCGCCCTCCCTCCTCCTCTTCTGACGTGTCCACATAGTGCTGGCGGTTCATAGAGGAGCTGATCTTGGATAGGGAGCGGGCACGCACCATCCCATACTGCCCATCGTCTGAGGACCATCGCTTTAGCTCAGGTTATATTACAAAATGTCGGTTTGGCGTGAGATTACTGTTGTTGTAGTATTGTAATGCCATTACATTGCAAACTAACCAGCTCTGATTTAATGTCTGTGTGTGTGTGGGAGTGTGTGTGTGCGTGTTGCTTACCAGGGCGCATGTTGTACCTATCCAGGCTCTTCCTACGGTTCATGCGGTGGTGTTGCTGCTGCATGGAATCCATGAACTCCATGTCACCCCGGTGACCACCACCTCGCTCCTCCTGGATCTGCTGTAGGTGACATAACCATCACAACCTGAAATAAACCCCTATTCCCACAATGCACTACTTTTGGCTAGTAGAAACCAGGACTGTTTGGTCCGTCTACCTGGTAGGATTGTCGACGAGAGTGAGTGCGAGAGTGGGGTGGAACATACTCTTCTATATCCACATCCAAGTCCATGGGATGAACAGAGAGCAGGCGCTTGTTCTTTCTCATCTGACAGAACAACAGGATGGAGACATAAAGAGAAGGAGTGAGTCTGGGATATGATATCCAGTTTCTCAAGAACGATATTGAGAGGAGAAACTGTTTACCATTTTGTATCGCTGAGCTTCTGCTTCTGCGTAGTCCTCATCATGACCATTGTACCTATCATCTACAGGGGAGAGAGGGAGAAGAAGGGGTGACTTTTTTATCTCAAATTGTGTAACCCCTTGTTACGTTTGTATATCATAGTGCTTATGCTGGTGTTGTCAACTCCGCTATGATATGCAAAAGTACCACAGGGTTAAGCAGTTTTCAGGTATGTTGAAATATTGATATATTTTTCCCATTGCCTTCGTCTATTCTACTTACTGCGGAAATCAGGCATGCTTTGTGTGTCACTGTCACGACGGGCACCTGTGAAGACAGAGAGAAGTGATATTCTGTTATTAATAGTTATATAGACAGTACCAGTCACCTGCTCATTCCAAGATCTTTATTTTTACTATTTTCTACATTGTACAATAATAGTGAAGACATCAAAACTATAAAATAACACATGGAATCAAAATATATTTTATATTTGAGATTCTTCAAAGTTGCCACCCTTTGCCTTGATGACAGCTTTGCACACTCTTGGCATTCTCTCAACCAGCATCATGAGGTAGTAACCTGGAATACATTTCAATGAACAGGGGTTCCTTGTTAAAAGTTCATTTGTGGAATTACTTTCCTTCTTAATGCGTTTGAGCCAATCAGTTGTGTTCTGACAAGGTAGGGGTGGTATACAGAAGATAGCCCAATTTGGTAAAAGACCAAGTCCATATTATAGGAAGAACAGCTTAAATAAGCAACGAGAAACGACAGGACATCATTACTTTAGGACATGAAGGTCAGTCAACCCGGAAAATTTCAAGAACTTTGAAAGTTTCTTCAAGTGCAGTCGCAGAAACCATTAAGCGCTATGATGAAACTGGCTCTCATGACGACCGCCACAGGAAAGGAAGATCCAGAGTTACCTCTGCTGCAGAGGATATGTTCATTAGAGTTACCAGCCTCAGAAATTGCAGCCCAAATAAATGCTTCACAGAGTTCAAGTAACAGACACATCTCAACATCAACTGTTCAGAGGAGACTGCGTGAATCAGGCCTTCATGGTCGAATTGCTGCAAAGAAACCACTACTAAAAGATATCAATAATAAGAAGAGACTTGCTTGGGCCAAGAAACATGAGCAATGAACATTAGACCGTTGGAAATCTGTCCTTTGGTCTGTTGAGTCCAAATTTGAGATTTTTGGTTCCAATCGCCGCGTCTTTATGAGACGCAGAGTAGGTGAATGGATGATCTGGATGAATGGATGATCAAGGCACACTTAACCAGCATGGCTACCACAGCAGTCTGCAGTAATACGCCGTCCCATCTGGTTTTCCCTTAGTGGGACCATCATTTGTTTTTCAACAGGACACCGACCCAAAACACACCTCCATTTGACCAAGAAGGAGAGTGATGGAGTGCTGCATCAGATGACCTGGCCTCCACAATCACCTGACCTCAACTGAATTTAAATGGTTTGGGATGAGTTGGACCGCAGAGTGAAGGAAAAGCAGCCAACAAGTGCTCAGCATATGTGGGAACTCCTTCAAGACTGTTGGAAAAACATTCCAGGTGAAGCTGGTTGAGAGTGTGCAAAGCTGCCAAGAGTGTGCAAAGCTGTCATCAAGGCAATAATCAAAAATATATTTTGATTTGTTTGACACTTTTTTGGTTACTACATGATTCCAGATTATTTAATAGTTTTGATGTCTTCTCTATTCTACAATGTAGAAAATAGTAAAAATAAAGAAAAACCCTTGAATGAGTAGGTGTGTCCAAACTTTTGACTGGTACTGTACTTCAAATCATCTCTTTGTCCTATGTGAGGTCTGGGTCAAGAGGACTGTTAGAATACAGAACAGACAACAGTCACTCAGTTCTAGAACACTGTTCCCAGTTCTAGAACTCTACATGTGACCATTAGTGGAGGCTGGTGGGAGGAGCTATAGGAGGACAGGCTCATTGTAATGGCTGGAATGGAATCAATGGAACGGAGTCAAACATGTGGTTTCCATATTTTTAATGTGTTTGATACCATTCCGTTTACAATGAGCCCGTCCTCCTATAGCTCCTCCCACCAGCTGCCAGTGGTGACCATATGTCATCATAGCATGGCTATGTCACCCCGGTGTCAAGTACAGGCCCTGCCATGTGACTCTTCATTACAGCCAGCCATGTGTCACACTCATGATCATTTGGTGACCAAAATGTGACACTCGGACACTCTCAACAACAACCACAACTGTAACATGTGATTACATTTAGAAGTATGCACAATGACTCAATAATCAAACAAAAAGAACCCACCCTCTCCATTGAGTCGCTTGTAAAGAGACTTCATCACCTTGGCACTGCCGAAGCGCTTGAAACGGGTGCGCACATTGTCATGGTACCATCCCACTGTTCCAATTTTCAGGACCCTGCAAGGTAAACACAAGAGTCACTCCAGTCTCAATATGAACCCCATAGAGCTAGGAGAGTCACTCCAGTCTTAATATGAACCCCATAGAGCTAGGAGAGTCACTCCAGTCTCAATATGAACCCCATAGAGCTAGGAGAGTCACTCCAGTCTCAATATGAACCCCATAGAGCTAGGAGAGTCACTCCAGTCTCAATATGAACCCCATAGAGCTAGGAGAGTCACTCCAGTCTCAATATGAACCCCATAGAGCTAGGAGAGTCACTCCAGTCTCAATATGAACCCCATAGAGCTAGGAGAGCTCACTCCAGTCTCAATATGAACCCCATAGAGCTAGGAACCCCATAGAGCTAGGAGAGTCACTCCAGTCTTAATATGAACCCCATAGAGCTCCAGTCTCAATATGAACCCCATAGAGCTAGTCACTCCAGTCTTAATATGAACCCCATAGAGCTTGGAGAGTCACTCCAGTCTCAATATGAACCCCATAGAGCTAGGAGAGTCACTCCAGTCTTAATATGAACCCCATAGAGCTTGGAGAGTCACTCCAGCCTCAATATGAACCCCATAGAGCTTGTAGAGTTACTCCAGTCTCAATATGAACCCCATAGAGCTAGGAGAGTCACTCCAGTCTCAATATGAACCCCATAGGGCTAGGAGAGTCACTCCAGCCTCAATATGAACCCCATAGAGCTTGGAGAGTTACTCCAGTCTCAATATGAACCCCATAGAGCTCCAGTCTCAATATGGAGCTTGGAGAGTCAATCCAGTCTCAATATGAACCCCATAGAGCTTGGAGAGTCACTCCAGTCTTAATATGAACCCCACAGAGCTTGGAGAGTCACTCCAGTCTCAATATGAACCCCATAGAGCTAGGAGAGTCACTCCAGTCTCAATATGAACCCCATATGAGCTAGGAGAGTCACTCCAGTCTCAATATGAACCCCATAGAGCTAGGAGAGTCACTCCAGTCTCAATATGAGAGTCACTCCAGTCTCAATATGAACCCCATAGAGCTAGGAGAGTCACTCCAGTCTCAATATGAAACCCATAGAGCTTGGAGAGTCACTCCAGTCTCAATATGAACCCCATAGAGCTAGGAGAGTCACTCCAGTCTCAATATGAACCCCATAGAGCTTGGAGAGTCACTCCAGTCTCAATATGAGCTAGGAGAGTCACTCCAGTCTCAATATGAACCCCATAGAGCTAGGAGAGTTACTCCAGTCTCAATATGAACCCCATAGAGCTTGGAGAGTCACTCCAGTCTCAATATGAACCCCATAGAGCTAGGAGAGTCACTCCAGTCTCAATATGAACCCCATAGAGCTAGGAGAGTTACTCCAGTCTCAATATGAACCCCATAGAGCTAGGAGAGTCACTCCAGTCTCAATATGAACCCCATAGTCCACTCCAGCCTCAATATGAACCCCATAGTGCTAGGAGAGTCACGTCAGTCTCAATATGAACCCCATAGAGCTAGGAGAGTCACTCCAGTCTCAATATGAACCCCATAGAGCTAGGATAGTTACTCCAGTCTCAATATGAACCCCATAGAGCTAGGAGAGTCACTCCAGTCTCAATATGAACCCCATAGAGCTAGGATAGTCACTCCAGTCTCAATATGAACCCCATAGAGCTAGGAGAGTCACTCCAGTCTCAATATGAACCCCATAGAGCTAGGAGAGTCACTCCAGTCTCAATATGAACCCCATAGAGCTAGGAGAGTCACTCCAGTCTCAATATGAACCCCATAGAGCTAGGAGAGTCACTCCAGTCTCAATATGAACCCCATAGAGCTAGGAGAGTCACTCCAGTCTCAATATGAACCCCATAGAGCTAGGAGAGTCACTCCAGTCTTAATATGAACCCCATAGATCTAGGAGAGTCACTCCAGTCTCAATATGAACCCCATAGAGCTAGGAGAGTAACTCCAGTCTCAATATGAACCCCATAGAGCTAGGAGAGTCACTCCAGTCTTAATATGAACCCCATAGAGCTAGGAGAGTCACTCCAGTCTCAATATGAACCCCATAGAGCCCTCCAGTCTTAATATGAACCCCATAGAGCTTGGAGAGTCACTCCAGTCTCAATATGAACCCCATAGAGCTATCACTCCAGTCTTAATATGAACCCCATAGAGCTAGGTCAGAGTCACTCCAGTCTCAATATGAACCCCATAGAGCTAGGAGAGTCACTCCAGTCTCAATATGAACCCCATAGGGCTAGGAGAGTCACTCCAGCCTCAATATGAACCCCATAGAGCTAGAGTTACTCCAGTCTCAATATGAACCCCATAGAGCTAGGAGTCTCAATATGAATCCCATAGAGCTTGGAGAGTCAATCCAGTCTCAATATGAACCCCATAGAGCTTGGAGAGTCACTCCAGTCTTAATATGAACCCCACAGAGCTTGGAGAGTCACTCCAGTCTCAATATGAACCCCATAGAGCTAGGAGAGTCACTCCAGTCTCAATATGAACCCCATAGAGCTAGGAGAGTTACTCCAGTCTCAATATGAACCCCATGGAGCTAGGAGAGTCACTCCAGCCTCAATATGAACCCCATAGAGCTAGGAGAGTCACTCCAGTCTCAATATGAACCCCATAGAGCTAGGAGAGTCACTCCAGCCTCAATATGAACCCCATAGAGCTAGGAGAGTCACTCCAGTCTTAATATGAAACCCACAGAGCTTGGAGAGTCACTCCAGCCTCAATATGAACCCCATAGAGCTAGGAGAGTCACTCCAGTCTCAATATGAACCCCATAGAGCTAGGAGAGTCACTCCAGTCTTAATATGAACCCCATAGAGCTAGGAGAGTCACTCCAGTCTCAATATGAACCCCATAGAGCTAGGAGAGTCACTCCAGTCTCAATATGAACCCCATAGAGCTAGGAGAGTTACTCCAGTCTCAATATGAACCCCATAGAGCTTGGAGAGTCACTCCAGTCTCAATATGAACCCCATAGAGCTAGGAGAGTCACTCCAGTCTCAATATGAACCCCATAGAGCTAGGAGAGTCACTCCAGTCTCAATATGAACCCCATAGAGCTAGGAGAGTCACTCCAGTCTCAATATGAACCCCATAGAGCTAGGAGAGTCACTCCAGCCTCAATATGAACCCCATAGTGCTAGGAGAGTCACGTCAGTCTCAATATGAACCCCATAGAGCTAGGAGAGTCACTCCAGTCTCAATATGAACCCCATAGAGCTAGGATAGTTACTCCAGTCTCAATATGAACCCCATAGAGCTAGGAGAGTCACTCCAGTCTCAATATGAACCCCATAGAGCTAGGATAGTTACTCCAGTCTCAATATGAACCCCATAGAGCTTGGAGAGTCACTCCAGTCTCAATATGAACCCCATAGAGCTAGGAGAGTTACTCCAGTCTCAATATGAACCCCATAGAGCTAGGTGAGTCACTCCAGTCTCAATATGAACCCCATAGAGCTAGGAGAGTCACTCCAGTCTCAATATGAACCCCATAGAGCTAGGAGAGTCACTCCAGTCTCAATATGAACCCCATAGAGCTAGGAGAGTCACTCCAGTCTCAATATGAACCCCATAGAGCTAGGAGAGTACTCCAGTCTCAATATGAACCCCATAGAGCTAGGAGAGTCACTCCAGTCTCAATATGAACCCCATAGAGCTAGGAGAGTCACTCCAGTCTCAATATGAACCCCATAGAGCTAGGATCACTCCAGCTCAATATGAACCCCATAGAGCTAGGAGAGTCACTCCAGTCTCAATATGAACCCCATAGAGCTAGGAGAGTCACTCCAGTCTTAATATGAAACCCACAGAGCTTGGAACTCCAGCCTCAATATGAACCCCATAGAGCTAGGAGAGTCACTCCAGTCTCAATATGAACCCCATAGACTAGGAGAGTCACCCAGTCTTAGAGAGCTAGGAGAGTCACTGAGTCTCAATATGAACCCCATAGAGCTAGGAGAGTCACTCCAGTCTCAATATGAACCCCATAGAGCTAGGAGAGTTACTCCAGTCTCAATATGAACCCCATAGAGCTTGGAGAGTCCCCAGTCTCAATATGAACCCCATAGAGCTAGGAGAGTCACTCCAGTCTCAATATGAACCCCATAGAGCTATTAGTCTCAGAACCCTCTAGAGAGAGGCAGTCTCAGCTCATATGAACCCCATAGTGCTAGGAGAGTCACGTCAGTCTCAATATGAACCCCATAGAGCTAGGAGAGTCACTCCAGTCTCAATATGAACCCCATAGAGCTAGGATAGAGTCTCAATATGAACCCCATAGAGCTAGGAGAGTCACTCCAGTCTCAATATGAACCCCATAGAGAGGATAGTTACTCCAGTCTCAATATGGAGCTTGGAGAGTCACTCCAGTCTCAATATGAACCCCATAGAGCTAGGAGAGTTACTCCAGTTTCAATATGAACCCCATAGAGCTAGGTGAGTCACTCCAGTCTCAATATGAACCCCCCAGAGCTAGGAGAGAGCTAGGAGAGTCACTCCAGTCTCAATATGAACCCCATAGAGCTAGGAGAGTCACTCCAGTCTCAATATGAACCCCATAGAGCTAGGAGAGTCACCCCAGCCTCAATATGAACCCCATAGAGCTAGGAGAGTCACTCCAGTCTCAATATGAACCCCATAGAGCTAGGAGAGTTACTCCAGTCTCAATATGAACCCCATAGAGCTAGGAGAGTCACTCCAGTCTTAATATGAAACCCACAGAGCTAGGAGAGTTACTCCAGTCTCAATATGAACCCCATAGAGCTAGGAGAGTTACTCCAGTCTCAATATGAACCCCATAGAGCTAGGAGAGTCACTCTAGTCTCAATATGAACCCCATAGAGCCTGGAGAGTCACTGCAGTCTCAATATGAACCCCATCATCAATGGAATGTATATGAACCCCATAGAGCTAGAATAGTTTCCTGACCATGTCACCTGAACATGACTCTTGGCCCTATTCTATATAACTAAATATTATTACTAGCCTTCTAAGAGTTGGCCCTACTATAACTATATAAACTAAAGAGTTGGCCCTCTTCTCTAACTATATATTATAACTAGCCTTCTAAGAGTTGGCCCTCTTCTCTGACTGCCTGAAGCTTCATAATGATACAGACGATCTGGGTTCAAGACCTGGTCAGTCAAACACGATTGCAAATGTTTCCAAACCCATCTGTTATTACTATGTGTTCAGGAGAATCTCTTAATGCTGTGTGTTCAGGATGCCTTGAACCCACGGCCCCCACCTTGTCATACGACAGGGTCGCACACCCAGCCGTGATCCTTCTTGTTGTAGCGGCTGCATGCCTTGCAGGTGTACATCTTACAGTCTATGCACTGACGCTTACTGTTGACCAGAAACTTGAAGGGCTGCAGACAGCGGATACAGTGAGAGTCTACCAGGGTGGTCTGAGTACCCAGCAGCTCAATCTTAGTGTCCTCCTTCTCTATCTTAGTCTTTAGGTCCCTAGAGGAGAGGGGGAGGGGGGGATAGGAGAGGAGGGGAGGGGAGGGGAGGAGAGGAGAAGGAGAGGAGATGAGAAGAGGGGAGGGGAGAAGAGCGAAGAAGAGGGGAGAGGAGGGGATGGGAGAGCAGGGGAGAAGGAGAAGAGCAGAGAAGAGGGGAGGGGAGGGAATAGAGAAGTGATGAAATCATTATACAGTATATTAGTATATGGAATTAAATCATTATACAGTAGATTAGTATATATCAAGTCAAATCAAATTACATTAGTCACTTGCGCCGAATACAACAGGTGTAGTAGAGCTTACAGTGAAATGCTTACTTACGAGCCCCTAAACAACAATGCAGTTTTTTAAAAATACAGATAAAAATAAGAGTTAACGTAACACGTCATTAAAGAGTAAGTAAATGAACAAAAGCAGCAGTAAAATAACAATAGTGAGACTATATACAAGGAGGTACCGATACAGAGTCAATGTGCCGGGCACCCGTTAGTTGAGGTAGTATGTACATGTAGGTAGAGTTATTAAAGGGACTATGCATAGATGACAACAGAGAGTAGGGGGGGGGGCAATACAAATAGCCATTTGACTAGATGTTCAGGAGTTTCCAGGATCCAGTTGCAGAGGGAGGTGTTTAGTCCCAGGGTCCTTAGCTTATTGATGAGCTTTGAGGGCACTACGGTTTTGAGTGCTGAGCTGTAGTCAATGAATAGCATTCTCACATTTTTATTTTATTTGATTTATTTCATCTTTATTTAACCAGGTATGCTAGTTGAGAACCATTTCTCATTTACAACTGCGACCTGGCCAAGATAAAGCAAAGTAGTTTGACACATACAACAACACAGAGTTACACATGGAATAAACAAACATACAGTCAATAATACAGTAGAAAAAGTCTATATACAGTGTGTGCAAATGAGGTAAGTTAAGGCGATAAATAGGCCATAGTGGCGAAGTAATTACAATATACCAATAAACCTCTGGAGTGACAGATGTGCAGAAGATGAATGTGCAAGTAGAGATACTGGGGTGCAAAGGAGCAAGATAAATAAATAAATACAGTAAGGGGATGAGGTAGTTGGATGGGTTATTTACAGATGGGCTATGTACAGGTCAAATCAAATCAAATCAAATGTATTTATATAGCCCTTCGTACATCAGCTGATATCTCAAAGTGCTGTACAGAAACCCAGCCTAAAACCCCAAACAGCAAGCAATGCAGGTGTAGAAGCATGGTGGCTAGGAAAAACTCCCTAGAAGTGAGGCAAGCAATACAGGTGCAGGGATCTGTGAGCTGCTCTGACAGCTGGTGCTTAAAACTAGTGAGGGAGATATGAGTCTTCACCTTCAGTGATTTTTGCAGTTCGTTCCAGTCATTGGCAGCAGAGAATTGAAAGGAATGGCGGCCAAAGGGGAATTGGCTTTGGGGATGACCAGTGAGATATACCTGTTGGAGCGCATGCTATGGGTGGGTGCTGCCATGGTGACCAGTGAGCTGAGTTAAGGCGGGCCTTTACCTAGCAAAGACTTGTAGATGACCTGGAGCCAGTGGGTTTGGCGACGAGTATGAAGCGAGGGCCAGCCAACGAGAGCGTACAGGTCGCAGTGGTAGGTAATATATGGGGCTTTGGTGACAAAACGAATGGCACTGTGATAGACTGCATCCAATTTGTTG
>NC_088218.1:7790606-7801529 GCF_036934945.1 Oncorhynchus masou masou | reverse complement strand
GGTTATATCCCACCTCTCTGTACCAGGTTATATCAGGTTATATCCCACCTCTCTGTACCAGGTTATATCCCACCTCTATGTATCAGGTTATATCCCACCTCTCTACCAGGTATCAGGGTTATATCCCACCTCTCTGTATCAGGTTATATCCACCTTCTCTGTATGTTATATCAGGTTATGATCCCACCTCTCTGTACCAGGTTATATCCCACCTCCCTGTATCAGGTTATATCAGGTTATATCCCACCTCTCTGTATCAGGTTATATCCCACTCCTCTGTCCCACCAGGTTATATCAGGTTATATCCCACCTCTCTGTACCAGGTTATATCCCACCTCTCTGTATCAGGTTATATCCCACTCTGTACTAGGTTATAACAGGTTATAACACACCTCTCTGTATCAGGTTATATCAGGTTATATCCCACCTCTGTATCAGGTTATATCAGGTTATATCCCACCTCTCTGTATCAGGTTATATCCCACCTTCTCTGTACCAGGCACATCAGGTTATATCCCACCTCTCTGTATCCAGGTTACCTTCTGTATCAGGTTATATCCCACCTCTCTGTACCAGGTTATATCAGGTTATATCCCACCTCTCTGTATCAGGTTATATCAGGTTATATCCCACTCTCTGTACCAGGTTATATCAGGTTATATCCCACCTCTCTGTACCAGGTTATATCAGGTTATTCCACCTCTCTGTATCAGGTTATATCCCACCTCTCTGTATCAGGTTATATCAGGTTATATCCCACCTCTCTGTATCAGGTTATATCAGGTTATATCCCACCTCTCTGTACCAGGTCTAGGTTATATCAGGTTATATCCCACCTCTCTGTATCAGGTTATATCCCACCTCCCTGTATCAGGTTATATCAGGTTATATCCCACCTCTGTATCAGGTTATATCAGGTTATATCCCACTCTCTGTATCAGGTTATATCAGGTTATATCCCACCTCTCTGTACCAGGTTATATCCCACCTCCCTGTATCAAGTTATATCCCACCTCTCTGTATCAGGTTATATCAGGTTATATCCCACCTCTCTGTATCAGGTTATATCAGGTTATATCCCACCTCTCTGTATCAGGTTATAACAGGTTATATCCCACCTCTCTGTATCAGGTTATATCAGGTTATAACACACCTCTCTGTATCAGGTTATATCAGGTTATAACACACCTCTCTGTATCAGGTTATATCCCACCTGTATCAGGTTATCTGTATCAGGTTATATCCCACTCTCTACCTCTCTCTGTATCAGGTATCAGGTTATATCAGGTTATATCCCACCTCTCTGTATCAGGTTATATCAGGTTATATCCCACCTCTCTGTATCAGGTTAGGTTATATCAGGTTATATCCCACCTCTCTGTATCAGGTTATATCAGGTTATATCCCACCTCTCTGTATCAGGTTATATCCCACCTCTCTGTATCAGGTTATATCAGGTTATATATATCAGGTTATATCCCACCTCTCTGTATCAGGTTATATCAGGTTATATCCCACCTCTCTGTATCAGGTTATATCAGGTTATATCCCACCTCTCTGTACCAGGTTATATCCCACCTCTCTGTACCAGGTTATATCAGGTTATATCCCACCTCTCTGTATCAGGTTATATCAGGTTATATCCCACCTCTCTGTATCAGGTTATATCCCACCTCTCTGTATCAGGTTATATCCCACCTCTCTGTATCAGGTTATATCAGGTTATATCCCACCTCTCTGTATCAGGTTATATCAGGTTATATCCCACCTCTCTGTATCAGGTTATATCAGGTTATATCCCACCTCTCTGTATCAGGTTATATCAGGTTATATCCCACCTCTCTGTATCAGGTTATATCCCACCTCTCTGTACCAGGTTATATCCCACCTCTCTGTATCAGGTTATATCCCACCTCTCTGTTATATCAGGTTATATCCCACCTCTCTATATCAGGTTATATCCCACCTCTCTGTATCAGGTTATATCAGGTTATATCCCACCTCTCTCAGGTTATATCCCAGGTTATATCAGGTTATATCCCACCTCTCTGTATCAGGTTATATCCCATCAGGTTATATATCCCACCTCTCTGTATCAGGTTATATCCCACCTCTCTGTACCAGGTTATATCAGGTTATATCCCACCTCTCTGTATCAGGTTATATCCCACCTCTCTGTATCAGGTTATATCCCACCTCTCTGTATCAGGTTATATCCCACCTCTCTGTATCAGGTTATATCCCACCTCTCTGTACCAGGTTATATCAGGTTATATCCCACCTCTCTGTATCAGGTAATATCAGGTTATATCCCAGCTCTCTGTATCAGGTTATTATATCAGGTTATATCCCACCTCTCTGTATCAGGTTATATCAGGTTATATCCCACCTCTCTGTATCAGGTTATATCAGGTTATATCCCACCTCTCTGTATCAGGTTATATCCCACCTCTCTGTATCAGGTTATATCCCACCTCTCTGTATCAGGTTATATCCCACCTCTCTGTATCAGGTTATATCAGGTTATATCCCACCTCTCTGTATCAGGTTATATCCCACCTCTCTGTATCAGGTTATATCAGGTTATATCCCACCTCTCTGTATCAGGTTATATCAGGTTATATCCCACCTCTCTGTATCAGGTTATATACCTCTCTGTATCAGGTTATATCAGGTTATATCCCACCTCTCAGGTTATCAGGTTATATCCCACCTCTCTGTACCTCTCTGTACCAGGTTATATCAGGTTATATCCCACCTCTCTGTATCAGGTTATATATACCAGGTTATAATCCCACCTCTGTATCAGGTTATATCAGGTTATATACTCTCTGTATCAGGTTATATCCCACCTCTGTATCAGGTTATATCAGGTTATATCCCACCTCTCCGTATCAGGTTATATCAGGTTATATCCCACCTCTCTGTACCAGGTTATATCAGGTTATATCCCACCTCTCTGTATCAGGTTATATCAGGTTATATCCACCTCTCTGTACCAGGTTATATCAGGTTATATCCACCTCTCTGTATCAGGTTATATCCCACCTCTCTGTATCAGGTTATATCAGGTTATATCCCACCTCTCTCAGGTTATATCAGGTTATATCCCACCTCTCTGTACCAGGTTATACCTCTGTCAGGTTATATCCCACCTCTCTGTACCAGGTTATATCCCATCTGTATCAGGTTATATCCCACCTCTCTGTATCAGGTTATATCCCCCACCTCTGTACCAGGTTATATCCCACCTCTCTGTATCAGGTTATATCAGGTTATATCCCACCTCTCTGTATCAGGTTATATCCCACTTATATCAGGTTATATCCCACCTCTCTGTACCAGGTTATATCAGGTTATATCCCACCTCTCTGTATCAGGTTATATCCCACCTCTCTGTATCAGGTATATCAGGTTATATCAGGTTGTACAGGTTATATCCCACCTCTCTGTATCAGGTTATATCTGAGGTTATAGGGTTACACACCTTCTGTATCAGGTTATATCAGGTTAAGACAGAAACCTCTCTGTATCAGGTTATATCCCACCTCTCTGTACCAGGTTATATCAGGTTATATCCCACCTCTCTGTACCAGGTTATATCAGGTTATATCAGGTTATATCCCACCTCTCTGTATCAGGTTATATCAGGTTATAACACACCTCTCTGTACCAGGTTATATCCAGTACTGAGGGTCAGGTAGGTAGAGAAGACAGAGAGGTTAGACAGAAACAGAGAGGTTCGACGGTACTGTGGGTCAGGTAGGTACAGAAGACAGAAAGGTTAGACGGTACTGTGTAGGTCAGGTTAGACAGGACAGAGAAGACGGTACTGAGAGGTTAGACAGAAACAGAGGTTAGACAGAGACAGAAAGGTTAGACGGTACTGTAGGTCAGGTAGGTAGAGAAGACAGAGAGGTTAGACAGAAACAGAGGTTAGACAGAAACAGAGAGGTTAGATGGTACTGTAGGTACAGAAGACAGAGAGGTTAGACAGAAACAGAGAGGTTAGATGGTACTGAGGGTCATGTAGGTAGAGAAGACAGAAGACAGAGGTTAGACAGAAACAGAGAGGTTAGATGGTACTGAGGGTCAGGTAGGTAGAGAAGACAGAGAGGTTAGACAGAAACAGAGAGGTTAGACGGTACTGTAGGTCAGGTAGGTAGAGAAGACAGAAGACAGAGGTTAGACAGAAACAGAGAGGTTAGATGGTACTGAGGGTCAGGTAGGTAGAGAAGACAGAAGACAGAGGTTAGACAGAAACAGAGAGGTTAGATGGTACTGTGGGTCAGGTAGGTAGAGAAGACAGAGAGGTTAGACAGAGACAGAGAGGTTAGACGGTACTGTGGGTCAGGTAGGTACCTCCACAGCCACACTAAAGTCCACCATGGACACAGAGGTGTTGCGGTGCCAGCAGACATGAACCGTCGTGTTTCCTCTCTGTGCTGACTGACGCTCCAATGAGCTACGAGACCCACTCAGCTCCTCCTCTGACTCAGCCTCCACACTGCCCTCTTCTGGAGACTCTGAGAACAGCAGCAAGAGGAATTGATGAAGAGTTGACGAACAGAAACAGAGGACAAGTTTCCCCCAGGTCCGATAAGTTGAAGGTTGTTTCTCGGAGCACAAAACATCCTTGTCACAAAACCTAAATAAGAGAAGTGATCATGTGAATTGATGGACTCAAAGTCCATTTTGCAGGCCACATTTCTATACAGTTTGGTCGTGTTGCAGGCCACATTTCTATACAGTTTGGTCGTGTTGCAGGCCACATTTCTATACAGTTTGGTCGTGTTGCAGGCCACATTTCTATACAGTTTGGTCGTGTTGCAGGCCACATTTCTATACAGTTTGGTCGTGTTGTTAGGCCACATTTCTATACAGTTTGGTCGTGTTGCAGGCCACATTTCTATACAGTTTGGTCGTGTTGCAGGCCACATTTCTATACAGTTTGGTCGTGTTGCAGGTCATATTTCTATACAGTTTGGTCGTGTTGCAGGCTACATTTCTATACAGTTTGGTCGTGTTGCAGGTCATATTTCTATACAGTTTGGTCGTGTTGCAGGTCACATTTCTATACAGTTTGGTCGTGTTGCAGGCCACATTTCTATACAGTTTGGTTGTGTTAGTTAGGACTCAGCCTGTACTCTGTGGGAAGGTTAGGTTAGTTAGGACTCAGCCTGTACTCTGTGGGAAGGTTAGGTTAGTTAGGACTCAGCCTGTACTCTGTGGGAAGGTTAGGTTAGTTAGGACTCAGCCTGTACTCTGTGGGAAGGTTAGGTTAGTTAGGACTCAGCCTGTACTCTGTGGGAAGGTTAGTTAGGACTCAGCCTGTACTCTGTGGGAAGGTTAGGTTAGTTAGGACTCTGCCTGTACTCTGTGGGAAGGTTAGGTTAGTTAGGACTCAGCCTGTACTCTGTGGGAAGGTTAGGTTAGTTAGGACTCAGCCTGTACTCTGTGGGAAGGTTAGGTTAGTTAGGACTCAGCCTGTACTCTGTGGGAAGGTTAGGTTAGTTAGGACTCAGCCTGTACTCAGTGGGAAGGTTAGGTTAGTTAGGACTCAGCCTGTACTCTGTGGGAAGGTTAGGTTAGTTAGGACTCAGCCTGTACTCAGTGGGAAGGTTAGTTAGGACTCAGCCTGTACTCTGTGGGAAGGTTAGGTTAGTTAGGACTCAGCCTGTACTCAGTGGGAAGGTTAGGTTAGTTAGGACTCAGCCTGTACTCAGTGGGAAGGTTAGGTTAGTTAGGACTCAGCCTGTACTCAGTGGGAAGGTTAGGTTAGTTAGGACTCAGCCTGTACTCAGTGGGAAGGTTAGGTTAGTTAGGACTCAGCCTGTACTCTGTGGGAAGGTTAGGTTAGTTAGGACCCAGCCTGTACTCAGTGGGAAGGTTAGGTTAGTTAGGACTCAGCCTGTACTCTGTGGGAAGGTTAGGTTAGTTAGGACTCAGCCTGTACTCTGTGGGAAGGTTAGGTTAGTTAGGACTCAGCCTGTACTCAGTGGGAAGGGAAGGTTAGGACTCAGTTGCAGGAAGGTTAGGTTAGTTAGGGCTCAGCCTGTACTCTGTGGGAAGGTTAGGTTAGTTAGGACTCAGCCTGTACTCAGTGGGAAGGTTAGGTTAGTTAGGACTCAGCCTGTACTCAGTGGGAAGGTTAGGTTAGTTAGGACTCAGCCTGTACTCAGTGGGAAGGTTAGGTTAGTTAGGACTCAGCCTGTACTCAGTGGGAAGGTTAGGTTAGTTAGGACTCAGCCTGTACTCTGCAGGAAGGTTAGGTAGGACTCAGCCTGTACTCTGTGGGAAGGTTAGGTTAGTTAGGACTCAGCCTGTACTCTGTGGGAAGGTTAGGTTAGTTAGGACTCGGCCTGTACTCAGTGGGAAGGTTAGGTTAGTTAGGACTCAGCCTGTACTCAGTGGGAAGGTTAGGTTAGTTAGGACTCAGCCTGTACTCAGTGGGAAGGTTAGGTTAGTTAGGACTCAGCCTGTACTCAGTGGGAAGGTTAGGTTAGTTAGGACTCAGCCTGTACTCTGCAGGAAGGTTAGGTAGGACTCAGCCTGTACTCTGTGGGAAGGTTAGGTTAGTTAGGACTCAGCCTGTACTCTGTGGGAAGGTTAGGTAGGACTCAGCCTGTACTCTGTGGGAAGGTTAGGTTAGTTAGGACTCAGCCTGTACTCAGTGGGAAGGTTAGGTTAGTTAGGACTCAGCCTGTACTCTGTGGGAAGGTTAGGTTAGTTAGGACTCAGCCTGTACTCTGTGGGAAGGTTAGGTTAGTTAGGACTCAGCCTGTACTCTGTGGGAAGGTTAGGTTAGTTAGGACTCAGCCTGTACTCTGTGGAAGGTTAGGTTAGTTAGGACTCAGCCTGTACTCTGTGGGAAGGTTAGGTTAGTTAGGACTCAGCCTGTACTCTGTGGGAAGGTTAGGTTAGTTAGGACTCAGCCTGTACTCTGTGGGAAGGTTAGGTTAGTTAGGACTCGGCCTGTACTCAGTGGGAAGGTTAGGTTAGTTAGGACTCAGCCTGTACTCTGTGGGAAGGTTAGGTTAGTTAGGACTCAGCCTGTACTCAGTGGGAAGGTTAGGTTAGTTAGGACTCAGCCTGTACTCAGTGGGAAGGTTAGGTTAGTTAGGACTCAGCCTGTACTCAGTGGGAAGGTTAGGTTAGTTAGGACTCAGCCTGTACTCTGCAGGAAGGTTAGGTAGGACTCAGCCTGTACTCTGTGGGAAGGTTAGGTTAGTTAGGACTCAGCCTGTACTCTGTGGGAAGGTTAGGTTAGTTAGGACTCGGCCTGTACTCAGTGGGAAGGTTAGGTTAGTTAGGACTCGGCCTGTACTCTGTGGGAAGGTTAGGTTAGTTAGGACTCAGCCTGTACTCTGTGGGAAGGTTAGGTTAGTTAGGACTCAGCCTGTACTCTGTGGGAAGGTTAGGTTAGTTAGGACTCGGCCTGTACTCAGTGGGAAGGTTAGGTTAGTTAGGACTCGGCCTGTCCTCTGTGGGAAGGTTAGGTTAGTTAGGACTCAGCCTGTACTCTGTGGGAAGGTTAGGTTAGTTAGGACTCAGCCTGTACTCAGTGGGAAGGTTAGGTTAGTTAGGACTCAGCCTGTACTCTGTGGGAAGGTTAGGTTAGTTAGGACTCAGCCTGTACTCAGTGGGAAGGTTAGATTAGTTAGGACTCAGCCTGTACTCTGTGGGAAGGTTAGGTTAGTTAGGACTCAGCCTGTACTCTGTGGGAAGGTTGTGTTAGTTAGGACTCAGCCTGTACTCTGTGGGAAGGTTAGGTTAGTTAGGACTCAGCCTGTACTCAGTGGGAAGGTTAGGTTAGTTAGGACTCAGCCTGTACTCTGTGGGAAGGTTAGGTTAGTTAGGACTCAGCCTGTACTCTGTGGAAAGGTTAGTTAGGACTCAGCCTGTACTCAGTGGGAAGGTTAGATTAGTTAGGACTCAGCCTGTACTCAGTGGGAAGGTTAGGTTAGTTAGGACTCAGCCTGTACTCTGTGGGAAGGTTAGGTTAGTTAGGACTCAGCCTGTACTCTGTGGGAAGGTTAGGTTAGTTAGACTCAGCCTGTACTCTGTGGGAAGGTTAGGTTAGTTAGGACTCAGCCTGTACTCTGTGGGAAGGTTAGGTTAGTTAGGACTCAGCCTGTACTCTGTGGGAAGGTTAGGTTAGTTAGGACTCAGCCTGTACTCTGTGGGAAGGTTAGGTTAGTTAGGACTCAGCCTGTACTCTGTGGAAAGGTTAGGTTAGTTAGGACTCAGCCTGTACTCTGTGGGAAGGTTAGGTTAGTTAGGACTCAGCCTGTACTCAGTGGGAAGGTTAGGTTAGTTAGGACTCAGCCTGTACTCTGTGGGAAGGTTAGGTTAGTTAGGACTCAGCCTGTACTTAGTGGGAAGGTTAGGTTAGTTAGGACTCAGCCTGTACTCTGTGGGAAGGTTAGTTAGGACTCAGCCTGTACTCTGTGGGAAGGTTAGATTAGTTAGGACTCAGCCTGTACTCAGTGGGAAGGTTAGGTTAGTTAGGACTCAGCCTGTACTCTGCAGGAAGGTTAGGTTAGTTAGGGCTCAGCCTGTACTCTGTGGGAAGGTTAGGTTAGTTAGGACTCAGCCTGTACTCTGTGGGAAGGTTAGGTTAGTTAGGACTCAGCCTGTACTCTGTGGAAAGGTTAGTTAGGACTCAGCCTGTACTCAGTGGGAAGGTTAGGTTAGTTAGGACTCAGCCTGTACTCAGTGGGAAGGTTAGGTTAGTTAGGACTCAGCCTGTACTCAGTGGGAAGGTTAGTTAGGACTCAGCCTGTACTCTGTGGGAAGGTTAGGTTAGTTAGGACTCAGCCTGTACTCAGTGGGAAGGTTAGGTTAGTTAGGACTCAGCCTGTACTCTGTGGGAAGGTTAGGTTAGTTAGGACTCAGCCTGTACTCAGTGGGAAGGTTAGGTTAGTTAGGACTCAGCCTGTACTCTGTGGGAAGGTTAGGTTAGTTAGGACTCAGCCTGTACTCTGTGGGAAGGTTAGGTTAGTTAGGACTCAGCCTGTACTCAGTGGGAAGGTTAGGTTAGTTAGGACTCTGCCTGTACTCTGTGGGAAGGTTAGTTAGGACTCAGCCTGTACTCAGTGGGAAGGTTAGATTAGTTAGGACTCAGCCTGTACTCTGTGGGAAGGTTAGGTTAGTTAGGACTCTGCCTGTACTCAGTGGGAAGGTTAGTTAGGACTCAGCCTGTACTCTGTGGGAAGGTTAGTTAGGACTCTGCCTGTACTCAGTGGGAAGGTTAGGTTAGTTAGGACTCAGCCTGTACTCAGTGGGAAGGTTAGGTTAGTTAGGACTCAGCCTGTACTCTGTGGGAAGGTTAGGTTAGTTAGGACTCAGCCTGTACTCAGTGGGAAGGTTAGGTTAGTTAGGACTCAGCCTGTACTCTGTGGGAAGGTTAGGTTAGTTAGGACTCAGCCTGTACTCTGTGGGAAGGTTAGGTTAGTTAGGACTCAGCCTGTACTCTGTGGGAAGGTTAGGTTAGTTAGGACTCAGCCTGTACTCTGTGGGAAGGTTAGGTTAGTTAGGGCTCAGCCTGTACTCTGTGGGAAGGTTAGGTTAGTTAGGACTACAGTCTGATCGACTGGTGGACAGTAGATCTGTAGAAGGTCTGTTCCTCTGCTCTATCAGGTCTAGGGGTCAGGGGTCAGGTACTATGACTTACTGCGGTCTGATCGACTGGTGGACAGTAGATCTGTAGAAGGTCTGTTACTCTGTTCTATCAGGTCTAGGGGTCAGGGGTTAGGTACAAGACTTACTGCGGTCTGATCGACTGGTGGACAGTAGATCTGTAGAAGGTCTGTTCCTCTGCTCTATCAGGTCTAGGGGTCAGGGGTCAGGTACAAGACTTACTGCGGTCTGATCGACTGGTGGACAGTAGATCTGTAGAAGGTCTGTTCCTCTGCTCTATCAGATCTAGGGGTCAGGGGTCAGGTACAAGACTTACTGCGGTCTGATCGACTGGTGGACAGTAGATCTGTAGAAGGTCTGTTCCTCTGCTCTATCAGATCTAGGGGTCAGGGGTTAGGTACAAGACTTACTGCGGTCTGATCGACTGGTGGACAGTAGATCAGTAGAAGGTCTGTTACTCTGTTCTACCAGGACTACAGCCATCCTGATGTCCTCCATCCATTTCACCATCTCTGATACACAGCTAGGTACAGAGTACAGGCATGGGTTAGATGCACAGCTCGGACCCCTCTGATGACTGAATGTGGCCCCTGGGGCTAAATGAGTTTAACACCCCTGCTCTAAAACACTCTAAACCACTCTGGAACACTCTAGAACACTCTGAAACGTTCTAAACCACCCTGGAACACTCTAGAACACTCTGAAACGTTCTGAAACGTTCTAAACCACCCTGGAACACTCTAGAACACTCTGAAACGTTCTAAACCACCCTGGAACACTCTAGAACACTCTGAAACATTCTAAAACACCCTGGAACACTGTAAAACACCCTAAACATCAAGAAAACGGAATAACACCCAGAACACATCTAGAACACTTGTACCTTGCTGCCACGACGACAGACTGGCGCTGACCAAACAGAGTGAAAGTATGAGGAACTCCCCACTCATCCTCACTCTCCCTGATCTGAGGACACAGACACAGGTTGGATCAGAGGAGAGTGACCTCTACTAATTTACAGCTGAGTTATGTTATCTGAAGCTAACAGCATGGGGCCAGCTTCCCGGACACACATTAGGTCTCATCCTGGAATAAATGTTTTCTATATATATCTGCCGTTTTAGGACTAAGCTTAATGTGTGTCCAGGAAACTGGCCCATAATGTTATGGTTCAGGTTCTGGAGACTCTTACTGTCATGCCGTAGAGAGGCAGCTGGCCGTGAACTTTGAACTGGTTGTCTGCTGTCATACCTCTGCTGGTGTACACCAGGGAATCACTGA
>NC_088218.1:7756907-7784407 GCF_036934945.1 Oncorhynchus masou masou | reverse complement strand
TGCTAGAGGAGACAACAGAACCACTCAATAGGTCCATCTATAGGACCAACACTGCTAGAGGAAACAACAGAACCACTCAATATGTCCATCTACAGGACCAACACTGCTAGAGGGGACAACAGAACCACTCAATAGGTCCATCTACAGGACCAACACTGCTAGAGGAGACAACAGAACCACTCAATATGTCCATCTACAGGACCAACACTGCTAGAGGAGACAACAGAACCACTCAATATGTCCATCTACAGGACCAACACCGCTGGGGGGGACAACAGAACCACTCAATATGTCCATCTACAGGACCAACACTGCTGGAGGAGACAGCAGAACCACTCAATAGGTCCATCTACAGGACCAACACTGCTAGAGGAGACAACAGAACCACTCAATAGGTCCATCTACAGGACCAACACTGCTGGAGGAGACAACAGAACCACTCAATATGCAACACTGCTAGAGGAGACAACAGAACCACTCAATATGTCAATCTACAGGACCAACACTGCTGGGGGGGACAACAGAACCACTCAATATGTCCATCTACAGGACCAACACCGCTGGAGGAGACAACAGAACCACTCAATATGTCCATCTACAGGACCAACACTGCTAGAGGAGACAACAGAACCACTCAATAGGTCCATCTACAGGACCAACACTGCTGGAGGAGACAACAGAACCACTCAATATGCAACACTGCTAGAGGAGACAACAGAACCACTCAATATGTCAATCTACAGGACCAACACCGCTGGGGGGTCAACAGAACCACTCAATATGCAACACTGCTAGAGGAGACAACAGAACCACTCAATAGGTCCATCTACAGGACCAACACTGCTGGAGGAGACAACAGAACCACTCAATAGGTCCATCTACAGGACCAACACTGCTAGAGGAGGCAACAGAACCTATCTACAGGACCAGTCCTTAACATTGGTCAATGAAATGTAACTACCAAAGACTTATTTACATTCTGTGGTAAACACTGCTATCTGTCAACATAGAGAGGTGTGATTGGCTCAGCTCTCTGCTATCTGTCAACATAGAGAGGTGTGATTGGCTCAGCTCTCTGCTATCTGTCAACTTAGAGAGGTGTGATTGGCTCAGCTCTCTGCTATCTGTCAACATAGAGAGGTGTGATTGGCTCAGCTCTCTGCTATCTGTCAACATAGAGAGGTGTGATTGGCTCAGCTCTCTGCTATCTGTCAACATAGAGAGGTGTGATTGGCTCAGCTCTCTGCTATCTGTCAACATAGAGACGTGTGATTGGCTCAGCTCTCTGCTATCTGTCAACATAGAGAGGTGTGATTGGCTCAGCTCTCTGCTATCTGTCAACATAGAGAGGTGTGATTGGCTCAGCTCTCTGCTATCTGTCAACATAGAGACGTGTGATTGGCTCAGCTCTCTGCTATCTGTCAACTTAGAGAGGTGTGATTGGCTCAGCTCTCTGCTATCTGTCAACATAGAGAGGTGTGATTGGCTCAGCTCTCTGCTATCTGTCAACATATAGAGGTGTGATTGGCTCAGCTCTCTGCTATCTGTCAACATAGAGAGGTGTGATTGGCTCAGCTCTCTGCTATCTGTCAACATAGAGAGGTGTGATTGGCTCACCTCGCATGCCATAGTAGGAGAAACGTTCACAGAACTCATTGACCACGATGAAGAAGATACTGAGAGGATACCCGCACACATCCACCTGGACACAGAGTAGCAGACACATTTGGAGTTGACCTTTATTTGACCAAATCAAATCACATTGTATTTGTCAAATACACTTGCTTAGTAGACGTTATTGCGGGTGTAGTGAAATGCTTGTGTTTCTAGCTCCAACAGTGCAGTAATATCTAACAATTCACAACAACACACATAATACACTCCAATCTAAAAGTAAAAGAATGAAATTAAAAAATATATAAATATTAGCACGAGCAATGTCGGAGTGGCGTTGACTAAAACACAGTAGAATGGAATACAGTATATACATATGAGATGAGTAGCAGTATGGAAACATTATTAAAGTGACTAGTTAGTAAATACAGTAGAATGGAATACAGTATATACATATGAGATGAGTAGCAGTATGGAAACATTATTAAAGTGACTAGTTAGTAAATACAGTAGAATAGAATACAGTATATACATATGAGATGAGTAGCAGTATGGAAACATTATTAAAGTGACTAGTTAGTAAATACAGTAGAATGGAATACAGTATATACATATGAGATGAGTAGCAGTATGGAAACATTATTAAAGTGACTAGTTAGTGAATACAGTAGAATAGAATACCGTATATACATATGAGATGAGTAAAGCAGTATGTAAACGTTATTAAAGTGACTAGTGTTCCATTATTAAAGTGGACAGTGATTCTGTGTCTATGTACATGGGGCAGCAGCCTCTAAGGTTCAGGGTTCAGTAACCGGGTGGAAACCGCCTAGTCATGACTTTTTAACAGTCTGATGGCCTTGAGATAGAAGCTGTTTTTCAGACTCTCGGTCCCTGCTTTGATGCACCTGTACTGACCTCGCCTTCTGGATGATAGCGGGGTGAACAGGCAGTGGCTCGGGTGGTTGTTGTCCTTGATGATCTTTTTGGCCTTCCTGTGACATCGGGTGGTGTGGGTGTCCTGGAGGGCAGGTAGTTTTCCCCCGGTGATGCGTTGTGCAGACCTCACTACCCTCTGGAGAGCCTTGCGGTTGAGAGCGTTGCAGTTGCCGTACCAGGCGGTGATACAGCTGGACAGGAGGCTCTCAATTGTGCATCTGTAAAAGTTTGTGATGGTTTTAGGTGCCAAGCCACATTTCTTCAGCCTCCTGAGGTTGAAGAGGCGCTGTTGCGCCTTCTTCACCACGCTGTCTGTGTGAGTGGACCATTTCAAATTGTCCGTGATGTGTACGCCGAGGAACTTAAAACTTTCTACGCTCTCCACTACCGTCCCGTCGATGTGTATAGGGGGGATTGCTCCCTCTGCTGTTTCCTGACGTCCACAATCATCTCGTTTGTTTTGTTGACGTTGAGTGAAAGGTTATTTTCCTGACACCACACTCCCAGGGCCCTCACCTCCTCCCTGGAGGCCGTCTCGTCGTTGTTGGTGATCAAGGCTACTACTGTTGTGTTGTCTGCAAACTTGATGATTGAGTTGGAGGCGTGCGAGTCCACGCAGTCATGGGTGAACAGGAGTACAGGAGGGGGCTGAGCACTCACCCTTGTAGGGCCCCTGTGTTGAAGATCAGCGAAGTGGAGATGATGTTTCCTACCTCCAACACCTGGGGGCGGCCCATCAGGAAGTCCAGGACCCAGTTGCACACCAGGGTGGGATTGAGACCCAGGGCCTCGAGCTTAATGAGGGGCTTGGAGGGTACTATGGTGTTGAATGCTAAGCTAAAGTCAATAAACAGCATTCTTACATAAGTATTTGTCTTGTCCAGATGGGATAGGGCAGTGTGCTGCTCAATGGCAATTGCATCGTCTGTGGACCTGTTGGGGCGGTATTCAAACTGAAGTGGATCTAAGGTGTCAGGGGTGGAGGTAATATGATCCTAACTAGTCTCTCAAAGCACTTCATGATGACAGTATTGAGTGCTACGGGGGATAGTCATTCAGTTCAGTTATCTATGCCTTCTTGGGTTCAGGAACAACGGTGGCCATCTTGAAACATGTGGTGACAGCAGACTGGGATAGGGAGAGATTGAATATGTCCGTAGAACACTCCAGCCAGCTGGTCTGGTCATGCTCTGAGGACGCGGCTAGGGATGCCGTCTGGGCTGGCAGCCTTGCGAGGGTTAACACGTTTAAATGTCTTACTCACGGCGGCCACGGAGAAGGAGTGAGAGTCCACAGTCCTTGGTAGCGGGCCGCATCAGTGGCACTGTGTTTTCTATTTTAGCAAAGCAAGACGTCAAAGTCCATGATGTGATTGGTCTTCCCTTTGTAATCCGTGATTGTCTGTAGACTGGTCTTCCCTTTGTAATCCGTGATTGTCTGTAGACTGGTCTTCCCTTTGTAATCCGTGATTGTCTGTAGACTGGTTTTCCCTTTGTAATCCGTGATTATCTGTAGATGGTTTTCCCTTTGTAATCCGTGATTATCTGTAGACTGGTTTTCCTTTGTAATCCGTGATTGTCTGTAGACTGGTCTTCCCTTTGTAATCCGTGATTATCTGTAGACTGGTTTTCCCTTTGTAATCCGTGATTATCTGTAGACTGGTTTTCCTTTGTAATCCGTGATTGTCTGTAGACTGGTCTTCCCTTTGTAATCCGTGATTATCTGTAGACTGGTCTTCCCTTTGTAATCCGTGATTATCTGTAGACTGGTTTTCCCTTTGTAATCCGTGATTATCTGTAGACTGGTTTTCCCTTTGTAATCCGTGATTATCTGTAGACTGGTTTTCCCTTTGTAATCCGTGATTGTCTGTAGACTGGTCTTCCCTTTGTAATCCATGATTATCTGTAGACTGGTCTTCCCAAATTTGTAATCCGTGATTATCTGTAGACTGGTTTTCCCTTTGTAATCCGTGATTATCTGTAGACTGGTTTTCCCTTTGTAATCCGTGATTATCTGTAGACTGGTTTTCCCTTTGTAATCCGTGATTGTCTGTAGACTGGTTTTCCTTTGTAATCCGTGATTGTCTGTAGACTGGTTTTCCCTTTGTAATCCGTGATTATCTGTAGACTGGTTTTCCCTTTGTAATCCGTGGATTATCTGTAGACTGGTTTTCCCTTTGTAATCCGTGATTATCTGTAGACTGGTTTTCCCTTTGTAATCCGTGATTATCTGTAGACTGGTTTTCCCTTTGTAATCCGTGATTGTTTGTAGACTGGTCTTCCCTTTGTAATCCATGATTGTCTGTAGACTGGTCTTCCCTTTCAGGGGCAGAACGACAGATTTTTTACCTTGTCAGCTCAGGGATTCGATCTAGCAACCTTTCGGGTTACTGGCCCAACGCTCCAACCACTAGGCTATCTGCCTCCCCCAAAAGTTAGTCTCACTGAGATGAAAACAGCTCTTTTCAAGAGACCTGGCTCTGAAATAGTAGCAAGTGTTATACAAAGAAACATTGCCAAGATAAAACACTACAGTGTAAAGAAACATCAGCTGACACACGGAGCCGGCAAGACGTACTGTGGAGGTGTACTGCATAGGGAGCAGACAGGACGTACTGTGGAGGTGTACTGCATAGGGAGCAGACAGGACGTACTGTGGAGGTGTACTGCATAGGGAGCAGACAAGACGTACTGTGGAGGTGTACTGTGGAGGTGTACTGCATAGGGAGCAGACAAGACGTACTGTGGAGGTGTACTGCATAGGGAGCAGACAAGACGTACTGTGGAGGTGTACCATGCATAGGGAGCAGACAGGACGGTGGAGGTGTACTGCATAGGAGCAGACAGGACGTACTGTGGAGGTGTACTGCATAGGGGAGCAGACAGGAATGTACTGGGAGGTGTACTGCATAGGGAGCAGACAAGACGTACTGTGGAGGTGTACTGCATAGGGAGCAGACAAGACGTACTGTGGAGGTGTACTGCATAGGGAGCAGACAGGACGTACTGTGGAGGTGTACTGCATAGGGAGCAGACAGGACGTTACTGTGGGAGGTGTACTGCATAGGGAGCAGACAGGACGTACTGTGGAGGTGTACTGCATAGGGAGCAGACAGGACGTACTGTGGAGGTGTACTGTTAGGGAGCAGACAAGACGTACTGTGGAGGTGTACTGCATAGGGAGCAGACAGGACGCACTGTGGAGGTGTACTGCATAGGGAGCAGACAAGACGTACCTCTGCATAGGGAGCAGACAGGACGTACTGTGGAGGTGTACTGCATAGGGAGCAGACAGGAGACGTAGGTGTACTGCTGTGGGAGGTGTACTGCATAGGGAGCAGACAGGACGCACTGTGGAGGTGTACTGCATAGGGAGCAGACAAGACGTCCCACTGTGGAGGTGTACTGCATAGAGAGCAGACAAGACGTACTGTGGAGGTGTACTGCATAGGGAGCAGACAGGACGCACTGTGGAGGTGTACTGCATAGGAGCAGACAAGACGTACTGTGGAGGTGTACTGCATAGAGAGCAGACAAGACGTACTGTGGAGGTGTACTGCAGAGGGAGCAGACAGGACGTACTGTGGAGGTGTACTGCATAGGGAGCAGACAAGACGTACTGTGGAGGTGTACTGCATAGGGAGCAGACAAGACGTACTGTGGAGGTGTACTGCATAGGGAGCAGACAGGACGTACTGTGGAGGTGTACTGCATAGGGAGCAGACAAGACGTACTGTGGAGGTGTACTGTGAGCAGACAAGACGTACTGTGGAGGTGTACTGCATAGGGAGCAGACAGGACGTACTGGGAGGTGTACTGCATAGGGAGCAGACAGGACGTACTGTGGAGGTGTATGCATAGGGACAAGCAGACTGCATAGGAGAGACAAGACGTACTGTGGAGGTGTACTGCATAGGGAGCAGACAGGACGGTCTGTGGAGGTGTACTGCATAGGGAGCAGACAAGACGTACTGTGGAGGTGTACTGCATAGGGAGCAGACAAGACGTACTGTGGAGGTGTACTGCATAGGGAGCAGACAAGACGTACTGTGGAGGTGTACTGCATAGGGAGCAGACAGGACGTACCCTTTGTACTGTGGAGGTGTACTGCATAGGGAGCAGACAAGACGTACTGTGGAGGTGTACTGGAGGTGTACTGGGTATAGGGAGCAGACAGGACGACTGTGGAGGTGTACTGCATAGGGAGCAGACAGGACGTACTGTGGAGGATTGTACTGCATAGGGAGCAGACAAAACGTACTGTGGAGGTGTACTGCATAGGGAGCAGACAGGACGACTGTGGAGGTGTACTGCATAGGGAGCAGACAGGACGTACTGTGGAGGTGTACTGCATAGGGAGCAGACAGGACGTACTGTGGAGGTGTACTGTGGAGGTGTACTGCATAGGGAGCAGACAGGACGTACTGTGGAGGTGTAGGTACTGCATAGGGAGCAGACAAGACGTACTGTGGAGGTGTACTGCATAGGGAGCAGACAGACGACTGTGGAGGTGTACTGTGGAGGTGTACTGCATAGGGAGCAGACAGGACGTACTGTGGAGGTGTACTGCATAGGGAGCAGACAGGACGATGTGGAGGTGTACTGCATAGGGAGCAGACAGGACGCACTGTGGAGGTGTACTGCATAGGGAGCAGACAGGACGTACTGTGGAGGTGTACTGCATAGGAGCAGACAAGACGTACTGTGGAGGTGTACTGCATAGGGAGCAGACAGGACGTACTGTGGAGGTGTACTGCATAGGGAGCAGACAGGACGTACTGTGGAGGTGTACTGCATAGGGAGCAGACAGGACGTACTGTGGAGGTGTACTGCATAGGGAGCAGACAGGACGTACTGTGGAGGTGTACTGCATAGGAGCAGACAGGGACGCACTGTGGAGGTACTGCATAGGGAGCAGACAAGACGTACTGTGGAGGTGTACTGCATAGGGAGCAGACAAGACGTACTGTGGAGGTGTACTGCATAGGGAGCAGACAGGACGTACTGTGGAGGTGTACTGCATAGGGAGCAGACAGGACGCACTGTGGAGGTGTACTGCATAGAGAGCAGACAAGACGTACTGTGGAGGTGTACTGCATAGGGAGCAGACAGGACGCACTGTGAGGTGTACTGCATAGGGAGCAGACAGGACGTGCTGTGGAGGTGTACTGCATAGGAGCAGACAAGACGTACTGTGGAGGTGTACTGCATAGGGAGCAGACAGGACGTACTGTGGAGGTGTACTGCATAGGGAGCAGACAGGACGTACTGTGGAGGTGTACTGCATAGGGAGCAGACAGGACGACTGTGGAGGTGTACTGTGGAGGTGTACTGCATAGGGAGCAGACAGACGTACTGTGGAGGTGTACTGCATAGGGAGCAGACAAGACGATACTGTGGAGGTGTACTGCATAGGGAGCAGACAGGACGTACTGTGGAGGTGTAGGGAGCAGACAAGACGACTGTGGAGGTGTACTGGGCATAGGGAGCAGACAAGACGTACTGTGGAGGTGTACTGCATAGGAGCAGACAAGACGTACTGTGGAGGTGTACTGCATAGGAGCAGACAGGACGACTGTGGAGGCGTGGAGGTGTACTGCATAGGGAGCAGACAAGACGCACTGTGGAGGTGTACTGCACAGGGAGCAGACAGGACGGAGGTACTGTGGAGGTGTACTGCATAGGGAGCAGACAGGACGAGGCTGCAGTGGAGGTGTACTGCATAGGGAGCAGACAGGACGTACTGTGGAGGTGTACTGCATAGGAGCAGACAGGACGTTTTGTGGAGGTGTACTGCATAGGGAGCAGACAAGACGTACTGTGGAGGTGTACTGCATAGGGAGCAGACAAGACGTACTGTGGAGGTGTACTGCATAGAGCAGACAGGACAGTGGAGGTGTACTGCATAGGAGCAGACAGGACGTACTGTGGAGGTGTACTGCATAGGGAGCAGACAGGACGTACTGTGGAGGTGTACTGCATAGGGAGCAGACAGGACGTACTGTGGAGGTGTACTGCATAGGGAGCAGACAAGACGTACTGTGGAGGTGTACTGCATAGGGAGCAGACAGACAGGACGACACTGTGGAGGTGTACTGCATAGGGAGCAGACAGGACATACTGTGGAGGTGTACTGTGGAGGTGTACTGCATAGGGAGCAGACAGGACGTACTGTGGAGGTGTACTGCATAGGGAGCAGACAGGACGTAGGTGTGGAGGTGTACTGCATAGGGAGCAGACAGGACGTACTGAGGTGTACTGCATCGAGGGGGTAAAGTATTGACAGCCCCACACTCCATAGTCCATTATCGTTTTTACCTTGAAGTCATTCAAAGAGACAAGCTGTTGGAATTTCATGGCTATCGGTAGACACGAGGACAGAGATGAGACAGGTACCTTACAGACTGCTGCAACACTGGTCACTTTAATAATGTTTACATACTGTTTTACCCACTTCATATGGATATACTGCATTCTAGTCATGGTTCATCCTATATAACTACTGCTGTCCACATCATATGTATTTACTGTATTCTAGTCATGGTTCATCCTATATAACTACTGCTGTCCACTTCATATGTATATACTGTATTCTAGTCATGGTTCATCCTGCTGTCCACTTCATATATATACTGTATCCTAGTCATAGTTCTCTCACGTCACCCCGCTCCTCCGCTCCACTGGCTTCCAGTTGAAGCTCGCATCCGCTACAAGACCATGGTGCTTGCCTACGGAGCTGTGAGGGGAACGGCACCGCAGTACCTCCAGGCTCTGATCAGGCCCTACACCCAAACAAGGGCACTGCGTTCATCCACCTCTGGCCTGCTCGCCCCTACCACTGGGGAAGTGCAGTTCCCGCCAGCCCAGTCAAAACTGTTCGCTGCTCTGGCCCCCCAATGGTGGAACAAACTCCTCACGACGCCAGGACAGCGGAGTCAATCACCACCTTCCGGAGACACCTGAAACCCCACCTCTTCAAGGAATACCTAGGATAGGATAAAGTAATCCTTCTCACCCCCCCCTTAAATTTACATTTACATTTGCCATTTGTGAGAGACGCTCTTGTCCAGAGCGACTTACAAATTGGTGAATTAACTTCGACATCCAGTGGAACAGCCACTTTAGCACAGTGCATCTAAATCATTTAAGGGGGGTGAGAAGGATGACTTATCCTATCCTAGGTATTCCCTCCTAAATGATTTAGATGCACTATTGTAAAGTGGCTGTTCCACTGGATGTCATAAGGTGAATTCACCAATTTGTAAGTCGCCTGGATAAGAGCCGTCTGCCAAATGACTTAAATGTAAATGTAAATGTAATGGTTCATCCTGCTGTCCACTTCATATATATATATACTCTATTCTAGTTCATCCTATATAACTACTATACTCTATTCTAGTTCATCCTATATAACTACTGCTGTCCACTTCATATATATATACTGTATTCTAGTCATGGTTCATCCTATATAACTACTGCTGTCCACTTCATATGGATATACTGTATTCTAGTCATGGTCCATCCTGCTGTCCACTTCATATATATATACTGTATTCTAGTTCATCCTATATAACTACTGCTGTCCACTTCATATGTATATACTGTATTCTAGTCATGGTTCATCCTGCTGTCCACTTCATATATATATACTCTATTCTAGTTCATCCTGCTAACTACTATATATACTATTCTAGTTCATCCTATACAACTACTGCTGTCCACTTAATATGTATATACTGTATTCTAGTCATGGTTCATCCTGCTGTCCACTTCATATGTATATACTGTATTCTAGTCATGGTTCATCCTGCTGTCCACTTCATATGAATATACTGTATTCTAGTCATAGTTCATCCTGCTGTCCACTTTATATATATATACTGTATTCTAGTTCATCCTATATAACTACTGCTGTCCACTTCATTTGTATATACGGTATTCTAGTTCATCCTATATAACTACTGCTGTCCACTTCATATGTATATACTGTATTCTAGTCATGGTTCATCCTATATAACTACTGCTGTCCACTTCATTTGTATATACGGTATTCTAGTTCATCCTATATAACTACTGCTGTCCACTTCATATATATATACTGTATTCTAGTTCATCCTATATAACTACTGCTGTCCACTTCATATATATATACTGTATTCTAGTCATGGTTCATCCTATATACCTACTGCTGTCCACTTTATATGTATATACTGTATTCTAGTCACGATTCATCCTGCTGTCCACTTCATATGTATATACTGTATTCTAGTTCATCCTATATAACTACTGCTTCCACTTCATATATAACTACTGTATTCTAGTCATGGTTCATCCTATATAACTACTGCTGTCCACTTCATATATATATACTGTATTCTAATCATTGTTCATCCTATATAACTACTGCTGTCCACTTCATATATATATACTGTATTCTAGTCATGGTTCATCCTGCTGTCCACTTCATATGGATATACTGTATTCTAGTCACGGTTCATCCTGCTGTCCACTTCATATGTATATACTGTATTCTAGTCATGGTTCATCCTATATAACTACTGCTGTCCACTTCATATGTATATACTGTATTCTAGTCATGGTTCATCCTATATAACTACTGCTGTCCACTTCATATGTATATACTGTATTCTAGTCATGGTTCATCCTGCTGTCCACTTCATATGTATATACTGTATTCTAGTTCATCCTATATAACTACTGCTGTCCACTTCATATGTATATACTGTATTCTAGTCATGGTTCATCCTATATAACTACTGCTGTCCACTTCATATGTATATACTGTATTCTAGTTCATCCTATATAACTACTGTCCACTGTCCACTTCATATATATATACTGTATTCTAGTCATGGTTCATCCTATATAACTACTGCTGTCCACTTCATATGTATATACTGTATTCTAGTCATGGTTCATCCTGCTGTCCACTTCATATGTATATACTGTATTCTAGTCATGGTTCATCCTATATAACTACTGCTGTCCACTTCATATGTATATACTGTATTCTAATCATTGTTCATCCTATATAACTACTGCTGTCCACTTCATATGTATATACTGTATTCTAGTCATGGTTCACTGCTGTCCACTTCATATGTATATACTGTATTCTAGTCATGGTTCATCCTGCTGTCCACTTCATATGTATATACTGTATTCTCATTGTTCATCCTATATAACTACTGCTGTCCACTTCATATGTATATACTGTATGTCATATCCTGCTGTCCACTTCATATGTATATACTATTCTAGTTCATCCTATATAACTACTGCTGTCCACTTCATATGTATATACTGTACTCTAGTCATGGTTCATCCTGCTGTCCACTTCATATGTATATTCTATATTTTAGTCAAACATTTTGAGATTTCCATACCCAAGTACAACATTTTCCGTCAACATAGAACTGCCAAAGGGGAGGAGTTGCAATCTACTGCAGAGATATCCTGCAAAGCTCTGTCATACTTTCCAAGTCTAGGCCCAAACAGTTCGAACTTCTAATTTTTAAAATGAATCTCTCCAGAAATAGTCTCTCACTGTTGCCGCCTGTCATAGACCCCAGCTGTGCCTGGATAACACATGTGAATTGATCGCCCCCATCTAACTTCAGAGTTCATTCTGTTAGGTGACCTAAACTGGGATATGCTTAACAGTCCTACAATCTAAGCTAGATGCCCTCAATCTCACACAAATCACCAAGGAACCCACCAGGTACAACCATAAATCCGTAAACATGGGCACCCTCATAGATATTATCCTGACCAACTTGCCCTCCAACTACACCTCTGCTGTTTTCAACCAGGATCTTAGCGATCACTGCCTCTTTGCCTGCATCCGCTATGGGTCCGCGGTCAAACGACCACCCCTCATCACTGTCAAACGCTCCCCAAAACACTTATTCGAGCAGGCCTTTCTAATCGACCTGGCCCAGGTATCCTGGAGGATATTGACCTCATCCCGTCAGTCGAGGACGCCTCATCGTTCTTGAAAATATTAAATAAGCATGCCCCTTTCAAAACTGCAGAACTAAGAAAAGATATAGCCCTTGGTTCACTCCAGACCTAACTGCCCTTGACCAGCACAAAAACATCCTGTGGCGGACTGTAATAGCATCGAATAGTCCCCGCGATATGCAACTGTTCAGGGATGTCAGGAACCAATACACGCAGTCAGTCGGGAAAGCAAAGGCTAGCTTTTTTCTCCCAACCCCGGCCAACAGCTTCGCACCCCTCGCAGCTACTTGCCCGAGCCTCCCCAGCTTCTCCTTCACCCAAATCAAGATTGCAGATGTTCTGAAAGAGCTGTAAAACCTGGACCCGGACAAATCAGCTGAGCTAGACAATCTGGACCCTCTCTTTCTAAAATGATCCGCCGCCAATGTTGCAACCCCTATTACCAGCCTGTTCAACCTCTCTTTCGTATAGTCCAGGATCCCTAAAGATTGGAAAGCTGCCGCGGTCATTCCCCTCTTCAAAGGGGGTGATACTCTAGACCCAAACTGTTATAGACCTGTATCCATCCTGCCCTGCCTCTCAAAAGTCTTCGAAAGCCAAGTTAATAAACAGATCACTGACCATATTACTGTTGGAGCTAGAAACACAAGCATATTGCTGTTGGAGCTGGAAACACAAGAATATTGTATTACTGTTGGAGCTAGAAACACAAGCATATTGCTAGGTATTACTGTAGAAACACCAGCATATTGCTAGGTATTACTGTTGGAGCTAGAAACACAAGCATATTGCTAGGTATTACTGTACTGTTGGAGCTAGAAACACCAGCATATTGCTAGGTATTACTGTTGGAGCTAGAAACACAAGCATATTGCTAGGTATTACTGTTGGAGCTAGAAACACAAGCATATTGCTAGGTATTACTGTTGGAGCTAGAAACACAAGCATATTGTTATTTTTCTAGGTACTGTTGGAGCTAGAAACACAAGCATATTGTTATGTATTACTGTACTGTTGGAGCTAGAAACACAAGCATATTGTTAGGTTTACTGTTGGAGTGGAAACACAAGAATATTGCTAGGTATTACTGTTGGAGCTAGAAACACAAGCATATTGTTAGGTATTACTGTACTGTTGGAGCTAGAAACACAAGCATATTGTTAGGTATTACTGTTGGAGGTATTACTGTATTGCTAGGTATTACTGTTGGAGCTAGAAACACAAGCATATTGCTAGGTATTACTGTTGGATAGAAACACCAGCATATTGCTACTGTACTGTTGGAGCTAGAAACACAAGCATATTGTTATGTTGGAGCTAGAAACACAAGCATATTGTTACTGTTGGAGCTAGAAACACAAGCATATTGTTATTACTGTTGGAGCTAGAAACACCAGCATATTGCTAGGTATTACTGTACTGTTGGAGCTAGAAACACAAGCATATTGTAGGTATTACTGTACTGTTGGAGCTAGAAACACAAGCATATTGTTATGTATTACTGTACTGTTGGAGCTAGAAACACAAGCATATTGTTATGTATTACTGTTGGAGCTAGAAACACCAGCATATTGCTAGGTATTACTGTTGGAGCTTGAAACCCAATAATATTGCTTGGTATTACTGCACGGTTGGAGCTAGAAACACAAGCATTGTTATTTTACTCTACTGTTGGAGCTAGGTATTACTGTGTTGGAGCTAGAAACACAAGCATATTGTTATGTGTTAGGTATTACTGTTGGAGCTAGAAACACAAGCATATTGCTAGGTATTACTGTTGGAGCTAGAAACACAAGCATATTGTTAGGTATTTGTTAGGTATTACTGTAGGAGCTAGAAACACAAGCATATTGTTAGGTATTACTGTTGGAGCTAGAAACACAAGCATATTGCTAGGTATTACTGTTGGAGCTAGAAACACAAGCATATTGCTAGGTATTACTGTTGGAGCTAGAAACACAAGCATATTGCTAGGTATTACTGTTGGAGCTAGAAACACAAGCATATTGTTAGGTATTACTGTTGGAGCTAGAAAAACAAGCATATTGCTAGGTATTACTGTTGGAGCTAGAAACACAAGCATATTTGTTAGGTATTACTGTTGGAGCTAGAAACACAAGCATATTGCTAGGTATTACTGTTGGAGCTAGAAAACAAGCATATTGCTAGGTATTACTGTGAGAATACACATAAAACTGGACCTTATAATCATGCATGTTGGTACTTACATCAGATATTTTCTTAAAGACAGCTTTATGTGAAACTGCAAGTTGATGAGAAAAGATAAACAACCCAGTGAAAGAAGGAGAGAAAGAGAGACGGCATGAAAGGCGTGGGGGTCTGGTTCTTACCTTTCTTTTGGGCTTCTTCACATCGATGTCTTTGTCTGTCGGGGAACAATAACGAGTTAATGACACAATCATGATGACGGTTCAGTGTTACACAGAACGCCAACGAAGAGTGTGGTTAGTAGATAACTTTGTTTAAAGGTGGATTCCACCTCATCATATACCAATACAGCAATGGCTGCTCACATTCAAGGAAATGGTTTAGGGAGTTCATTTTATTTATATATATATATAATGTATTGTATGAATCCTATAAATGGAAATAATATAAAATTAATGAGGAAAAATTTAATCGCGCAAATTGACCAAACACCTAATCAATGATAAAACGATCCAAAATGATAATTCTTCAGTACAGCAAAATATAATTAGCATTAATTAGTAGAATTAATAGTTTACAAACATTTGTATTTTTTTGCCAAGTCAATTATTATAAATAGCTAATTGTCTACATTAAATTGTGAAAGAAACATTTAGAAATATTCCCAAAGATGCTGTGATCCCCTGGGAGAGGATGGAGTTGTATCCAGTATTCTCCTCTCACCCACCTGTCATGGCTGAGTTGAGAAGACTCCGAGTCTCTGTTCAATATCCTTCACAAGGGGAGTAAAGAGTCAGGAAGGGTTATGGTTAGTATATCAGGAAGTATCTCCCTCTGATCCCGAGGACGACTCTGCATGGGGCTTTGTAACCTGTCCCCCAGCGGAGCCCTCACCTCCCACAATGCACCTCCCACTGGACTGGTACAGAACCTGTCCCCCAGCGGAATGCCCTCCCACTGGACTGGTACAGAACCTCCCCCAGCACAATGCACCTCCCACTGGACTGGTACAGAACCTGTCCCCCAGCCCTCACCTCCCGAGCCCTCACCTCCCGCACAATGCACCTCCCACTGGACTGGTACAGAACCTGTCCCCCAGCGGAGCCCTCACCTCCCGCACAATGCACCTCCCACTGGACTGGTACAGAACCTGTCCCCCAGCAGAGCCCTCACCTCCCGCACAATGCACCTCCCACTGGACTGGTACAGAACCTGTCCCCCAGCAGAGCCCTCACCTCCCACAATGAACCCTCCCACTGGACTGTGCCCTGTCTTTATGGTGCCTTGTGCCACAACACCAGAGGAGAGGTGGGACAGGTCAAATATGGGGGTGGGAGTCAGGAGGCAGAGATACAGGTACAGAACTATATTGAACAGAATAAGCTGCCCGTCAATAATTACTGTATGACTCAGGGAGAATGATGAGGGTCCTCTCATACAAAGAGAGATAGTAGAGGAGAGAAATGTAGAATCAAATTTGATTTGAAGGAGAGACAGAGAGAGGTGAGAGATAAAGAGAGAGAGGATAGACAGAGAGAGAGAGAGAGATACAGAGAGAGAGGATAGACAGAGAGAGAGATAGAGACAGCGAGATAGATAGAGACAGAGACAGCGAGAGAGGCAAGAGAGAAAGAGAGAGAGAGAGAGAGGGGATAGACAGAGAGAGAGAGACAGAGAGAGAGACAGAGAGGAGAGACAGAGAGAGAGAGATAGAGACAGCGAGATAGATAGAGACAGAGACAGCGAGAGAGGCAAGAGAGAAAGAGAGAGAGAGAGAGAGGGGATAGACAGAGAGAGAGAGAGAGAGAGGCGAGAGAGAGAGGCGAGAGAGAAAGAGAGAGAGAGAGAGAGAGAGATAAAGAGAGAGAGGATATATATAGAGAGAGATGTGATAAAGGACTACCTTTAGGGTTGTGTACTGTATCCTCTCTGAGATATTATCAGACAGGATATAGGGCTTTAAATTACTATACTGTATCCTCTCTGAGATATTATCAGACAGGATCTAGGGCTTTAAATTACTATACTGTATCCTCTCTGAGATATTATCAGACAGGATCTAGGGCTTTAAATTACTATACTGTATCCTCTCTGAGATATTATCAGACAGGATCTAGGGCTTTAAATTACTATACTGTATCCTCTCTGAGATATTATCAGACAGGATATAGGGCTTTAAATTACTGAGGGACATAACCTCTGACTCACTATTTAACCAGAGATAGACTAGTACAATATATAACCCCTGACTTCACTATTTAACCAGATATAGACTATTATCAGTATATAACCCCTGACTTCACTGCTTTAACCAGAGATAGACTATACAGTATATAACCTCTCTGACTTACTGTTTAACAGATATAGACTAGTACAGTATATAACCCCTGACTTCACTGTTTAACCAGAGATAGACTAGTACAGTATATAACCCCTGACTTCACTGTTTAACCAGATATAGACTAGTACAGTATATAACCCCTGACTTCACTATTTAACCAGATATAGACTAGTACAGTATATAACCCCTGACTTCACTATTTAACCAGACATAGACTAGTACAGTATATAACCCCTGACTTCACTGTTTAACCAGAGATAGACTAGTACAGTATATAACCCCTGACTTTACTGTTTAACCAGATATAGACTAGTACAGTATATAACCCCTGACTTTACTGTTTAACCAGAGATAGACTAGTACAGTATATAACCCCTGACTTCACGATTCAGTAGAATGAAAAGCAGCAGATCAGCTGATGATACCTGTTGAGTGACGTGGTCACAGCTAATCAGCCCCTTGGCAGACAACCCTCACGTGCCTCAGGGAATTAGTGATAAACCAACACGTTCCTCTTAACTAGGTAGTATTATCTTGGTTCAAAGAGCAATGCATTAAGACTCTATGCCAAGTCAACAACAATAACACATTACTTTCTACATCAATCTAACTAATGTCAACAGTATTAAAAAAGTTCTCCTTTTTCACTCTCTCTCAAAACACTCAGAACACTAGATCAAACGGAATGAATAAACAGTGAATTAGACAGTCACTCACAGATGAACCATGGTGTTTGTCGCCTTCCCCATCTCATTGAATGAGACAAACAGAACGCAAACAAGCCCCCACCAATGATGTGTTGCGTTGTGTGTGGGGGGGGGGGTCAGGTAAGTTATTTTACACGGTAGAGAGACGTTTCGCTAGGACTCAGCTGCCAGCTTTCAGACCCAACGTCACATGTCCTCTCCTACCCTCTGTAACCCTATACGCCACAGAGCCCTGAAAATCATATAAGTCACTATCTCTTAGCTCAGCCAGGGGTTGAAATATAATGAATAGATCCTAATCAACAGGCCCATAAATTATGTTGCAATAGAGCAGGGCAGCTACCCAGCTAACAATTCTATGGAGAGAGAACATTTTCATAATGTTACCGGTAGATACCCTATTGTTTGAGGGTCCAGTTTTCCATTAGTTAGAGGAACGTTCTATTTATGTTAACAAAAAACCTTCTACAGAACCCTTTTAGTATGTTTTGGTGTTAAAGTTAGAGAGCATTCCATTAATGTTAGTTTGTCTCTGTGAATGGTTTGTCCTCTGACAAATCAAATGTAAATTTCAGTGTCCTCAAGGTTCCGTTTTAGGACCACTATTGTTTTCAGGGAGTATTTTTACCTCTTGGGGATGTGCTTCTACACATAATTTTACTTTGCTGCTAGGGATGACACACAGCTGGGTTTCAATGAAACATGGTGAAGAAAATCCCTCGCTGGAAGCCTGTGTTTTAGTGTCAAGAAGTGGATGGCTGGAAACTTTCTACTTTTAAACTCTGACAAAACAGAGATGCTTATTCATCCCAAAAACACAGAACATATTGCCATGTTCTCAGAACAAGATATTGATGGCAGACCCATTTCTCAAATTAAAACATGAAGGATTTTATTACACAGCATGCCTTTTTACTGCATATCAAGGCCATCAAGGACCTGATTGGTGAACCACTGATCCATTCACAGCTTCTAGGTTAGATACTGCAATGCTCTGACTTTCTAACTGACATATTTGACACACTTTGAATTCTGACATGTTCCTTTATATGTGATCATATTAGAATTCAACATGTACTCACACTGGTTCCTGTTAAGGCAAGGGCTGATTTCAAGAGCTTTACTGCTACCTCCAAAGCATGTCTGTGTCAGTTATCAGTTGACCTGAACTATTCGCTTACGGTCATCAAGATTGAGGCCTTATTTGTCAACAATTTTTATTTCAAACAGCTGGAGGCTTTTTCCTATAGTTGTCAAATTTTTATGGAATGGTCTGCCTACCCATGGAGATGCACGACCCACTAGGTCTCAACTTTAAGTCTTTACTGAAGACTCAGGAGAGTCACGCTTACCCTGAGTTCGAACCCACTAGGAGCACCCAACTCCTGGGTCTCTGCCTGCCCGGTTCCCCGCTCTCCACTGGGATTCTCTGCCTCCTAACCCATTACAGGGGGCTGAGTCCCCTTACTGGGGCTCTTGCATGCCCACCAGGGGAGGGGTGCGTCACTTGAGTGGATTGACCCACTGACGGAGTCACCTGTCCTGAGTTTGTGACCCACTTGGGTTGTGCCGTCACCAGAACTTTGGGGGCTATATTCGGCATTCAGAGGAGTCACCTCCCTCCTGTCTGTGTCAGTTATCAGTTGGGGACTTAACTATTCTCTCTCATCATTGATTGATTGACTAGGAGTAATTTTATTTCAACAGTTTTTTGCGAGTTGTCAAATGTTGGTGGGGCATATTAACCCTACTCCTGGGTTCGTGACCCACTAGGGGAGTCACCTACTCCTGGCCTTCGACACTAGGGGTGTCACCCTACTTCTGGGTTCATGACCCACTAGGGGAGTCACTCTACTTCTGGGTTCGCGACCCACTAGGGGAGTCACCCTAATCCTGGGTTCGCGACCGCCAGGGGAGTCACCGTACTCCTGGGTTTGCGACCCACTAGGGGAGTCACACTACTCTGGGTTTGCGACCCACCAGGGGAGTCACCGTACTCTCACATTGTTTGCGAATGTCATTATTTGGTAGCATTTACAACTACATCTATCTGATGTAATAAAAATGTTTTTTATTGAAAGATGAGTCACCCTACTCCTGGGTTTGCGACCCAATAGATGGGGTGCAGTCACAGCACTCCTACCAGTTGTGACCAGTTTCATTTACTGTTTCATTTATTTTGCTTAACTATGTATTGTTAATAGTTTTATCTTGGTAGCATTTAAAGGTAACAATGGGCGTGATTAGCTGAATGGGACATAAAAAGTAGGCAGCAGCAAAGGGTTGGATTTCCCTGAAAGAGCTACAAACTGGAGAGACGCTCATATTTGTCTGCGCCTGCCACAATTCCGGTTGTTATCTTGGTATAAATGATCTTGGACGGCAGAATATCCGAAGCAGTAATTGTCATCTATGTTCTGATCTAAACAGTGAAAGAAGCGATATAATTGCTGTAAACATTTTTGCCATGTTTGCAGTTTTCCTGCCAAATTAAATGTATTGGTCGTGGGTGAAATGTATTGGTCGTGGGATTGAAAATGTATTGATCATGTCCTGGGTGAAAATGTATTGGTCGTGGGGTGAAATGTATGGTCGTGGATTGAAAATGTATTGATCGGGGTGAAAATGTATTGGTCCTGGGGTGAAAATGTATTGGTCTGGTCGTGGGTGAAAATGTATTGGTCGTGGATTGGTGAAAAATGTATTGGTCCTGCAGTGAAAATGTATTGGCTTTGGGGTGAAATGTATTGGTCGTGGGATTGAAAATGTATTGATCGTGGGTGAAATGTATTGGTCCTGGGTGAAATGTATTGGTCGTGGGGTGAAAATGTATTGGTCGTGGGGTGAAAATGTATTGGTCGTGGGATTGGAAAATGTATTGATCATGAAAATGTATTGGTCGTGGGTGAAAATGTATTGGCCGCGGGGTGAAAATGTT
Organism: Oncorhynchus masou masou; assembly: GCF_036934945.1. NCBI lineage: Eukaryota > Metazoa > Chordata > Actinopteri > Salmoniformes > Salmonidae > Oncorhynchus > Oncorhynchus masou. The sequence goes on along the minus strand of NC_088218.1, from coordinate 7,763,716 downwards.
TTGGTCCTGGGTGAAAATGTATTGGTCATGGGTGAAAATGTATTGGTCCTGGGTGAAAATGTATTGGTCATGGGTGAAAATGTATTGGTCGTGGGTGAAAATGTATTGGTCGTGGGTGATTTCTAAAAATGCACCGCAGCCGCCAGGGCATTTATCTTAAAAAATATCTATTTAACTGTGACCTACTGCTGACTGTCAGGCAGTGAGGCAGGCTGTTGCTGAGTGGGTGGTGGGGAGGACCGGAGGGTTGTGTGTGTAAGGGTTGCCACGTCGAGCTAAAATCTCTGGCCCAATGACCACTCAAAACCCACACAAAAGGCCTGAAAACTAGTCCAACATTTTTTTTACACAGCAAGAGTTATCTATACAATAAACCCTTTTTCCATAACGTTATCGAGCGAATTCAGAAGGAATCTCATAGTAACTTGTAATGATGTTATCGAGCCAATCAGAAGGAATCTCATAGTAACCTGTAATGACGTTATCGAGCCAATCAGAAGGAATAACACAGTAACTGTAATGATCTTGGTCACACTAGTCTTGTACAGCATGATATTCAGACGTTGCCTGGGCCGCCTGCGTGTTGCCTGGGCCGCCTGCGTGTTGCCTGGGCCGCCTGCGTGTTGCCTGGGCCGCCTGCGTGTTGCCTGGGCCACCTGCGTGTTGCCTGGGACGCCTGCGTGTTGCCTGGGCCACCTGCGTGTTGCCTGGGCCGCCTGCGTATTGCCTGGGTCGCCTGCGTGTTGCCTGGGCCGCCTGCGTGTTGCCTGGGCCACCTGCGTGTTGCCTGGGCCGCCTGCGTGTTGCCTGGGTCGCCTGCGTGTAGCCTGGGCCGCTTGCGTGTTGCCTGGGCCGCCTGCATGTTGCCTGGGCCACCTGCGAAGCAGCAATCGCGGCGGATGACAATTAAAAAGCAGCTCAAAGTCGTGCTATCCAATTGTTCGTAGTTACTATCTTGTCTCATCGCTACAACTCCTGTACGGGCTCAGGAGAGACGAAGGTCGGATGCGATACAGCCTGGATCCTTCAGTTTAGTCCACTTCAGAATAAAAATGATGACTTCTATTTTAACAGCAACAGCTCCAACCTAGAATTTCTCTCAACAATATTTTCTACAGTACGATATAACAGTAGGCCTGATCATTTTTCATCTGGTCTGTTACTTACGGTTGCACTATCAAAAAGCCTGTGTATGTTCTGTTATGCATCTGTGTGATGTGATCAATCAGTTTGTTCCAGTTCAGAATGAACTGTTCAGAAAGGTTTAATGGGGGAAAATAAACATGAATAGCTATTTACTGTATATGGCTATTTCATTTACATTTACATTTAAGTCATTTAGCAGACGCCTATCCAGAGCGCCTTACAAATTGGTGAATTCACCTTTCCTGACATCAGTGGAACAGCCACTTACAATAGTGCATCTAAATCATTTAAGGGGGGTGAGAAGGATTGCTTTATCCTATCCTAGGTATTCCTTGGAAGAGGTGGGGTTTCAGGTGTCTCCGGAAGGTGGTGATTGGACTCCGCTGTCCTGGCGTCGTGAGGGAGTTTGTTCCACCATTGGGGGCCAGAGCAGCTTAACAGTTTTGACTGGGCTGAGCGGAACTGTACTTCCTCAGTGGTAGGGAGGCGTAGCAGGCCAGAGGTGGATGAACGTGAGTGCCCTTGTTTGGGTGTAGGGCCTGATCAGAGCCTGGAGGTACTGCGGTGCCGTTCCTCACAGCTCCGTAGGCAAGCACCATGGTCTTGTAGCGGATGCGAGCTCAACTGGAAGCCAGTGGAGAGAGCGGAGGAGCGGTGACGGAGAGAACTTGGGGAAGGTTGAACACCAGACGGGCTGGGCTGCGGCGTCTCTGGATGAGTTGTAGGGGTTTAATGGCACAGGCAGGAGCCCAGCCAACAGCGAGTTGCAGTAATCCAGACGGGAGATGACAAGTGCCTGGATTAGGACCTGCGCCGCTTCCTGTGTGAGGCAGGGGCGTACTCTGCGGATGTTGTAGAGCATGAACCTACAGGAACGGGCCACCGCCTTGATGTTAGTTGAGAACGACAGGGTGTTGTCCAGGATCACGCCAAGGTTCTTAGCGCTCTGGGAGGAGGAAACAATGGAGTTGTCAACCGTGATGGCGAGATCATGGAACGGGCAGTCCTTCCCCGGGAGGAAGAGCAGCTCCGTCTTGCCGAGGTTCAGCTTGAGGTGGTGATCCGTCATCCACACTGATATGTCTGCCAGACATGCAGAGATGCGATTCGCCACCTGGTCATCAGAAGGGGAAAGGAGAAGATTAATTGTGTGTCGTCTGCATAGCAATGATAGGAGAGACCATGTGAGGTTATGACAGAGCCAAGTGACTTGGTGTATAGCGAGAATAGGAGAGGGCCTAGAACAGAGCCCTGGGGGACACCAGTGGTGAGAGCGCGTGGCGAGGAGACAGATTCTCGCCACGCCACCTGGTAGGAGCGACCTGTCAGGTAGGACGCAATCCAAGCGTGGGCCGCACCGGAGATGCCCAACTCGGAGAGGGTGGAGAGGAGGATCTGATGGTTCACAGTGTCGAAGGCAGCCATAGGTCTAGAAGGATGAGAGCAGAGGAGAGAGAGTTAGCTTTAGCAGTGCGGAGCGCCTCCGTGATACAGAGAAGAGCAGTCTCAGTTGAATGACTAGTCTTGAAACCTGACTGATTTGGATCAAGAAGGTCATTCTGAGAGAGATAGCGGGAGAGCTGGCCAAGGACGGCACGTTCAAGAGTTTTGAGAGAAAAGAAAGAAGGATACTGGTCTGTAGTTGTTGACATCGGAGGGATCGAGTGTAGGTTTTTTTCAGAAGGGGTGCAACTCTCGCTCTTGAAGACGGAAGGGACGTAGCCAGCGGTCAGGGATGAGTTGATGAGCGAGGTGAGGTAAGGGAGAAGGTCTCCGGAAATGGTCTGGAGAAGAGAGGAGGGGATAGGGTCAAGCGGGCAGGTTGTTGGGCGGCCGGCCGTCACAAGAAGCGAGATTTCATCTGGAGAGAGAGGGAGAAAGAGGTCAGAGCACAGGGTAGGGCAGTGTGAGCAGAACCAGCGGTGTCGTTTGACTTAGCAAACGAGGATCGGATGTCGTCGACCTTCTTTTCAAAATGGTTGACGAAGTCATCTGCAGAGAGGGAGGAGGGGGAGGAGGAGGATTCAGGAGGGAGGAGAAGGTGGCAAAGAGCTTCCTAGGGTTAGAGGCAGATGCTTGGAATTTAGAGTGGAAGAAAGTGGCTTTAGCAGCAGAGACAGAGGAGGAAAATGTAGAGAGGAGGGAGTGAAAGGATGCCAGGTCCGCAGGGAGGCGAGTTTTCCTCCATTTCCGCTCGGCTGCCCGGAGCACTGTTCTGTGAGCTCGCAATGAGTCGTCGAGCCACGGAGCGGGAGGGGAGGACCGAGCCGGCCTGGAGGATAGGGGACATAGAGAGTCAAAGGATGCAGAAAGGGAAGAGAGGAGGGTTGAGGAGGCAGAATCAGGAGATAGGTTGGAGAAGGTATGAGCAGAGGGAAGAGATGATAGGATGGAAGAGGAGAGAGTAGCGGGGGAGAGAGAGCGAAGGTTGGGACGGCGCGATACCATCCGAGTAGGGGCAGTGTGGGAAGTGTTGGATGAGAGCGAGAGGGAAAAGGATACAAGGTAGTGGTCGGAGACTTGGAGGGAGTTGCAATGAGGTTAGTGGAAGAACAGCATCTAGTAAAGATGAGGTCGAGCGTATTGCCTGCCTTGTGAGTAGGGGGGAAGGTGAGAGGGTGAGGTCAAAAGAGGAGAGGAGTGGAAAGAAGGAGGCAGAGAGGAATGAGTCAAAGGTAGACGTGGGGAGGTTAAAGTCGCCCAGGACTGTGAGAGGTGAGCCGTCCTCAGGAAAGGAGCTTATCAAGGCATCAAGCTCATTGATGAACTCTCCGAGGGAACCTGGAGGGCGATAAATGATAAGGATGTTAAGCTTGAAAGGGCTGGTAACTGTGACAGCATGGAATTCAAAGGAGGCGATAGACAGATGGGTAAGGGGAGAAAGAGAGAATGACCACTTGGGAGAGATGAGGATCCCGGTGCCACCACCCCGCTGACCAGAAGCTCTCGGGGTGTGCGAGAACACGTGGGCGGACGAAGAGAGAGCAGTAGGAGTAGCAGTGTTGTCTGTGGTGATCCATGTTTCCGTCAGTGCCAAGAAGTCGAGGGACTGGAGGGAGGCATAGGCTGAGATGAACTCTGCCTTGTTGGCCGCAGATCGGCAGTTCCAGAGGCTACCGGAGACCTGGAACTCCACGTGGGTCGTGCGCGCTGGGACCACCAGATTAGGTGGCCGCGGCCACGCGGTGTGGAGCGTTTGTATGGTCTGTGCAGAGAGGAGAGAACAGGGATAGATAGACACATAGTTGACAGGCTACAGAAGAGGCTACGCTAATGCAAAGGAGATTGGAATGACAAGTGGACTACACTTATCGAATGTTCAGAACGTTAAACTTACGAGCAAGAATCTTATTGACTAAAATGATTGAAATGATACAGTACTGCTGAGTAGGCTAGCTGGCAGTGGCTACGTTGTTGACACTACACTAATCAAGTCGTTCCGTCGAGTGTAATAGTTTCTACAGTGCTGCTATTCGGGGGCTAGCTGGCTAGCTAGCAGTGTTGATTACGTAACGTTACGTTAAAAGAACGACAATAGCTGGCTAGCTAACCTAGAAAATCGCCTCCAGACTACACAATTGTCTTAGATACAAAGACGTGGCTATGTAGCTAGCTAGCTACGATCAAACAAATCAAACCGTTGTACTGTAATGAAGTGAAATGAAAATTGTTTATTTGTTTTTGTCTATATTGCATTTGCTTTAGGCATATAAGCAATGTACCAATATTTACATATAGTTGCAGATGTTCCTTAGCTTGGGTCCCAGGAAAACACAGAATTTCATTTGGGTTCCAGGCTGAGAAAGTTTAAGAACCTCTGGCCTAGAACATTTATATCTTATGCTCTGAGAACATGGCAACCATGTTCTGTGTATGTTTGGAGGATGTTGATGGGATTGCCTACTAACCCACACAACAGGACACAGGCATGCCCGTATGTTTGGAGGACGTTGATGGGATCGTCTACTAACCCACACAACAGGACACAGGCATGTTCTGTGTATGTTTGGAGGACGTTGATGGGATCATCTACTAACCCACAACAGGACACAGGCATGTTCTGTGTATGTTTGGTGGGACGTTGATGGGATCATCTACTAACCCACAACAGGACACAGGCATGTTCTGTGTATGTTTGGTGGGACGTTGATGGGATCATCTACTAACCCACAACAGGACACAGGCATGTTCTGTGTATGTTTGGTGGGACGTTGATGGGATCGTCTACTAACCCACAACAGGACACAGCCATGTTCTGTGTATGTTTGGTGGGACGTTGATGGGATCAGCTACTAACCCACAACAGGACACAGGCATGTTTGTGTATGTTTGGAGGGACGTTGATGGGATCGTCTACTAACCCACAACAGGACACAGGCATGTTCTGTGTATGTTTGGAGGGACGTTGATGGGATCGTCTACTAACCCACACAACAGGACACAGGCATGTTCTGTGTATGTTTGGAGGGACGTTGATGGGATCGTCTCCTAACCCACAACAGGACACAGGCATGTTCTGTGTATGTTTGGTGGGACGTTGATGGGATCATCTACTAACCCACAACAGGACACAGGCATGTTCTGTGTATGTTTGGTGGGACGTTGATGGGATCATCTACTAACTCCACAACAGGACACAGGCATGTTCTGTGTATGTTTGGTGGGACGTTGATGGGATCGTCTACTAACCCACAACAGGACACAGCCATGTTCTGTGTATGTTTGGTGGGACGTTGATGGGATCATCTACTAACCCACAACAGGACACAGGCATGTTCTGTGTATGTTTGGAGGGACGTTGGATGGGATCGTCTACTAACCCACAACAGGACACAGGCATGTTCTGTGTATGTTTGGAGGGACGTTGATGGGATCGTCTACTAACCCACACAACAGGACACAGGCATGTTCTGTGTATGTTTGGAGGGACGTTGATGGGATCGTCTCTAACCCACAACAGGACACAGGCATGTTCTGTGTATGTTTGGTGGGACGTTGATGGGATCATCTACTAACCCACAACAGGACACAGGCATGTTCTGTGTATGTTTGGAGGGACGTTGATGGGATCGTCTACTAACCCACAACAGGACACAGCCATGTTCTGTGTATGTTTGGAGGGACGTTGATGGGATCATCTACTAACCCACACAACAGGACACAGGCATGTTCTGTGTATGTTTGGAGGGACGTTGATGGGATCGTCTCCTAACCCACAACAGGACACAGGTATGTTCCTGCAGCGTTCCCGTTAAACACATCTAGGACATTAATACCTTAAGTTTTGAGAACATGGTAACCACATTCTGGGTAACTTCTATTTTACATTAAGGGAATGGTTTCTTGGAAACATTCCTATGAAAACATAATTTAATGACCTAAAGATACTATTAAGGGAATGTTTTCTAAAATTGTGGGAACGTTTGTTGTTAGCTGGGTATGCAGCTGTCAAATTAATGTTAGAGGCATTATTTACTACACAGGCTAACTACTATCTAAACCGGCAACTAACAGGAAGCGACGGGATTGGTGCAGGCTGTGCTCAATCCGCTGGTGAGCACTAAACTAAACACACATACACACACACACCACACACAAACAACACGACACTAAACTTATCACTTATCACCAAAACTACCAACATTTACAGCAATACGTAACTT
>NC_088218.1:7657010-7756407 GCF_036934945.1 Oncorhynchus masou masou | reverse complement strand
GTTTTGGGTTTTCGCTGTGCAGTGGTTGTATCTAGGTTTTGGGTTGGTTTAGCTCCAGTGTTTTGGGTTTTCGCTGTGCAGTGGTTGTATCTAGGTTTTGGGTTGGTTTAGCTCCAGTGTTTTGGGTTGTCGCTGTCCAGTATGTGTCTAGGTTTTGGGTTGGTTTAGCTCCAGTGTTTTGGGTTTTCGCTGTCCAGTGGTTGTATCTAGGTTTTGGGTTGGTTTAGCTCCAGTGTTTTGGGTTTTCGCTGTCCAGTGGTTGTATCTAGGTTTTGGGTTGGTTTAGCTCCAGTGTTTTGGGTTTTCGCTGTCCAGTGGTTGTATCTAGGTTTTGGGTTGGTTTAGCTCCAGTGTTTTGGGTTGTCGCTGTCCAGTATGTGTCTAGGTTTTGGGTTGGTTTAGCTCCAGTGTTTTGGGTTTTCGCTGTCCAGTGGTTGTATCTAGGTTTTGGGTTGGTTTAGCTCCAGTGTTTTGGGTTTTCGCTGTCCAGTGGTTGTATCTAGGTTTTGGGTTAGGTTTCAGCTCCAGTGTTTTGGGTTTTCGCTGTCCAGTGGTTGTATCTAGGTTTTGGGTTGGTTTAGCTCCAGTGTTTTGGGTTGTCGCTGTCCAGTATGTGTCTAGGTTTTGGGTTGGTTTAGCTCCAGTGTTTTGGGTTTTCGCTGTCAGTGGTTGTATCTAGGTTTTGAGTTTGGTTTAGCTCCATGTTTTGGGTTTTTATTTGTCCAGTGGTTGTATCTAGGTTTTGGGTTGGTTTAGCTCCAGTGTTTTGGGTTTTCGCTGTCAGTGGTTGTATCTAGGTTTTGGGTTGGTTTAGCTCCAGTGTTTTGGGTTGTCGCTGTCCAGTATGTGTCTAGGTTTTGGGTTGGTTTAGCTCAGTGTTTTGGGTTTCGCTGTCCAGTGGTTGTATCTAGGTTTTGGGTTGGTTTAGCTCCAGTGTTTTGGGTTTCGCTGTCCAGTGGTTGTATCTAGGTTTTGGGTTGGTTTAGCTCCAGTGTTTTGGGTTTTCGCTGTCCAGTGGTTGTATCTAGGTTTTGGGTTGGTTTAGCTCCAGTGTTTTGGGTTGTCGCTGTCCAGTGGTATGTGTCTAGGTTTTGGGTTGGTTTAGCTCAGTGTTTTGGGTTTTCGCTGTCCAGTGGTTGTATCTAGGTTTTGGGTTGGTTTAGCTCCAGTGTTTTGGGTTTTAAGCTGTCCAGTGGTTGTATCTAGGTTTTGGGTTGGTTTAGCTCCAGTGTTTTGGGTTTTCGCTGTCCAGTGGTTGTATCTAGGTTTTGGGTTGGTTTAGCTCCAGTGGTTTTGGGTTTTGGTTTGTCCAGTGGTTGTATCTAGGTTTTGGGTTGGTTTAGCTCCAGTGTTTTGGGTTTTCGCTGTCCAGTGGTTGTATCTAGGTTTTGGGTTGGTTTAGCTCCAGTGTTTTGGGTTTTCGCTGTCCAGTGGTTGTATCTAGGTTTTGGGTTGGTTTAGCTCCAGTGTTTTGGGTTTTCGCTGTCAGTGGTTGTATCTAGGTTTTGGGTTGGTTTAGCTCTGTCCAGTGGTTGTATCTAGGTTTTGGGTTGGTTTAGCTCCAGTGTTTTGGGTTTTCGCTGTCCAGTGGTTGTATCTAGGTTTTGGGTTGGTTTAGCTCCAGTGTTTTGGGTTTTCGCTGTCCAGTGGTTGTATCTAGGTTTTGGGTTGGTTTAGCTCCAGTGTTTTGGTTTTTTGGTTTGTCCAGTGGTTGTATCTAGGTTTTGGGTTGGTTTAGCTCCAGTGTTTTGGGTTTTCGCTGTCCAGTGGTTGTATCTAGGTTTTGGGTTGGTTTAGCTCCAGTGTTTTGGGTTTTCGCTGTCCAGTGGTTGTATCTAGGTTTTGGGTTGGTTTAGCTCCAGTGTTTTGGGTTTTCGCTGTCCAGTGGTTGTATCTAGGTTTTGGGTTGGTTTAGCTCCAGTGTTTCTAGGTTTGGGTTGGTTTTAGTCCAGTGTTTTGGGGTGTCCAGTATCTAGGTTTTGGGTTGGTTTAGCTCCAGTGTTTTGGGTTTTCGCTGTCCAGTGGTTGTATCTAGGTTTTGGGTTGGTTTAGCTCCAGTGTTTTGGGTTTTGCTGTCCAGTGGTTGTAGCTCCAGTGTTTTGGGTTTTTCGCTGTCCAGTGGTTGTATCTAGGTTTTGGGTTGGTTTAGCTCAGTGTTTTGGGTTTTCGCTGTCCAGTGGTTGTATCTAGGTTTTGGGTTGGTTTAGCTCCAGTGTTTTGGGTTTTCGCTGTCCAGTGGTTGTATCTAGGTTTTGGGTTGGTTTAGCTCCAGTGTTTTGGGTTTTCGCTGTCCAGTGGTTGTGTCTAGGTTTTGGGTTGGTTTAGCTCCAGTGTTTTGGGTTTTCGCTGTCCAGTGGTTGTATCTAGGTTTTGGGTTGGTTTAGCTCCAGTGTTTTGGGTTTTCGCTGTCCAGTGGTTGTATCTAGGTTTTGGGTTGGTTTAGCTCCAGTGTTTTGGGTTTTCGCTGTCCAGTGGTTGTATCTAGGTTTTGGGTTGGTTTAGCTCCAGTGTTTTGGGTTTTCGCTGTCCAGTGGTTGTATCTAGGTTTTGGGTTGGTTTAGCTCCAGTGTTTTGGGTTTTCGCTGTCCAGTGGTTGTATCTAGGTTTTGGGTTGGTTTAGCTCCAGTGTTTTGGGTTTTCGCTGTCCAGTGGTTGTATCTAGGTTTTGGGTTGGTTTAGCTCCAGTGTTTTGGGTTTTCGCTGTCCAGTGGTTGTATCTAGGTTTTGGGTTGGTTTAGCTAGCTGTCCAGTGGTTGTATCTAGGTTTTGGGTTGGTTTAGCTCCAGTGTTTTGGGTTTGTCAGTGGTTGCTGTCCAGTATGTGTCTAGGTTTTGGGTTGGTTTAGCTCCAGTGTTTTGGGTTTTCGCTGTCCAGTGGTTGTATCTAGGTTTTGGGTTGGTTTTTAGCTCCAGTGTTTTGGGTTTTCGCTGTCCAGTGGTTGTATCTAGGTTTTGGGTTGGTTTAGCTCCAGTGTTTTGGGTTTTCGCTGTCCAGTGGTTGTATCTAGGTTTTGGGTTGGTTTAGCTCCATCTAGGTTTTGGGTTGGTTTAGCTCCAGTGTTTTGGGTTTTCGCTGTCCAGTGGTTGTATCTAGGTTTTTGGGTTGGTTTAGCTCCAGTGTTTTGGGTTTTCGCTGTCCAGTGGTTGTATCTAGGTTTTGGGTTGGTTTAGCTCCAGTGTTTTGGGTTTTCGCTGTCCAGTGGTTGTATCTAGGTTTTGGGTTGGTTTAGCTCCAGTGTTTTGGGTTTTCGCTGTCCAGTGGTTTGCTCCATCTAGTTGTTTTGGGTTGGTTTAGCTCCAGTGTTTTGGGTTTTCGCTGTCCAGTGGTTGTATCTAGGTTTTGGGTTGGTTTAGCTCCAGTGGTTGTATCTAGGTTTTGGGTTGGTTTAGCTCCAGTGCTGTCCAGTGGTTGTATCTAGGTTTTGGGTTGGTTTAGCTCCAGTGTTTTGGGTTTTCGCTGTCCAGTGGTTGTATCTAGGTTTTGGGTTGGTTTAGCTCCAGTGTTTTGGGTTTTCGCTGTCCAGTGGTTGTATCTAGGTTTTGGGTTGGTTTAGCTCCAGTGTTTTGGGTTTTCGCTGTCCAGTGGTTGTATCTAGGTTTTGGGTTGGTTTAGCTCCAGTGTTTTGGGTTTTCGCTGTCCAGTGGTTGTATCTAGGTTTTGGGTTGGTTTAGCTCCAGTGTTTTGGGTTTTCGCTGTCCAGTGGTTGTATCTAGGTTTTGGGTTGGTTTAGCTCCAGTGTTTTGGGTTTTCGCTGTCCAGTGGTTGTATCTAGGTTTTGGGTTGGTTTAGCTCCAGTGTTTTGGGTTTTCGCTGTCCAGTGGTTGTATCTAGGTTTTGGGTTGGTTTAGCTCCAGTGTTTTGGGTTTTCGCTGTCCAGTGGTTGTATCTAGGTTTTGGGTTGGTTTAGCTCCAGTGTTTTGGGTTTTCGCTGTCCAGTGGTTGTGTCTAGGTTTTGGGTTGGTTTAGCTCCAGTGTTTTGGGTTTTCGCTGTCCAGTGGTTGTATCTAGGTTTTGGGTTGGTTTAGCTCCAGTGTTTTGGGTTTTCGCTGTCCAGTGGTTGTATCTAGGTTTTGGGTTGGTTTAGCTCCAGTGTTTTGGGTTTTCGCTGTCCAGTGGTTGTATCTAGGTTTTGGGTTGGTTTAGCTCCAGTGTTTTGGGTTTTCGCTGTCCAGTGGTTGTATCTAGGTTTTGGGTTGGTTTAGCTCCAGTGTTTTGGGTTTTCGCTGTCCAGTGGTTGTATCTAGGTTTTGGGTTGGTTTTCCAGCTGTCCAGTGGTTGTATCTAGGTTTTGGGTTGGTTTAGCTCCAGTGTTTTGGGTTTTCGCTGTCCAGTATCTAGGTTTTGGGTTGGTTTAGCTCCAGTGTTTTGGGTTTTCGCTGTCCAGTGGTTGTATCTAGGTTTTGGGTTGGTTTAGCTCCAGTGTTTTGGGTTTTCGCTGTCCAGTGGTTGTATCTAGGTTTTGGGTTGGTTTAGCTCCAGTGTTTTGGGTTTTCGCTGTCCAGTGGTTGTATCTAGGTTTTGGGTTGGTTTAGCTCCAGTGTTTTGGGTTTTCGCTGTCCAGTGGTTGTATCTAGGTTTTGGGTTGGTTTAGCTCCAGTGTTTTGGGTTTTCGCTGTCCAGTGGTTGTATCTAGGTTTTGGGTTGGTTTAGCTCCAGTGTTTTGGGTTTTCGCTGTCCAGTGGTTGTATCTAGGTTTTGGGTTGGTTTAGCTCCAGTGTTTTGGGTTTTCGCTGTCCAGTGGTTGTATCTAGGTTTTGGGTTGGTTTAGCTCCAGTGTTTTGGGTTTTCGCTGTCCAGTGGTTGTATCTAGGTTTTGGGTTGGTTTAGCTCCAGTGTTTTGGGTTTTCGCTGTCCAGTGGTTGTATCTAGGTTTTGGGTTGGTTTAGCTCCAGTGTTTTGGGTTTTCGCTGTCCAGTGGTTGTATCTAGGTTTTGGGTTGGTTTAGCTCCAGTGTTTTGGGTTTTCGCTGTCCAGTGGTTGTAGGTTTTGGGTTGGTTTAGCTCCAGTGTTTTGGGTTGGTTTAGCTCCAGTGTTTTGGGTTTTCGCTGTCCAGTGGTTGTATCTAGGTTTTGGGTTGGTTTAGCTCCAGTGGTTGTATCAGTGTTTTGGGTTTTCGCTGTCCAGTGGTTGTATCTAGGTTTTGGGTTGGTTTAGCTCCAGTGTTTTGGGTTTTCGCTGTCCAGTGGTTGTATCTAGGTTTTGGGTTGGTTTAGCTCCAGTGTTTTGGGTTTTCGCTGTCCAGTGGTTGTATCTAGGTTTTGGGTTGGTTTAGCTCCAGTGTTTTGGGTTTTCGCTGTCCAGTGGTTGTATCTAGGTTTTGGGTTGGTTTAGCTCCAGTGTTTTGGGTTTTCGCTGTCCAGTGGTTGTATCTAGGTTTTGGGTTGGTTTAGCTCCAGTGTTTTGGGTTTTCGCTGTCCAGTGGTTGTATCTAGGTTTTGGGTTGGTTTAGCTCCAGTGTTTTGGGTTTTCGCTGTCCAGTGGTTGTATCTAGGTTGGTTTGGGTTTTGGTTTAGCTGTCAGTGGTTGTATCTAGGTTTTGGGTTGGTTTAGCTCCAGTGTTTTGGGTTTTCGCTGTCCAGTGGTTGTATCTAGGTTTTGGGTTGGTTTAGCTCCAGTGTTTTGGGTTTTCGCTGTCCAGTGGTTGTATCTAGGTTTTGGGTTGGTTTAGCTCCAGTGTTTTGGGTTTTCGCTGTCCAGTGGTTGTATCTAGGTTTTGGGTTGGTTTAGCTCCAGTGTTTTGGGTTTTCGCTGTCCAGTGGTTGTATCTAGGTTTTGGGTTGGTTTAGCTCCAGTGTTTTGGGTTTTCGCTGTCCAGTGGTTGTATCTAGGTTTTGGGTTGGTTTAGCTCCAGTGTTTTGGGTTTTCGCTGTCCAGTGGTTGTATCTAGGTTTTGGGTTGGTTTAGCTCCGCTGTCCAGTGGTTGTATCTAGGTTTTGGGTTGGTTTTCAGTGTTTTGGGTTTTCCAGTGGTTGTATCTAGGTTTTGGGTTGGTTTAGCTCCAGTGTTTTGGGTTTTCGCTGTCCAGTGGTTGTATCTAGGTTTTGGGTTGGTTTAGCTCCAGTGTTTTGGGTTTTCGCTGTCCAGTGGTTGTATCTAGGTTTTGGGTTGGTTTAGCTCCAGTGTTTTTGGGTTTATCGTTTGTCCAGTGGTTGTATCTAGGTTTTGGGTTGGTTTAGCTCCAGTGTTTTGGGTTTTCGCTGTCCAGTGGTTGTATCTAGGTTTTGGGTTGGTTTAGCTCCAGTGTTTTGGGTTTTCGCTGTCCAGTGGTTGTATCTAGGTTTTGGGTTGGTTTAGCTCCAGTGTTTTGGGTTTTCGCTGTCCAGTGGTTGTATCTAGGTTTTGGGTTGGTTTAGCTCCAGTGTTTTTTTCGCTGTCCAGTGGTTGTATCTAGGTTTTGGGTTGGTTTAGCTCCAGTGTTTTGGGTTTTCGCTGTCCAGTGGTTGTATCTAGGTTTTGGGTTGGTTTAGCTCCAGTGTTTTGGGTTTTCGCTGTCCAGTGTTTTGGGTTTTCGCTGTCCAGTGGTTGTATCTAGGTTTTGGGTTGGTTTAGCTCCAGTGTTTTGGGTTTTCGCTGTCCAGTGGTTGTATCTAGGTTTTGGGTTGGTTTAGCTCCAGTGTTTTGGGTTTTCGCTGTCCAGTGGTTGTATCTAGGTTTTGGGTTGGTTTAGCTCCAGTGTTTTGGGTTTTCGCTGTCCAGTGGTTGTATCTAGGTTTTGGGTTGGTTTAGCTCCAGTGTTTTGGGTTTTCGCTGTCCAGTGGTTGTATCTAGGTTTTGGGTTGGTTTAGCTCCAGTGTTTTGGGTTTTCGCTGTCCAGTGGTTGTATCTAGGTTTTGGGTTGGTTTAGCTCCAGTGTTTTGGGTTTTCGCTGTCCAGTGGTTGTATCTAGGTTTTGGGTTGGTTTTAGCTCCAGTGTTTTGGGTTTTCGCTGTCCAGTGGTTGTATCTAGGTTTTGGGTTGGTTTAGCTCCAGTGTTTTGGGTTTTCGCTGTCCAGTGGTTGTATCTAGGTTTTGGGTTGGTTTAGCTCCAGTGTTTTGGGTTTTCGCTGTCCAGTGGTTGTATCTAGGTTTTGGGTTGGTTTAGCTCCAGTGTTTTGGGTTTTCGCTGTCCAGTGGTTGTATCTAGGTTTTGGGTTGGTTTAGCTCCAGTGTTTTGGGTTTTCGCTGTCCAGTGGTTGTATCTAGGTTTTGGGTTGGTTTAGCTCCAGTGTTTTGGGTTTTCGCTGTCCAGTGGTTGTATCTAGGTTTTGGGTTGGTTTTAGCTCCAGTGTTTTGGGTTTTCGCTGTCCAGTGGTTGTATCTAGGTTTTGGGTTGGTTTAGCTCCAGTGTTTTGGGTTTTCGCTGTCCAGTGGTTGTATCTAGGTTTTGGGTTGGTTTAGCTCCAGTGTTTTGGGTTTTCTGCTGTCCAGTGGTTGTTTAGCTCCAGGTTTTGGGTTTTGGTTTAGCTCCAGTGTTTTGGGTTTTCGCTGTCCAGTGGTTGTATCTAGGTTTTGGGTTGGTTTAGCTCCAGTGTTTTGGGTTTTCGCTGTCCAGTGGTTGTATCTAGGTTTTGGGTTGGTTTAGCTCCAGTGTTTTGGGTTTTCGCTGTCCAGTGGTTGTATCTAGGTTTTGGGTTGGTTTAGCTCCAGTGTTTTGGGTTTTCGCTGTCCAGTGGTTGTATCTAGGTTTTGGGTTGGTTTAGCTCCAGTGTTTTGGGTTTTCGCTGTCCAGTGGTTGTATCTAGGTTTTGGGTTGGTTTAGCTCCAGTGTTTTGGGTTTTCGCTGTCCAGTGGTTGTATCTAGGTTTTGGGTTGGTTTAGCTCCAGTGTTTTGGGTTTTCGCTGTCCAGTGGTTGTATCTAGGTTTTGGGTTGGTTTAGCTCCAGTGTTTTGGGTTTTCGCTGTCCAGTGGTTGTATCTAGGTTTTGGGTTGGTTTAGCTCCAGTGTTTTGGGTTTTCGCTGTCCAGTGGTTGTATCTAGGTTTTGGGTTGGTTTAGCTCCAGTGTTTTGGGTTTTCGCTGTCCAGTGGTTGTATCTAGGTTTTGGGTTGGTTTAGCTCCAGTGTTTTGGGTTTTCGCTGTCCAGTGGTTGTATCTAGGTTTTGGGTTGGTTTAGCTCCAGTGTTTTGGGTTTTCGCTGTCCAGTGGTTGTATCTAGGTTTTGGGTTGGTTTAGCTCCAGTGTTTTGGGTTTTCGCTGTCCAGTGGTTGTATCTAGGTTTTGGGTTGGTTTAGCTCCAGTGTTTTGGGTTTTCGCTGTCCAGTGGTTGTATCTAGGTTTTGGGTTGGTTTAGCTCCAGTGTTTTGGGTTTTCGCTGTCCAGTGGTTGTATCTAGGTTTTGGGTTGGTTTAGCTCCAGTGTTTTGGGTTTTGCTGTCCAGTGGTTGTATCTAGGTTTTGGGTTGGTTTAGCTCCAGTGTTTTGGGTTTTCGCTGTCCAGTGGTTGTATCTAGGTTTTGGGTTGGTTTAGCTCCAGTGTTTTGGGTTTTCGCTGTCCAGTGGTTGTATCTAGGTTTTGGGTTGGTTTAGCTCCAGTGTTTTGGGTTTTCGCTGTCCAGTGGTTGTATCTAGGTTTTGGGTTGGTTTAGCTCCAGTGTTTTGGGTTTTCGCTGTCCAGTGGTTGTATCTAGGTTTTGGGTTGGTTTAGCTCCAGTGTTTTGGGTTTTCGCTGTCCAGTGGTTGTATCTAGGTTTTGGGTTGGTTTAGCTCCAGTGTTTTGGGTTTTCGCTGTCCAGTTGTTTAGCTTGTTTTGGGTTTTCTGTCCAGTGGTTGTTTAGGGGTTGGTTTAGCTCCAGTGTTTTGGGTTTTCGCTGTCCAGTGGTTGTATCTAGGTTTTGGGTTGGTTTAGCTCCAGTGTTTTGGGTTTTCGCTGTCCAGTGGTTGTATCTAGGTTTTGGGTTGGTTTAGCTCCAGTGTTTTGGGTTTTCGCTGTCCAGTGGTTGTATCTAGGTTTTGGGTTGGTTTAGCTCCAGTGTTTTGGGTTTTCGCTGTCCAGTGGTTGTATCTAGGTTTTGGGTTGGTTTAGCTCCAGTGTTTTGGGTTTTCGCTGTCCAGTGGTTGTATCTAGGTTTTGGGTTGGTTTAGCTCCAGTGTTTTGGGTTTTCGCTGTCCAGTGGTTGTATCTAGGTTTTGGGTTGGTTTAGCTCCAGTGTTTTGGGTTTTCGCTGTCCAGTGGTTGTATCTAGGTTTTGGGTTGGTTTAGCTCCAGTGTTTTGCTGGTTTTCGCTGTCCAGTGGTTGTATCTAGGTTTTGGGTTGGTTTAGCTCCAGTGTTTTGGGTTTTCGCTGTCCAGTGGTTGTATCTAGGTTTTGGGTTGGTTTAGCTCCAGTGTTTTGGGTTTTCGCTGTCCAGTGGTTGTATCTAGGTTTTGGGTTGGTTTAGCTCCAGTGGTTGTATCTAGGTTTTGGGTTGGTTTAGCTCCAGTGTTTTGGGTTTTCGCTGTCCAGTGGTTGTATCTAGGTTTTGGGTTGGTTTAGCTCCAGTGTTTTGGGTTTTCGCTGTCCAGTGGTTGTATCTAGGTTTTGGGTTGGTTTAGCTCCAGTGTTTTGGGTTTTCGCTGTCCAGTGGTTGTATCTAGGTTTTGGGTTGGTTTAGCTCCAGTGTTTTGTTTTGGGTTTTCTAGGTTTTGGGTTGGTTTAGCTCCAGTGGTTGTATCTAGGTTTTGGGTTGGTTTAGCTCCAGTGTTTTGGGTTTTCGCTGTCCAGTGGTTGTATCTAGGTTTTGGGTTGGTTTAGCTCCAGTGTTTTGGGTTTTCGCTGTCCAGTGGTTGTATCTAGGTTTTGGGTTGGTTTAGCTCCAGTGTTTTGGGTTTTCGCTGTCCAGTGGTTGTATCTAGGTTTTGGGTTGGTTTAGCTCCAGTGTTTTGGGTTTTCGCTGTCCAGTGGTTGTATCTAGGTTTTGGGTTGGTTTAGCTCCAGTGTTTTGGGTTTTCGCTGTCCAGTGGTTGTATCTAGGTTTTGGGTTGGTTTAGCTCCAGTGTTTTGGGTTTCGCTGTCCAGTGGTTGTATCTAGGTTTTGGGTTGGTTTAGCTCCAGTGTTTTGGGTTTTCGCTGTCCAGTGGTTGTATCTAGGTTTTGGGTTGGTTTAGCTCCAGTGTTTTGGGTTTTCGCTGTCCAGTGGTTGTATCTAGGTTTTGGGTTGGTTTAGCTCCAGTGTATCTTTTGGGTTGGTTTTCAGTGGCTAGGTTTTGGGTTGGTTTGTCCAGTGTTTTGGGTTTTCGCTGTCCAGTGGTTGTATCTAGGTTTTGGGTTGGTTTAGCTCCAGTGTTTTGGGTTTTCGCTGTCCAGTGGTTGTATCTAGGTTTTGGGTTGGTTTAGCTCCAGTGTTTTGGGTTTTCGCTGTCCAGTGGTTGTATCTAGGTTTTGGGTTGGTTTAGCTCCAGTGTTTTGGGTTTTCGCTGTCCAGTGGTTGTATCTAGGTTTTGGGTTGGTTTAGCTCCAGTGTTTTGGGTTTTTGCTGTCCAGTGGTTGTATCTAGGTTTTGGGTTGGTTTAGCTCCAGTGTTTTGGGTTTTTGCTGTCCAGTGGTTGTAACTAGGTTTTGGGTTGGTTTAGCTCCAGTGTTTTGGGTTTTCGCTGTCCAGTGGTTGTATCTAGGTTTTGGGTTGGTTTAGCTCCAGTGTTTTGGGAATTCACCCATGTTTTGGACCTGTTACGTTTTGAAGGACATTAAATATGGCTGCTGTCCCCGTACAGGGACCAACATCAGGGGAAATTTCAGAGTGACAACTAAAATACAATTTCGTAACATTAAACATTCTTGAAAATGCAAGTGTCTTACACCCTTCAAAAGATTAGAATCTTGGTAATCAAACTACGTTTTCCAATTTAAAATAGCTATTACAGAGAACAAATCCCATGCTTTTGTTTGAGAAGAGCAATCAAGAACAGAAACATTTTCCGCCATGACAGTTTTTAGACTTAGACATCTGAAGGTAAAATTATGACTTACATTCTGATATCTTGCTCTTATTTCTCTTCCTGAGTATCCCATTGATCAAATGAAGTGCCGTTTTCTTTGATAAAATCCATTTTTATAGCCTAAATCTAAACATTTTGTAAACTATTTGTGCCAGGAATTCCGTCTCTATAATTTTTTTACGTAGCATTCGGTGTGATTCGCCCATGTAAACAATCGTTTATTTCGTCATGGTGGGTGTCTGTGCATTCCTCTGGATGTTCGCAACACAGTCAAACAACGTTGTTTTTTTTGCATGGAGAATTGACCGAAGTGAGCTGATTTGAAGACAACGATAAATGACTACCTGACGCACCAATATTTTTAGCCAAGCTTCATTGATTGACTATATTTCTGCCCAATGACCACTGATCTTCTTGAAATCTAGCTGGGTAGATAGCCAATGAGCTGAGGTAAACACCAGTATGTAATGGTTTGGGGTTGGACCACAATTGCATGGTTGTAATTGCACGC
Organism: Oncorhynchus masou masou; assembly: GCF_036934945.1. Taxonomy (NCBI): domain Eukaryota; kingdom Metazoa; phylum Chordata; class Actinopteri; order Salmoniformes; family Salmonidae; genus Oncorhynchus; species Oncorhynchus masou. The sequence goes on along the minus strand of NC_088218.1, from coordinate 7,745,003 downwards.
GCAGGGAACTCAATTTTTGCCTTGACGATCAGAGGGGTTGCTGTAAGGCTTTTTACACGCAGCTGTATTTCGGAAAGTTATAGTTTCAATGATTTCATTGAAGATATCCTGGCGAATACTTCATGTAAAGCGAAGTCAAACTCTGAAGTGAAAGTGAGACAGATTTTTTGTTTGAGGAATCTTGTGTTATGATTCAAACGAATTCAAACGAACTGAGGAGCTGTTTCTGCAAGGACAGGACGTACTTCTGGACGGGTAAGTGCTAATGCCGTTTTATGAAATATAAAAAAATATATATATATTATATATAAAATAAAATATATTTTTTTGCAATGAAATGTGTAGTTTGTTTGTGTGTGTGTGTGTGTTGGTTTGTTTGGGTGTGTGTGTGTGTGTGTGTGTGTGTGTGTGTGTGTGTGTGTGTGTGTGTGTGTGTGAGTGTGTGTGTGTGTATATATATATATATATATATATATACACAACAATGGCCGGAGTTGAATGGAACACCTTAGTGACTGTTCCCTCTGCTCTATACAATCAATACATATCTGTTTATTTTATGTGATGATTAAAGGCTCATACAATACAAATATTTTTTAATGTTTTCTTTCACAGTGATAGCGACTCCGACTGGGAGGCCCCGGTGCCAAGCTGCCCGCTCTACCTGTGCCCCCAGTGGTGTTCATATGCTACAGTTCATTACTGCAGGCATGACTGTGCCTCAGGGCCAAAAGGGCACAGCATGGAGGCGTCGTTGTGTTCTGTGTCGCATGAAATGCACCACTTGTTCAGTTTGCCTCTGCTTTACATCAGAAAGACACTGCTATGGGACATGGCACAGGCAGCAAGATATTATGACGAGGACTTCAAAGGGGTGTGTACTGTTTTTTTCAATATTTATTTTCTAATATTAAATTATTTTTTTGTGTGTGTGTGTTAGAATTGCTTTTTGATATGTTGTATATAGTTATTTGCACTGCTGTATATAGTTATAGGTCATTTCACCAATTCGGCCACTTGGGTACATTTGGGCAACTTGTGTGGGACACCTGGGTGACTTCATGCTAAATGTCATGTAGCTCACCCATTCCTGAAGTTATCAGTCTCAAACTCTGCACACCTACAGATGCCCTCTTGTGTTATCCATCAAAATTATCTCCAGCATCCTATCTGACTGTGTGGCTATTCTAGTACATGTGAAAGATGATACTACAACAATAAAAAACAGAAAACGTATGCTCTTTCTTTCTCTTTTCTTCCACCAGATCTACTGTGTTATATTCTCCTACATTCAATTAACATTTCCACAAACTTCAGAATGTTTCCATTCAAATGATACCAAGAATATGCATATCCTTGCCTCTGGGGCTGAGCTACAGGCAGTTAGATTTGGGTATGTCTTCTGCCTCTGGGGCTGAGCTACAGGCAGTTAGATTTGGGTATGTCTTCTGCCTCTGGGGCTGAGCTACAGGCAGTTAGATGAGGGTATGTCTTCTGCCTACTGTCTTCTGCCTCTGGGGCTGAGCTACAGGCAGTTAGATTTGGGTATGTCTTCTGCCTCTGGGGCTGAGCTACAGGCAGTTAGATGTGGGTATGTCTTCTGCCTCTGGGGCTGAGCTACAGGCAGTTAGATGTGGGTATGTCTTCTGCCTCTGGGGCTGAGCTACAGGCAGTTAGATGTGGGTATGTCTTCTGCCTCTGGGGCTGAGCTACAGGCAGTTAGATTTGGGTATGTCTTCTGCCTCTGGGGCTGAGCTACAGGCAGTTAGATGCTACAGGCAGTTAGATGAGGGTATGTCTTCTGCCTCTGGGGCTGAGCTACAGGCAGTTAGATTTGGGTATGTCTTCTGCCTCTGGGGCTGAGCTACAGGCAGTTAGATGTGGGTATGTCTTCTGCCTCTGGGGCTGAGCTACAGGCAGTTAGATGTGGGTATGTCTTCTGCCTCTGGGGCTGAGCTACAGGCAGTTAGATGTGGGTATGTCTTCTGCCTCTGGGGCTGAGCTACAGGCAGTTAGATGTGGGTATGTCTTCTGCCTCTGGGGCTGAGCTACAGGCAGTTAGATGAGGTATGTCTTCTGCCTCTGGGGCTGAGCTACAGGCAGTTAGATGAGGGTATGTCTTCTGCCTCTGAGAAGGCAGTTAGAAGGGTATGTCTTCTGCCTCTGGGGCAGCTACAGGCAGTTAGATTTGGGTATGTTTCTGCCTCTGGGGCTGAGCTACAGGCAGTTAGATATGTCTTCTGCCTCTGGGGCATACAGGCAGTTAGATGTATGTCTTCTGCCTCTGGGGCAGCTACAGGCAGTTAGATTTCATGTCTTCTGCCTCTGGGGCTGAGCTACAGGCAGTTAGAGTAGTCTTCTGCCTCTTGAGCTACAGGCAGTTAGTTTATGTCTTCTGCCTCTGGGGCATCTACAGGCAGTTTATGTATGTCTTCTGCCTCTGGGGCTGAGCTACAGGCAGTTTGTATGTCTTCTGCCTCTGGGGCTGAGCTACAGGCAGTTAGATTTGGGTATGTCTTCTGATCTGGGGGAACAGGCAGTTAGATTTTATGTCTTCTGCCTCTGGGGCCATCTTAGATTTGGGTATGTCTTCTGCCTCTGGGGTTATTGTCTCTGTGATGTTGTATGTTTGCACTCAGTTTTTGATATGTCTTCTGCCTCTGGGGCTGAGCTACAGGCAGTTGTTATGTCTTTTTGTTTGTTTGTTTAGTGTTTTTGGGTATGTCTTTCATTAGCTACAGGCAGTTAGATATGTCTTCTGCATCTGGGGCTCTGCAGTTTTGTATGTCTTCTCTTCTCAGCTACAGGCGATGTCTTCTATCGTGAGACAATATGTATGTCTACTGTATTCTGTCCTAGTCATGGTCCATCCAGTTAGATATAACTTCTGCTGTCCACTTCATACAGTGGGGCACAAAAAGTATTTAGTCAGCCACAGTTAATTGTGCAAGTTCTCCCTGGGGCTTAAAAAGATGAGAGACCTGTAAATTTCATCATAGGTACACTTCAACTATGACAGACAAAATGAGGAAAACAAATCCAGAAAATCACATTGTAGGACTTTTAATTAATTTATTTGCAGTCCATCATTACTTTAAGACATGAAGGTCAGTCTATGTGATGTTGTATGTTTGCAAATTTCTTGTTAAGATAGTGTTAAAAAGATATTTCTTCAAGCTTTTGCTACGACTATCGTGACAATAAAACCATCTAGTCATGGTCCATCCTGATGAAACTGTCCACTTCTCAGTGTATTTAGTCAGACCAAGTTCTCCCACTTAAAAAGATGAAGACCTGTAAATTTCATCAGGGTACACTTCAACTATGACAGACAGGAAAATCCCAGGACTTTTAATTAATTTATTTGTTACTTTAAGACTCTGCAATTGTAAAATTTCAAGATAGGAAGACTTCCAGCAAAAACCATCAAGCGCTGTGATGAAACTGCCCTCTGCTGCAGGAAGACCCAGGGTTACCTCTGCTGCAGGTAGACCCAGGGTTACCTCTGCTACAGGAAGACCCAGAGTTACCTCTGCTGCAGGAAGACCCAGGGTTACCTCTGCTGCAGGTAGACCCAGAGTTACCTCTGCTGCAGGAAGACCCAGAGTTACCTCTGCTGGAGGAAGACCCAGGGTTACCTCTGCTGCAGGAAGACCCAGGGTTACCTCTGCTGCAGGAAGACCCAGGGTTACCTCTGCTGCAGGAAGACCCAGAGTTACCTCTGCTGCAGGAAGACCCAGGGTTACCTCTGCTGGAGGAAGACCCAGGGTTACCTCTGCTGGAGGAAGACCCAGGGTTACCTCTGCTGGAGGAAGACCCAGGGTTACCTCTGCTGCAGGAAGACCCAGAGTTACCCCTGCTGCAGGAAGACCCAGAGTTACCTCTGCTGCAGGTAGACCCAGGGTTACCTCTGCTGCAGGTAGACCCAGGGTTACCTCTGCTGCAGGGAGACCCAGGGTTACCTTGCTGCAGGTAGACCCAGGGTTACCTCTGCTGCAGGAAGACCCAGAGTTACCTCTGCTGCAGGAAGACCCAGGGTTACCTCTGCTGCAGGTAGACCCAGGGTTACCTCTGCTACAGGAAGACCCAGAGTTACCTCTGCTGCAGGAAGACCCAGGGTTACCTCTGCTGCAGGTAGACCCAGAGTTACCTCTGCTGCAGGAAGACCCAGAGTTACCTCTGCTGGAGGAAGACCCAGGGTTACCTCTGCTGCAGGAAGACCCAGGGTTACCTCTGCTGCAGGAAGACCCAGGTTACCTCTGCTGCAGGTAGACCCAGGGTTACCTCTGCTGCAGGAAGACCCAGGGTTACCTCTGCTGCTGGTAGACCCAGGGTTACCTCTGCTGCAGGAAGACCCAGGGTTACCTCTGCTGCAGGTAGACCCAGAGTTACCTCTGCTGCAGGAAGACCCAGAGTTACCTCTGCTGCAGGTAGACCCAGGGTTACCTCTGCTGCTGTAGACCCAGGGTTACCTCTGCTGCAGGTAGACCCAGGGTTACCTCTGCAGGAAGACCCAGAGTTACCTCTGCTGCAGGTAGACCCAGGGTTACCTCTGCAGGAAGACCCAGAGTTACCTCTGCTGCAGGAAGACCCAGGGTTACCTCTGCTGCACAAAGACCCAGAGTTACCTCTGCTGCAGGTAGACCCAGGGTTACCTCTGCTGCTGTAGACCCAGGGTTACCTCTGCTGCAGGTAGACCCAGGGTTACCTCTGCAGGAAGACCCAAAGTTACCTCTGCTGCAGGTAGACCCAGGGTTACCTCTGCAGGAAGACCCAGAGTTACCTCTGCTGCAGGTAGACCCAGGGTTACCTCTGCTGCAGGAAGACCCAGGGTTACCTCTGCTGCAGGTAGACCCAGAGTTACCTCTGCTGCAGGGAGACCCAGGGTTACCTCTGCTGCAGGAAGACCCAGGGTTACCTCTGCAGGAAGACCCAGGGTTACCTCTGCAGGTAGACCCAGGGTTACCTCTGCTGCTGGAAGACCCAGGGTTACCTCTGCTGCAGGTAGACCCAGAGTTACCTCTACTGCAGGAAGACCCAGGGTTACCTCTGCTGCAGGTAGACCCAGAGTTACCTTTGCTGCAGGTAGAGCCAGAGTTACCTCTGCTGCAGGTAGACCCAGGGTTACCTCTGCTGCAGGTAGACCCAGGGTTACCTCTGCTGCAGGTAGACCCAGGGTTACCTCTGCTGCAGGAAGACCCAGGGTTACCTCTGCTGCAGGGAGACCCAGGGTTACCTCTGCTGCAGGTAGACCCAGAGTTACCTCTGCTGCAGGGAGAGCCAGAGCTACTCTGCTGCAGGTAGACCCAGGGTTACCTCTGCTGCAGAGGATACGTTCATTAGAGTTTCCAGCCTGTCTAAACACACCATTTATATCCTGTTTATACATACGCACGATATACTGTCTATACGCACCAATTTATACAGTCTATACACATTATATACTATACATACTCTCTATACGCACCATTACATCCTGTTTATACACACCATTACATCCTGTTTATACTGTCTATACACACCATTACATACTGTCCATACTGTCTATACACACCATTACATCTTGTCTATACACACCCTTACATCCTGTCTATACACACCATTATATACTGTCCATACTGTCTATACACACCATTACATCCTGTCTATACACACCATTACATACTGTCTATACACACCATTACATCCTGTCCATACTGTCTATACACACCATTACATACTGTAACGGCGTTCTTTTGTTGTTGAAGGAGAGTCGGACCGAAATGCAGCGTGTAAGTTACTCATGTTTATTAAGTGAAGACAAAACGAACGAACTAACACGAATAACTAATAAATACAAAAAAAACAACAAACAGAACGAAACCTAATACAGCCTGACTGGTGAAACTAACACAGAGACAGGAACAATCACCCACGAAATACAAAGCGAAAAACAGGCTACCTAAATACGGTTCCCAATCAGCGACAACGAGAAGCACCTGACTCTGATTGAGAACCGCCTCAGGCAGCCAACCTAATTAACACACACACACCCCTAATCAACTACCAACCCAAACACTACAAACCCCAATACGGAAATACAATACATAATAACCCCATGTCACACCCTGGTCTGACTAACTAATAAACTAAAACACACAATACTAAGACCAAGGCGTGACAGAACCCCCCCTAAGGTGCGGACTCCCGAACGCACCTCAAAACCATAGGGAGGGTCCGGGTGGGCGTCTGTCCATGGTGGCGGTTCCGGCTCCGGACGTGGACCCCACTTCATAAATGTCAATGTTCCTCCCCTTCGCGTCCATGGATAATCCCCCCTAACCGCCAACCATGGCCGAATAGTCCTCAACCAGAACCCTACATAACAAAGGAGCAGCTCGTGACTGAGGGGCAGCTCGGGACTGAGGCAACTCGGGACTGAGGGACAGCTCGGGACTGAGGGACAGCTCGGGACTGAGGGGCAGCTCAGCACTGAGAGGCAGCCCAGCACTGAGAAAAAGCCCAGTACTGAGAAAAAGCCCAGTACTGAGATGAAGCCCAGCCAGGAAGTTGACAGAGCCAAGTGAATGATAGGAGGGAATCCGGCAGAGATCCTGGCTGACTGGCGGATCCTGGCCGACTGGCAGATCCTGGCCGACTGGAAGATCCTGGCCGACTGGCAGATCCTGGCCGACTGGCGGATCCTGGCTGACTAGCAGATCTGGAAGAGTCTGGTTGACTGGCAGATCTGGAAGAGTCTGGTTGACTAGCAGATCTGGAAGAGTCTGGTTGACTGGCAGATCTGGAAGAGTCTGGTTGACTGGCAGATCTGGAAGAGTCTGGTTGACTGGCAGATCTGGAAGAGTCTGGTTGACTGGCAGGGTCTGGCTGACTGGCAGATCTGGAAGAGTCTGGCTGACTGGCAGATCTGGCTGCTTCATGCTGACTGACGGCTCTGGCTGCTCCATGCAGATTGACAGCTCTGGCGGCTTCTTGCAGATTGGCAGCTCCATGCAAACTGGCAACTCCATGCAGACTAGCAGCTCAGGCTGCTGTATACAGACAGGAGTCTCCGGCAGCGCTGTAGAGGGGGAAGGCTCTAGAACCGCTGAACAGACGGGAGACTCCGACAGCGCAGGAGAGGGAGAAAGCGCTGGCTGCGCTGAACAGGCGAGGCGCACTGTAGGCCTGATGCGTGGTGCTGGCACTGGTGGTATTTGGCCGAGGACACACACAGGAAGCCTAGTGCGGGGAGCTGCTACTGGAGGGCTGGGGTGTGGAGGTGGTTCTGGATAGACCGGACCGTGCAGGCGCACTGGAGCTCTTGAGCACCGAGCCTGCCCAACCTTACCTGGTTGAATACTCTGGGTTGCCCTGCCAGTGCTGTGAGGAGAAATAGCCCGCACTGGGCTATGTAGGCTAACTGGAGAAACAGAGCGCAAGGCTGGTGCCATGAAAACCGGCCCAAGGAGACGCACTGGAGAACGGATGCGTAGAGCCGGCTTCATAGCATTTGGCTCGACGCTCAATCTAGCCCGGCCGATACGCGGAGCTGAAATATACCGCACCGGGCTATGCACCTGCACTGGGGACACGTGCGCACCACTGCATAACACGGTGCCTGCCCGGTCTCTCTAGCCCTCCGGTGTAAGCACAGGGAGATTGCGCAGGTCTCCTACCTGACGCAGCCATACTCCCTGATAGCCCCCCCCCAAAAAAATTTTGGGGCTGCTTTTCGGGCTTCCTTGCCAACCGTGTTCCCTCGTATCGTCGGCTCCTATCTCCGGCTGCCTCTGCTCTCCTTAGTGCCTCCACCTGTTGCCATGGGAGGCGATTTCTTCCGGCCAATATCTCCTCCCAAGTGTAGCAACCTTTACCATCCAGCACGTCTTCCCATGTCCATTCTTCGAATAATTCCTCCTCCCTTTGCTGCTCCAGCTGTAGCTGCCTGTTAACACGCTGCTCCTGTTTACGCTGCTCCTGCCTGTTGACACGCTGCTCGGTCCGAGAGTGTGGGTGATTCTGTAACGGCGTTCTTTTGTTGTTGAAGGAGAGTCGGACCGAAATGCAGCGTGTAAGTTACTCATGTTTATTAAGTGAAGACAAAACGAACGAACTAACACGAATAACTAATAAATACAAAAAAACAACAAACAGAACGAAACCTAATACAGCCTGACTGGTGAAACTAACACAGAGACAGGAACAATCACCCACGAAATACAAAGCGAAAAACAGGCTACCTAAATACGGTTCCCAATCAGCGACAACGAGAAGCACCTGACTCTGATTGAGAACTGCCTCAGGCAGCCAACCTAATTAACACACACACACCCCTAATCAACTACCAACCCAAACACTACAAACCCCAATACGGAAATACAATACATAATAACCCCATGTCACACCCTGGTCTGACTAACTAATAAACTAAAACACACAATACTAAGACCAAGGCGTGACACATACTGTCTATACACACCATTACATCCTGTCTATACACACCATTACATCCTGTCCATACTGTCTATACACACCATTACTTCCTGTCCATACTGTCTATACACACCATTACATCCTGTCTATATACACCCTTACATCCTGTCCATACACACCATTACATACTGTCTATACACACCCTTACATCCTGTCCATACTGTCTATACACACCATTACATCCTGTCCATACTGTCTATACACACCATTACATCCTGTCCATACTGTTTATACACACCATTACATACTGTCTATACACACCATTACATCCTGTCCATACTGTCTATACACACCATTACATACTGTCTATACACACCATTACATGCTGTCTATACACACCATTACATGCTGTCTATACACACCATTACATGCTGTCTATACACACCATTACATCCTGTCCATCCTGTCTATACACACCATTACATCCTGTCCATACTGTCTATACACACCATTACATACTGTCTATACACACCATTACATCCTGTCTATACACACCATTACATCATGTCCATACTGTCTATACACACCATTACATGCTGTCTATACACACCATTACATCATGTCCATCCTGTCTATACACACCATTACATCCTGTCCATACTGTCTATACACACCATTACATACTGTCTATACACACCATTACATCCTGTCTATACACACCATTACATCCTGTCTATACACACCATTACATCCTGTCCATATACACACCATCCTGTACACACCATTACATCCTGTCTATACACACCATTATATCCTGTCTATACACACCATTACATGCTGTCTATACACACCATTACATCCTGTCCATACTGTCTATACACACCATTACATGCTGTCTATACACACCATTACATCCTGTCCATACTGTCTATACACACCATTACATGCTGTCTATACACACCATTACATCCTGTCCATACTGTCTATACACACCATTACATCCTGTCTATACACACCATTACATCCTGTCCATACTGTCTATACACACCCTTACATCCTGTCCATACTGTCTATACACACCATTACATCCTGTCTATACACACCCTTACATCCTGTCCATACTGTTTATACACACCATTACATCCTGTCCATACACACCATTACATCCTGTCTATACACACCATTACATCCTGTCCATACTGTCTATACACACCATTATATCCTGTCCATACTGTCTATACACACCCTTACACATCCATTACATACTGTCTATACACACCATTACATCCTGTCCATACTGTCTATACACACCATTACATCCTGTCCATACACACCATTACATCCTGTCCATACTGTCTATACACACCATTACATCCTGTCCTATACACACCATTACATCCTGTCCATACTGTCCATACACACCCTTACACCCTGTCTATACACACCCTTACATCCTGTCCATACACACCCTTACATCCTGTCCATACACACCATTACATCCTGTCCATACTGTCTATACACACCATTACATCCTGTCCATACACACCATTACATCCTGTCCATACTGTCTATACACACCATTACATACTGTCTATACACACCATTACATCCTGTCCATACTGTCTATACACACCATTACATCCTGTCCATACACACCATTACATCCTGTACATACTGTCTATACACACCATTATATACTGTCTACACACCATTACATCCTGTCCATACTGTCTATACACACCATTTTATACTGTCTATACACACCAATATATGCTGTCCATACTACTTATACACCATTATATACTGTCTATACACACCATTATATACTGTCTACACACACCAATATATGCTGTCCAAAGTACTTATACACCATTATATACTGTCTATACACACCATTATATACTGTCTACACACACCAATATATGCTGTCCATACTACTTATACACCATTATATACTGTCTATACACACCATTATATACTGTCTATTCAGCTGGACTTTTCAGATTTTTCACCTGTTTCTTCAGTTGACCAGCTGGACTGCTTTTTCAAACTGTCCTTCAGCTGACCAGCTTGACTGCTTTTTCAAACTGTCCTTCAGTTGACCAGCTGGACTGCTTTTTCAAACTGTCCTTCAGCTGACCAGCTTGACTGCTTTTTCAAACTGTCTTTCAGTTGACCAGCTGGACTGCTTTTTCAAACTGTGCTCCAGTTGACCAGCTGAACTGCTTTTTCAAACTGTTCTTCAGCTGACCAGCTGAACTGCTTTTTCAAACTGTTCTTCAGCTGACCAGCTGAACTGCTTTTTCAAACTGTTCTTCAGCTGACCAGCTGAACTGCTTTTTCTAACTGTTCTTCAGCTGACCAGCTGGACTGCTTTTTCAAACTGTGCTCCAGCTGACCAGCTGGACTGCTTTTTCTAACTGTTCTTCAGTTGACCAGCTGAACTGCTTTTTCAAACTGTCCTTCAACTGACCAGCTGAACTGCTTTTTCAAACTGTCCTTCAGCTGACCAGCTGGACTGCTTTTTTCTGGTGGAGGTGGTTTTGTCTGTAGAACATGTAAATGGATGGATGGATCAACAGAAAGATCTGGCATATTGCAAGAAGAAGTAAACAAGCAGTAGTTTTGGTGATAAGTGATAAGTTTAGTGTCGTGTTGTTTGTGTGTGGTGTGTGTGTGTATGTGTGTTTAGTTTAGTGCTCACCAGCGGATTGAGCACAGCCTGCACCAATCCCGTCGCTTCCTGTTAGTTGCCGGTTTAGATAGTAGTTAGCCTGTGTAGTAAATAATGCCTCTAACATTAATTTGACAGCTGCATACCCAGCTAACAACAAACGTTCCCACAATTTTAGAAAACATTCCCTTAATAGTATCTTTAGGTCATTAAATTATGTTTTCATAGGAATGTTTCCAAGAAACCATTCCCTTAATGTAAAATAGAAGTTACCCAGAATGTGGTTACCATGTTCTCAAAACTTAAGGTATTAATGTCCTAGATGTGTTTAACGGGAACGCTGCAGGAACATACCTGTGTCCTGTTGTGGGTTAGGAGACGATCCCATCAACGTCCCTCCAAACATACACAGAACATGCCTGTGTCCTGTTGTGTGGGTTAGTAGATGATCCCATCAACGTCCCTCCAAACATACACAGAACATGGCTGTGTCCTGTTGTGGGTTAGTAGACGATCCCATCAACGTCCCTCCAAACATACACAGAACATGCCTGTGTCCTGTTGTGGGTTAGTAGATGATCCCATCAACGTCCCACCAAACATACACAGAACATGCCTGTGTCCTGTTGTGGGTTAGGAGACGATCCCATCAACGTCCCTCCAAACATACACAGAACATGCCTGTGTCCTGTTGTGTGGGTTAGTAGACGATCCCATCAACGTCCCTCCAAACATACACAGAACATGCCTGTGTCCTGTTGTGGGTTAGTAGATGATCCCATCAACGTCCCTCCAAACATACACAGAACATGCCTGTGTCCTGTTGTGGGTTAGTAGATGATCCCATCAACGTCCCACCAAACATACACAGAACATGGCTGTGTCCTGTTGTGGGTTAGTAGACGATCCCATCAACGTCCCACCAAACATACACAGAACATGCCTGTGTCCTGTTGTGGGTTAGTAGATGATCCCATCAACGTCCCACCAAACATACACAGAACATGCCTGTGTCCTGTTGTGGGTTAGTAGATGATCCCATCAACGTCCCACCAAACATACACAGAACATGCCTGTGTCCTGTTGTGGGTTAGGAGACGATCCCATCAACGTCCCTCCAAACATACACAGAACATGCCTGTGTCCTGTTGTGTGGGTTAGTAGACGATCCCATCAACGTCCCTCCAAACATACACAGAACATGCCTGTGTCCTGTTGTGGGTTAGTAGATGATCCCATCAACGTCCCTCCAAACATACACAGAACATGCCTGTGTCCTGTTGTGGGTTAGTAGATGATCCCATCAACGTCCCACCAAACATACACAGAACATGGCTGTGTCCTGTTGTGGGTTAGTAGACGATCCCATCAACGTCCCACCAAACATACACAGAACATGCCTGTGTCCTGTTGTGGGTTAGTAGATGATCCCATCAACGTCCCACCAAACATACACAGAACATGCCTGTGTCCTGTTGTGGGTTAGTAGATGATCCCATCAACGTCCCACCAAACATACACAGAACATGCCTGTGTCCTGTTGTGGGTTAGTAGATGATCCCATCAACGTCCCTCCAAACATACACAGAACATGCCTGTGTCCTGTTGTGTGGGTTAGTAGACGATCCCATCAACGTCCCTCCAAACATACACAGAACATGCCTGTGTCCTGTTGTGTGGGTTAGTAGACGATCCCATCAACATCCCTCCAAACATACACAGAACATGGTTGCCATGTTCTCAGAGCATAAGATATAAATGTTCTAGGCCAGAGGTTCTTAAACTTTCTCAGCCTGGAACCCAAATGAGAAATTCTGTGTTTTCCTGGGACCCAAGCTAAGGAACATCTGCAACTATATGTAAATATTGGTACATTGCCCTTATGCCTAAAGCAAATGCAATATAGACAAAAACAAATAAACAATTTTCATTTCACTTCATTACAGTACAACGGTTTGATTTGTTTGATCGTAGCTAGCTAGCTACATAGCCGTCTTTGTATCTAAGACAATTGTGTAGTCTGGAGCGATTTTCTAGGTTAGCTAGCCAGCTATTGTCGTTCTTTTAACGTAACGTTACGTAATCAACACTGCTAGCTAGCCAGCTAGCCCCCGAATAGCAGCACTGTAGAAACTATTACACTCTAACGACTTGATTAGTGTAGTGTCAACAACGTAGCCACTGCCAGCTAGCCTACTCCAGCAGTACTGTATCATTTCAATCATTTTAGTCAATAAGATTCTTGCTACGTAAGTTTAACGTTCTGAACATTCGATAAGTGTAGTCCACTTGTCATTCCAATCTCCTTTGCATTAGCGTAGCCTCTTCTGTAGCCTGTCAACTATGTGTCTATCTATCCCTGTTCTCTCCTCTCTGCACAGACCATACAAACGCTCCACACCGCGTGCCACCTAATCTGGTGGTCCCAGCGCGCACGACCCACGTGGAGTTCCAGGTCTCCGGTAGCCTCTGGAACTGCCGATCTGCGGCCAACAAGGCAGAGTTCATCTCAGCCTATGCCTCCCTCCAGTCCCTCGACTTCTTGGCACTGACGGAAACATGGATCACCACAGACAACACTGCTACTCCTACTGCTCTCTCTTCGTCCGCCCACGTGTTCTCGCACACCCGAGAGCTTCTGGTCAGCGGGGTGGTGGCACCGGGATCCTCATCTCTCCCAAGTGGTCATTCTCTCTTTCTCCCCTTACCCATCTGTCTATCGCCTCCTTTGAATTCCATGCTGTCACAGTTACCAGCCCTTTCAAGCTTAACATCCTTATCATTTATCGCCCTCCAGGTTCCCTCGGAGAGTTCATCAATGAGCTTGATGCCTTGATAAGCTCCTTTCCTGAGGACGGCTCACCTCTCACAGTCCTGGGCGACTTTAACCTCCCCACGTCTACCTTTGACTCATTCCTCTCTGCCTCCTTCTTTCCACTCCTCTCCTCTTTTGACCTCACCCTCTCACCTTCCCCCCTACTCACAAGGCAGGCAATGCGCTCGACCTCATCTTTACTAGATGCTGTTCTTCCACTAACCTCATTGCAACTCCCTCCAAGTCTCCGACCACTACCTTGTATCCTTTTCCCTCTCGCTCTCATCCAACACTTCCCACACTGCCCCTACTCGGATGGTATGCCGTCCCAACCTTCGCTCTCTCTCCCCCGGTTACTCTCTCCTCTTCCATCCTATCATCTCTTCCCTCTGCTCATACCTTCTCCAACCTATCTCCTGATTCTGCCTCCTCAACCCTCCTCTCTTCCCTTTCTGCATCCTTTGACTCTCTATGTCCCCTATGCTCCAGGCCGGCTCGGTCCTCCCCTCCCGCTCCGTGGCTCGACGACTCATTGCGAGCTCACAGAACAGTGCTCCGGGCAGCCGAGCGGAAATGGAGGAAAACTCGCCTCCCTGCGGACCTGGCATCCTTTCACTCCCTCCTCTCTACATTTTCCTCCTCTGTCTCTGCTGCTAAAGCCACTTTCTTCCACTCTAAATTCCAAGCATCTGCCTCTAACCCTAGGAAGCTCTTTGCCACCTTCTCCTCCCTCCTGAATCCTCCTCCCCCCTCCTCCCTCTCTGCAGATGACTTCGTCAACCATTTTGAAAAGAAGGTCGACGACATCCGATCCTCGTTTGCTAAGTCAAACGACACCGCTGGTTCTGCTCACACTGCCCTACCCTGTGCTCTGACCTCTTTCTCCCCTCTCTCTCCAGATGAAATCTCGCTTCTTGTGACGGCCGGCCGCCCAACAACCTGCCCGCTTGACCCTATCCCCTCCTCTCTTCTCCAGACCATTTCCGGAGACCTTCTCCCTTACCTCACCTCGCTCATCAACTCATCCCTGACCGCTGGCTACGTCCCTTCCATCTTCAAGAGAGCGAGAGTTGCACCCCTTCTGAAAAAACCTACACTCGATCCCTCCGATGTCAACAACTACAGACCAGTATCCCTTCTTTCTTTTCTCTCCAAAACTCTTGAACGTGCCGTCCTTGGCCAGCTCTCCCGCTATCTCTCTCAGAATGACCTTCTTGATCCAAATCAGTCAGGTTTCAAGACTAGTCATTCAACTGAGACTGCTCTTCTCTGTATCACGGAGGCGCTCCGCACTGCTAAAGCTAACTCTCTCTCCTCTGCTCTCATCCTTCTAGACCTATCGGCTGCCTTCGACACTGTGAACCATCAGATCCTCCACGCTTGGATTGCGTCCTACCTGACAGGTCGCTCCTACCAGGTGGCGTGGCGAGAATCTGTCTCCTCGCCACGCGCTCTCACCACTGGTGTCCCCCAGGGCTCTGTTCTAGGCCCTCTCCTATTCTCGCTATACACCAAGTCACTTGGCTCTGTCATAACCTCACATGGTCTCTCCTATCATTGCTATGCAGACGACACACAATTAATCTTCTCCTTTCCCCCTTCTGATGACCAGGTGGCGAATCGCATCTCTGCATGTCTGGCAGACATATCAGTGTGGATGACGGATCACCACCTCAAGCTGAACCTCGGCAAGACGGAGCTGCTCTTCCTCCCGGGGAAGGACTGCCCTGTTCCATGATCTCGCCATCACGGTTGACAACTCCATTGTTTCCTCCTCCCAGAGCGCTAAGAACCTTGGCGTGATCCTGGACAACACCCTGTCGTTCTCAACTAACATCAAGGCGGTGGCCCGTTCCTGTAGTTTCATGCTCTACAACATCCGCAGAGTACGCCCCTGCCTCACACAGGAAGCGGCGCAGGTCCTAATCCAGGCACTTGTCATCTCCCGTCTGGATTACTGCAACTCGCTGTTGGCTGGGCTCCCTGCCTGTGCCATTAAACCCCTACAACTCATCCAGAACGCCGCAGCCCGTCTGGTGTTCAACCTTCCCAAGTTCTCTCACGTCACCCCGCTCCTCCGCTCTCTCCACTGGCTTCCAGTTGAAGCTCGCATCCGCTACAAGACCATGGTGCTTGCCTACGGAGCTGTGAGGGGAACGGCACCGCAGTACCTCCAGGCTCTGATCAGGCCCTACACCCAAACAAGGGCACTGCGTTCATCCACCTCTGGCCTGCTCGCCTCCCTACCACTGAGGAAGTACAGTTCCCGCTCAGCCCAGTCAAAACTGTTCGCTGCTCTGGCCCCCAATGGTGGAACAAACTCCCTCACGACGCCAGGACAGCGGAGTCAATCACCACCTTCCGGAGACACCTGAAACCCCACCTCTTCAAGGAATACCTAGGATAGGATAAAGCAATCCTTCTCACCCCCCTTAAATGATTTAGATGCACTATTGTAAAGTGGCTGTTCCACTGATGTCAGAAGGTGAATTCACCAATTTGTAAGGCGCTCTGGATAAGAGCGTCTGCTAAATGACTTAAATGTAAATGTAAATGAAATAGCCATATACAGTAAATAGCTATTCATGTTTATTTTCCCCCATTAAACCTTTCTGAACAGTTCATTCTGAACTGGAACAAACTGATTGATCACATCACACAGATGCATAACAGAACATACACAGGCTTTTTGATAGTGCAACCCTAAGAAACAGACCAGATGAAAAATGATCAGGCCTACTGTTATATCGTACTGTAGAAAATATTGTTGAGAGAAAGTCTAGGTTGGAGCTGTTGCTGTTAAAATAGAAGTCATCATTTTTATTCTGAAGTGGACTAAACTGAAGGATCCAGGCTGTATCGCATCCGACCTTCGTCTCTCCCGAGCCCGTACAGGAGTTGTAGCGATGAGACAAGATAGTAACTACGAACAATTGGATAGCACGACTTTGAGCTGCTTTTTAATTGTCATCCGCCGCGATTGCTGCTTCGCAGGTGGCCCAGGCAACATGCAGGCGGCCCAGGCAACACGCAAGTGGCCCAGGCTACACGCAGGCGACCCAGGCAACACGCAGGTGGCCCAGGCAACACGCAGGCGTCCCAGGCAACACGCAGGTGGCCCACACGCAGGCGGCCCAGGCAACACGCAGGCGGCCCAGGCAACACGCAGGTGGCCCAGGCGGCATCCCAGGCAACACGCAGGTGGCCCAGGCAACACGCAGGCGGCCCAGGCAACACGCAGGCGACCCAGGCAACACGCAGGCGGCCCAGGCAACACGCAGGTGGCCCAGGCTACACGCAGGCGTCCCAGGCAACACGCAGGCGGCCCAGGCAACACGCAGGCGGCCCAGGCAACACGCAGGCGCCCCAGGCAACGTCTGAATATCATGCTGTACAAGACTAGTGTGACCAAGATCATTACAGTTACTGTGTTATTCCTTCTGATTGGCTCGATAACGTCATTACAGGTTACTATGAGATTCCTTCTGATTGGCTCGATAACATCATTACAAGTTACTATGAGATTCCTTCTGAATTCGCTCGATAACGTTATGGAAAAAGGGTTTATTGTATAGATAACTCTTGCTGTGTAAAAAAAATGTTGGACTAGTTTTCAGGCCTTTTGTGTGGGTTTTGAGTGGTCATTGGGCCAGAGATTTTAGCTCGACGTGGCAACCCTTACATACCTGTGTTACAACTGGCAATAGCCATATGGCAATTGAAGTAAACTTTGCATGAATCAACGCCGCTTTGGGTGGTATTGGCCAATGTGTACATGGTTTGTCCTATGCCAATAATTTGCCATTCATTTTTGTCCCCACCACCCACCCTCCGGTACTCCCCACCACCCACTCAGCAACAGCCTGCCTCACTGCCTGACAGTCAGCAGTAGGTCACAGTTAAATAGATATTTTTTAAGATAAATGCCCTGGCGGCTGCAGTGCATTTTTAGAAATCACCCATGACCAATACATTTTCACCCACGACCAATACATTTTCACCCATGACCAATACATTTTCACCCATGACCAATACATTTTCACCCCACGGCCAATACATTTTCACCCACGATCAATACATTTTCAATGACCAATACATTTTCACCCAGGACCAAAACATTTTCACCCCGCGGACCAATACATTTTCACCCACGACCAATACATTTTCACCCACGATCAATACATTTTCAATCCACGACCAATACATTTTCACCCCACGACCAATACATTTTCACCCCACGACCAATACATTTTCACCCAGGACCAATACATTTTCACCCGCGATCAATACATTTTCAATCCACGACCAATACATTTTCACCCCACGACCAATACATTTTCACCCACGATCAATACATTTTCAATCCACGACCAATACATTTTCACCCCACGGCCAATACATTTTCACCCACGATCAATACATTTTCAATCCACGACCAATACATTTTCACCCCACGGCCAATACATTTTCACCCACGATCAATACATTTTCAATCCACGACCAATACATTTTCACCCCGCGACCAATACATTTTCACCCCACGACCAATACATTTTCACCCCACGACCAATACATTTTCACCCAGGACCAAAACATTTTCACCCCACTGCCAATACATTTTCACCCACGATCAATACATTTTCAATCCACGACCAATACATTTTCACCCCACGGCCAATACATTTTCACCCACGATCAATACATTTTCAATCCCGACCAGGCCAATACATTTTCACCCACGATCAATACATTTTCAATACATTTTCACCCGCGACCAATACATTTTCAATACATTTTCAATACATTTTCACCCAGGACCAAAACATTTTCACCCCGCGGCCAATACATTTTCACCCACTACCAATACATTTAATTTGGCAGGAAAACTGCAAACATGGCAAAAATGTTTACAGCAATTATATCGCTTCTTTCACTGTTTAGATCAGAACATAGATGACAATTACTGCTTCGGATATTCTGCCGTCCAAGATCATTTATACCAAGATAACTTAAACCGGAATTGTGGCAGGCGCAGACAAATATGAGCGTCTCTCCAGTTTGTAGCTCTTTCAGGGAAATCCAACCCTTTGCTGCTGCCTACTTTAACAATGTCCCATTCAGCTAATCACGCCCATTGTTACCTTTCGGAAGAGCAACAAGATATCAAACTATGTTATCAATACATAGTTAAGCAAAATAAATGAAACAGTAAATGAAACTGGTCACAACTGGTAGGAGTGCTGTGAAACGTGTTACATCATTGGTGCACCCCCCTGATTCTCATCTTTCAATAAAAACACATTTTTATTACATCAGATAGATGTGTTGTAAATGCTACCAAATAATGACATTAACAAATACAATGTGAGAGTAGGGTGACTCCCCTAGTGGGTCACAAACCCAGAAGTAGTGTGACTCCCCTAGTGGGTTGCAAACCCAGGAGTAGGGTGACTCCCCTGGCGGTCGCGAACCCAGGATTAGGGTGACTCCCCTAGTGGGTCGCGAACCCAGAAGTAGAGTGACTCCCCTAGTGGGTCATGAACTCAGGAGTAGGGTGACACCCCTAGTGGGTCACAAACCCAGGAGTAGGGTGACTCCCCTAGTGGGTCACAAACCCAGGAGTAGGGTTACTCCCCTAGTGGGTCGCAAACCCAGGAGTAGGGTGACTCCCCTAGTGGGTCACGAACCCAGGAGTAGCCTGACTCCCCTGGTGGGTCACAAACCCAGGAGTAGGGTTACTCCCCTAGTGGGTCGCAAACCCAGGAGTAGGGTGACTCCCCTAGTGGGTCACGAACCCAGGAGTTGGGTGACTCCCCTAGTGGGTCACGAACTCAGGAGTAGCGTGACTCCCCTAGTGGGTCACGAACCCAGGAGTAGCGTGACTCCCCTAGTGGGTCGTGAACCCAGGAGTAGCGTGACTCCCCTAGTGGGTCACGAACCCAGGAGTAGCCTGACTCCCCTAGTGGGTCGTGAACCCAGGAGTAGGATTAATATGCCCCACCAACATTTGACAACTATACAAAAAACTGTTGAAATAAAAATTGTTGAAATAAGTCAATCAATCAATGATGAGAGAGAATAGTTCAGTCAACTGATAACTGACACAGACATGGTGGAGTAGCAGCAAGCTCTGAATGCCGTGAACCAAGAGGCTGCGAGTTCAAATCCCAGGTGAGTACATGTTGAATTCTAATTACTGTATAAATGAACATGCAGAATGCAAAGTGTGTCAAATATGTCAGTTAAAATCACTGTGTGGGAGTATCCCTAACCTAAGAGCTGTGAATGGATCAGTGGTTCACCAATCAGGGCCTTGATGGGCTTGGCAGCAGTAACAAGGCATGCTGTGTAATAAAATACACATTCATGTTATTGGAATGGTTCCAGGAAATGGGTCTGCAACATGAATATCTTGTTCTGAGAACATGGCAATATGTTCTGTGTATTTTTGATGTGACGCTCATGAAACGTTTATAGAACATTAGTTGTATGTTCTTGACACTCAAATCAGCTGATATCTCAAAGTGCTCTACAGAAACCCAGCCTAAAACCCCTAACAGCAAACTATGCAGGTGTAGAAGCACGGCGGCTAGGAAAAACTCCCTACAAAGGTCAAAACCTAGGAAGAAACCTTGAGAGGAACCAGGCTACGGGGGGTGGCCAGTCCTTTCTGGCTGTGCCGGGTGGGTTCTTTAGAAGGTTTTTGTTAACATAAATAGAACGTTCCTCTAACTAATGGAAAACTGGACCCTCAAACAATAGGGTATCTACCGGTAACATTATGAAAACGTTCTCTCTCCATAGAATTGTTAGCTGGGTAGCTGCCCTGCTCTATTGCAACATAATTTATGGGCCTGTTGATTAGGATCTATTCATTATATTTCAACCCCTGGCTGAGCTAAGAGATAGTGACTTATATGATTTTTAGGGCTCTGTGGCGTATAGGGTTACAGAGGGTAGGAGAGGACATGTGACGTTGGGACTGAAAGCTGGCAGCTGAGTCTAACGAAACGTCTCTCTACCGTGTAAAATAACTTACCTGACCCCCCCCCCCCACACAACGCAACACATCATTGGTGGGGGCTTTTTTGCGTTCTGTG
Organism: Oncorhynchus masou masou; assembly: GCF_036934945.1. Lineage (NCBI taxonomy): Eukaryota > Metazoa > Chordata > Actinopteri > Salmoniformes > Salmonidae > Oncorhynchus > Oncorhynchus masou. Next base: position 7,723,999 of record NC_088218.1, on the reverse strand, counting down.
TGTCTCATTCAATGAGATGGGGAAGGCGACAAACACCATGGTTCATCTGTGAGTGACTGTCTAATTCACTGTTTATTCATTCCGTTTGATCTAGTGTTCTGCGTGTTTTGAGAGAGAGTGAAAAAGGGAGAACTTTTCTAATACTGTTGACATTAGTTAGATTGATGTAGAAAGTAATGTGTTATTGTTGTTGACTTGGCATAGAGTCTTAATGCATTGCTCTTTGAACCAAGATAATACTACCTAGTTAAGAGGAACGTGTTGGTTTATCACTAATTCCCTGAGGCACGTGAGGGTTGTCTGCCAAGGGGCTGATTAGCTGTGACCACGTCACTCAACAGGTATCATCAGCTGATCTGCTGCTTTTCATTCTACTGAATCGTGAAGTCAGGGGTTATATACTGTACTAGTCTATCTCTGGTTAAACAGTGAAGTCAGGGGTTATATACTGTACTAGTCTATCTCTGGTTAAACAGTGAAGTCAGGGGTTATATACTGTACATTACTGTACTAGTCTATCTCTGGTTAAACAGTGAAGTCAGGGGTTATATACTGTACTAGTCTATATCTGGTTAAATAGTGAAGTCAGGGGTTATATATTGTACTAGTCTATCTCTGGTTAAATAGTGAGTCAGAGGTTATGTCCCTCAGTCATTTAAAGCCCTAGATCCTGTCTGATAATATCTCAGAGAGGATACAGTATAGTAATTTAAAGCCCTAGATCCTGTCTGATAATATCTCAGAGAGGATACAGTATAGTAATTTAAAGCCCTAGATCCTGTCTGATAATATCTCAGAGAGGATACAGTATAGTAATTTAAAGCCCTATATCCTGTCTGATAATATCTCAGAGAGGATACAGTATAGTAATTTAAAGCCCTAGATCCTGTCTGATAATATCTCAGAGAGGATACAGTATAGTAATTTAAAGCCCTAGATCCTGTCTGATAATATCTCAGAGAGGATACAGTATAGTAATTTAAAGCCCTAGATCCTGTCTGATAATATCTCAGAGAGGATACAGTATACAATTTAAAGCCCTTATATCCTGTCTGATAATATCTCAGAGAGGATACAGTATAGTAATTTAAAGCCCTAGATCCTGTCTGATAATATCTCAGAGAGGATCTATAGTAATTTAAAGCCCTATATCCTGTCTGATAATATCTCAGAGAGGATCTCTGTCTCAATCTAAAGGTAGTCCTTTATCTGTCATCTCTCTCTCTGTATCTCTCTCTCTCTCTCTGTCTATCCTCTCTCTCTTTATCTCTCTCTCACTCTTTCTCTCTCGCCTCTCTCTCTCTGTCTCTCTCTCTGTCTCTCTCTGTCTATCCTCTCTCTCTCTCTCTTTCTCTCTTGCCTCTCTCTCGCTGTCTCTGTCTCTGTCTATCTCGCTGTCTCTATCTCTCTCTCTGTCTATCCTCTCTCTCTGTATCTCTCTCTTTCTCTCTGTCTATCCTCTCTCTCTTTCTCTCTCACCTCTCTCTGTCTCTCCTTCAAATCAAATTTGATTCTACATTTCTCTCCTCTACTATCTCTCTTTGTATGAGAGGACCCTCATCATTCTCCCTGAGTCATACAGTAATTATTGACGGGCAGCTTATTCTGTTCAATATAGTTCTGTACCTGTATCTCTGCCTCCTGACTCCCACCCCCATATTTGACCTGTCCCACCTCTCCTCTGGTGTTGTGGCACAAGGCACCATAAAGACAGGGCACAGTCCAGTGGGAGGGTTCATTGTGGGAGGTGAGGGCAGGTTCTGTACCAGTCCAGTGGGGGGACAGGTTCTGTATCAGTCCAGTGGGAGGTGCATTGTGCAGGAGGTGAGGGCTCCGCTGGGGGACAGGTTCTGTACCAGTCCAGTGGGAGGTGCATTGTGCGGGAGGTGAGGGCTCTGCTGGGGGACAGGTTCTGTATCAGTCCAGTGGGAGGTGCATTGTGCGGGAGGTGAGGGCTCCGCTGGGGGACAGGTTCTGTACCAGTCCAGTGGGAGGTGCATTGTGCAGGAGGTGAGGGCTCCGCTGGGGGACAGGTTCTGTACCAGTCCAGTGGGAGGTGCATTGTGGGAGGTGAGGGCTCCGCTGGGGGACAGGTTACAAAGCCCCATGCAGAGTCGTCCTCGGGATCAGAGGGAGATACTTCCTGATATACTAACCATAACCCTTCTGGACTCTTTACTCCCCTTGTGAAGGATATTGAACAGAGACTCGGAGTCTTCTCAACTCAGCCATGACAGGTGGGTGAGAGGAGAATACTGGATACAACTCCATCCTCTCCCAGGGGATCACAGCATCTTTGGGAATATTTCTAAATGTTTCTTTCACAATTTAATGTAGACAATTAGCTATTTATAATAATTGACTTGGCAAAAAAATACAAATGTTTGTAAACTATTAATTCTACTAATTAATGCTAATTATATTTTGCTGTACTGAAGAATTATCATTTTGGATCGTTTTATCATTGATTAGGTGTTTGGTCAATTTGCGCGATTAAATTTTTCCTCATTAATTTTATATTATTTACATTTATAGGATTCATACAATACATTATATATATATAAAATGAACTCCCTAAACCATTTCCTTGAATGTGAGCAGCCATTGCTGTATTGGTATATGATGAGGTGGAATCCACCTTTAAACAAAGTTATCTACTAACCACACTCTTCGTTGGCGTTCTGTGTAACACTGAACCGTCATCATGATTGTGTCATTAACTCGTTATTGTTCCCCGACAGACAAAGACATCGATGTGAAGAAGCCCAAAAGAAAGGTAAGAACCAGACCCCCACGCCTTTCATGCCGTCTCTCTTTCTCTCCTTCTTTCACTGGGTTGTTTATCTTTTCTCATCAACTTGCAGTTTCACATAAAGCTGTCTTTAAGAAAATATCTGATGTAAGTACCAACATGCATGATTATAAGGTCCAGTTTTATGTGTATTCTCACAGTAATACCTAGCAATATGCTTGTTTTTCTAGCTCCAACAGTAATACCTAACAATATGCTTGTGTTTCTAGCTCCAACAGTACAGTAATACATAACAATATGCTTGTGTTTCTAGCTCCAACAGTAATACCTAGCAATATGCTTGTGTTTCTAGCTCCAACAGTAATACCTAGCAATATGCTTGTTTTTCTAGCTCCAACAGTAATACCTAACAATATGCTTGTGTTTCTAGCTCCAACAGTAATACCTAGCAATATGCTTGTGTTTCTAGCTCCAACAGTAATACCTAGCAATATGCTTGTGTTTCTAGCTCCAACAGTAATACCTAGCAATATGCTTGTGTTTCTAGCTCCAACAGTAATACCTAACAATATGCTTGTGTTTCTAGCTCCAACAGTAATACCTAGCAATATGCTTGTGTTTCTAGCTCCAACAGTACAGTAACACATAACAATATGCTTGTGTTTCTAGCTCCAACAGTAATACATAACAATATGCTTGTGTTTCTAGCTCCAACAGTACAGTAAACAGTAATACATAACAATATGCTTGTGTTTCTAGCTCCAACAGTACAGTAATACCTAGCAATATGCTTGTGTTTCTAGCTCCAACAGTACAGTAATACCTAGCAATATGCTGGTGTTTCTAGCTCCAACAGTACAGTAATACCTAGCAATATGCTTGTGTTTCTAGCTCCAACAGTAATACATAACAATATGCTTGTGTTTCTAGCTCCAACAGTACAGTAATATGCGTGTGTTTCCTAGCTCCAACAATATGCTTGTGTTTCTAGCTCCAACAGTAATACCTAGCAATATGCTTGTGTTTCTAGCTCCAACAGTAATACCTAGCAATATGCTTGTGTTTCTAGCTCCAACAGTAATACCTAGCAATATGCTTGTGTTTCTAGCTCCAACAGTAATATGGTCAGTGATCTGTTTATTAACTTGGCTTTCGAAGACTTTTGAGAGGCAGGGCAGGATGGATACAGGTCTATAACAGTTTGGGTCTGGAGTGTCACCCCCTTTGAAGAGGGGAATGACCGCGGCAGCTTTCCAATCTTTAGGGATCCTGGACTATACGAAAGAGAGGTTGAACAGGCTGGTAATAGGGGTTGCAACATTGGCGGCGGATCATTTTAGAAAGAGAGGGTCCAGATTGTCTAGCTCAGCTGATTTGTCCGGGTCCAGGTTTTACAGCTCTTTCAGAACATCTGCAATCTTGATTTGGGTGAAGGAGAAGCTGGGGAGGCTCGGGCAAGTAGCTGCGAGGGGTGCGAAGCTGTTGGCCGGGGTTGGGAGAAAAAAGCTAGCCTTTGCTTTCCCGACTGACTGCGTGTATTGGTTCCTGACATCCCTGAACAGTTGCATCGCGGGGACTATTCGATGCTATTACAGTCCGCCACAGGATGTTTTTGTGCTGGTCAAGGGCAGTTAGGTCTGGAGTGAACCAAGGGCTATATCTTTTCTTAGTTCTGCAGTTTTGAAAGGGGCATGCTTATTTAATATTTTCAAGAACGATGAGGCGTCCTCGACTGACGGGATGAGGTCAATATCCTCCAGGATACCTGGGCCAGGTCGATTAGAAAGGCCTGCTCGAATAAGTGTTTTAGGGAGCGTTTGACAGTGATGAGGGGTGGTCGTTTGACCGCGGACCCATAGCGGATGCAGGCAAAGAGGCAGTGATCGCTAAGATCCTGGTTGAAAACAGCAGAGGTGTAGTTGGAGGGCAAGTTGGTCAGGATAATATCTATGAGGGTGCCCATGTTTACGGATTTATGGTTGTACCTGGTGGGTTCCTTGGTGATTTGTGTGAGATTGAGGGCATCTAGCTTAGATTGTAGGACTGTTAAGCATATCCCAGTTTAGGTCACCTAACAGAATGAACTCTGAAGTTAGATGGGGGCGATCAATTCACATGTGTTATCCAGGCACAGCTGGGGGTCTATGACAGGCGGCAACAGTGAGAGACTATTTCTGGAGAGATTCATTTTAAAAATTAGAAGTTCGAACTGTTTGGGCCTAGACTTGGAAAGTATGACAGAGCTTTGCAGGATATCTCTGCAGTAGATTGCAACTCCTCCCCCTTTGGCAGTTCTATGTTGATGGAAAATGTTGTACTTGGGAATGGAAATCTCAAAATGTTTGACTAAAATATAGAATATACATATGAAGTGGACAGCAGGATGAACCATGACTAGAGTACAGTATATACATATGAAGTGGACAGCAGTAGTTATATAGGATGAACTAGAATACAGTATATACATATGAAGTGGACAGCAGTAGTTATACAGGATGAACTAGAATACAGTATATACATATGAAGTGGACAGCAGGATGAACCATGACTAGAATACAGTATATACATATGAAGTGGACAGCAGTAATTATATAGGATATATAGGATGAACCATGACTAGAATACAGTATATACATATGAAGTGGACAGCAGGATGAACCATGACTAGAATACAGTATATACATATGAAGTGGACAGCAGTAGTTATATAGGATGAACTAGAATACAGTATATACATATGAAGTGGACAGCAGGATGAACCATGACTAGAATACAGTATATACATATGAAGTGGACAGCAGTAATTATATAGGATGAACCATGACTAGAATACAGTATATACATATGAAGTGGACAGCAGTAGTTATATAGGATGAACCATGATTAGAATACAGTATTTAAATATGAAGTGGACAGCAGTAGTTATATAGGATGAACCATGACTAGAATACAGTATATACATATGAAGTGGACAGCAGTAGTTATATAGGATGAACTAGAATAGAGTATATATATATGAAGTGGACAGCAGGATGAACCATGACTAGAATACAGTATATCCATATGAAGTGGACAGCAGGATGAACCATGACTAGAATACAGTGTATACATATGAAGTGGACAGCAGTAGTTATATAGGATGAACCATGACTAGAATACAGTATATACATATGAAGTGGACAGCAGTAGTTATATAGGATGAACTAGAATAGAGTATAGTAGTTATATAGGATGAACTAGAATAGAGTATATATATATGAAGTGGACAGCAGGATGAACCATGACTAGAATGCAGTATATCCATATGAAGTGGACAGCAGGATGAATCATGACTAGAATACAGTATATACATATGAAGTGGACAGCAGTAGTTATATAGGATGAACTAGAATAGAGTATATATATATGAAGTGGACAGCAGGATGAACCATGACTAGAATACAGTATATCCATATGAAGTGGACAGCAGGATGAACCATGACTAGAATACAGTATATACATATGAAGTGGACAGCAGTAGTTATATAGGATGAACCTTGACTAGAATACAGTATATCCATATGAAGTGGACAGCAGGATGAACCATGACTAGAATACAGTATATACATATGAAGTGGACAGCAGGATGAACCATGACTAGAATACAGTATATACATATGAAGTGGACAGCAGGATGAACCATGACTAGAATACAGTATATACATATGAAGTGGACAGCAGGATGAACCATGACTAGAATACAGTATATACATATGAAGTGGACAGCAGGATGAACCATGACTAGAATACAGTATATACATATGAAGTGGACAGCAGTAGTTATATAGGATGGACTAGAATACAGTATATATATATGAAGTGGACAGCAGGATGAACCATGACTAGAATACAGTATATCCATATGAAGTGGACAGCAGTAGTTATATAGGATGAACCATGACTAGAATACAGTATATACATATGAAGTGGACAGCAGTAGTTATATAGGATGAACTAGAATACAGTATATATATATGAAGTGGACAGCAGGATGAACCATGACTAGAATACTGTATAGATATGAAGTGGACAGCAGTAGTTATATAGGATGAACCATGACTAGAATACTGTATAGATATGAAGTGGACAGCAGTAGTTATATAGGATGAACCATGACTAGAATACAGTATATATATATATATATATATATATGAAGTGGACAGCAGTAGTTATATAGGATGAACCATGACTAGAATACAGTATATACATATGAAGTGGACAACAGTAGTTATATAGGATGGACCATGACTAGAATACAGTATATACATATGAAGTGGACAGCAGTAGTTATATAGGATGAACCATGACTAGAATACAGTATATATATATGAAGTGGACAGCAGTAGTTATATAGGATGAACCATGACTAGAATACAGTATATACATATGAAGTGGACAGCAGTAGTTATATAGGATGAACCATGACTAGAATACTGTATAGATATGAAGTGGACAGCAGTAGTTATATAGGATGAACCATGACTAGAATACAGTATATATATATGAAGTGGACAGCAGTAGTTATATAGGATGAACCATGACTAGAATACTGTATAGATATGAAGTGGACAGCAGTAGTTATATAGGATGAACCATGACTAGAATACAGTATATATATATGAAGTGGACAACAGTAGTTATATAGGATGGACCATGACTAGAATACAGTATATACATATGAAGTGGACAGCAGTAGTTATATAGGATGAACCATGACTAGAATACAGTATATACATATGAAGTGGACAGCAGTAGTTATATAGGATGAACCATGACTAGAATACAGTATATACATATGAAGTGGACAGCAGGATGAACCATGACTAGAATACAGTATATATATATGAAGTGGACAGCAGTAGGTATATAGGATGAACCATGACTAGAATACAGTATATACATATGAAGTGGACAGCAGGATGAACCATGACTAGAATACAGTATATACATATGAAGTGGACAGCAGTAGGTATATAGGATGAACCATGACTAGAATACAGTATATACATATGAAGTGGACAGCAGGATGAACCATGACTAGAATACAGTATATACATATGAAGTGGACAGCAGGATGAACCATGACTAGAATACAGTATATTCATATGAAGTGGACAACAGGATGAACCATGACTAGAATACAGTATATTCATATGAAGTGGACAGCAGTAGTTATATAGGATGAACCATGACTAGAATACAGTATATACATATGAAGTGGACAGCAGGATGAACCATGACTAGAATACAGTATATCCATATGAAGTGGACAGCAGGATGAACCATGACTAGAATACAGTATATACATATGAAGTGGACAGCAGTAGTTAAATAGGATGAACTAGAATAGAGTATATATATATGAAGTGGACAGCAGGATGAACCATGACTAGAATACAGTATATACATATGAAGTGGACAGCAGGATGAACCATGACTAGAATACAGTGTATACATATGAAGTGGACAGCAGTAGTTATATAGGATGAACCATGACTAGAATACAGTATATACATATGAAGTGGACAGCAGTAGTTATATAGGATGAACTAGAATAGAGTATAGTAGTTATATAGGATGAACTAGAATAGAGTATATATATATGAAGTGGACAGCAGGATGAACCATGACTAGAATACAGTATATCCATATGAAGTGGACAGCAGGATGAATCATGACTAGAATACAGTATATACATATGAAGTGGACAGCAGTAGTTATATAGGATGAACTAGAATAGAGTATATATATATGAAGTGGACAGCAGGATGAACCATGACTAGAATACAGTATATCCATATGAAGTGGACAGCAGGATGAACCATGACTAGAATACAGTATATACATATGAAGTGGACAGCAGTAGTTATATAGGATGAACCTTGACTAGAATACAGTATATCCATATGAAGTGGACAGCAGGATGAACCATGACTAGAATACAGTATATACATATGAAGTGGACAGCAGGATGAACCATGACTAGAATACAGTATATACATATGAAGTGGACAGCAGGATGAACCATGACTAGAATACAGTATATACATATGAAGTGGACAGCAGGATGAACCATGACTAGAATACAGTATATACATATGAAGTGGACAGCAGGATGAACCATGACTAGAATACAGTATATACATATGAAGTGGACAGCAGTAGTTATATAGGATGGACTAGAATACAGTATATATATATGAAGTGGACAGCAGGATGAACCATGACTAGAATACAGTATATCCATATGAAGTGGACAGCAGTAGTTATATAGGATGAACCATGACTAGAATACAGTATATACATATGAAGTGGACAGCAGTAGTTATATAGGATGAACTAGAATACAGTATATATATATGAAGTGGACAGCAGGATGAACCATGACTAGAATACTGTATAGATATGAAGTGGACAGCAGTAGTTATATAGGATGAACCATGACTAGAATACTGTATAGATATGAAGTGGACAGCAGTAGTTATATAGGATGAACCATGACTAGAATACAGTATATATATATATATATATATATATGGAAGTGGACAGCAGTAGTTATATAGGATGAACCATGACTAGAATACAGTATATACATATGAAGTGGACAACAGTAGTTATATAGGATGGACCATGACTAGAATACAGTATATACATATGAAGTGGACAGCAGTAGTTATATAGGATGAACCATGACTAGAATACAGTATATATATATGAAGTGGACAGCAGTAGTTATATAGGATGAACCATGACTAGAATACTGTATAGATATGAAGTGGACAGCAGTAGTTATATAGGATGAACCATGACTAGAATACTGTATAGATATGAAGTGGACAGCAGTAGTTATATAGGATGAACCATGACTAGAATACAGTATATATATATGAAGTGGACAGCAGTAGTTATATAGGATGAACCATGACTAGAATACTGTATAGATATGAAGTGGACAGCAGTAGTTATATAGGATGAACCATGACTAGAATACAGTATATATATATGAAGTGGACAACAGTAGTTATATAGGATGGACCATGACTAGAATACAGTATATACATATGAAGTGGACAGCAGTAGTTATATAGGATGAACCATGACTAGAATACAGTATATACATATGAAGTGGACAGCAGTAGTTATATAGGATGAACCATGACTAGAATACAGTATATACATATGAAGTGGACAGCAGGATGAACCATGACTAGAATACAGTATATATATATGAAGTGGATAGCAGTAGGTATATAGGATGAACCATGACTAGAATACAGTATAGATATGAAGTGGACAGCAGTAGTTATATAGGATAAACCATGACTAGAATACAGTATGTACATATGAAGTGGACAACAGGATGAACCATGACTAGAATACAGTATATACATATGAAGTGGACAGCAGTAGGTATATAGGATGAACCATGACTAGAATACAGTATATACATATGAAGTGGACAGCAGGATGAACCATGACTAGAATACAGTATATATATATGAAGTGGACAGCAGTAGGTATATAGGATGAACCATGACTAGAATACAGTATATACATATGAAGTGGACAGCAGGATGAACCATGACTAGAATACAGTATATACATATGAAGTGGACAGCAGGATGAACCATGACTAGAATACAGTATATTCATATGAAGTGGACAACAGGATGAACCATGACTAGAATACAGTATATTCATATGAAGTGGACAGCAGTAGTTATATAGGATGAACAATGACTAGAATACAGTATATACATATGAAGTGGACAGCAGGATGAACCATGACTAGAATACAGTATATCCATATGAAGTGGACAGCAGGATGAACCATGACTAGAATACAGTATATACATATGAAGTGGACAGCAGTAGTTATATAGGATGAACCTTGACTAGAATACAGTATATCCATATGAAGTGGACAGCAGGATGAACCATGACTAGAATACAGTATATACATATGAAGTGGACAGCAGGATGAACCATGACTAGAATACAGTATATACATATGAAGTGGACAGCAGGATGAACCATGACTAGAATACAGTATATACATATGAAGTGGACAGCAGTAGTTATATAGGATGGACTAGAATACAGTATATATATATGAAGTGGACAGCAGGATGAACCATGACTAGAATACAGTATATCCATATGAAGTGGACAGCAGTAGTTATATAGGATGAACCATGACTAGAATACAGTATATACATATGAAGTGGACAGCAGTAGTTATATAGGATGAACTAGAATACAGTATATATATATGAAGTGGACAGCAGGATGAACCATGACTAGAATACTGTATAGATATGAAGTGGACAGCAGTAGTTATATAGGATGAACCATGACTAGAATACTGTATAGATATGAAGTGGACAGCAGTAGTTATATAGGATGAACCATGACTAGAATACAGTATATATATATATATATATATATATATATATATATATATGAAGTGGACAGCAGTAGTTATATAGGATGAACCATGACTAGAATACAGTATATACATATGAAGTGGACAACAGTAGTTATATAGGATGGACCATGACTAGAATACAGTATATACATATGAAGTGGACAGCAGTAGTTATATAGGATGAACCATGACTAGAATACAGTATATACATATGAAGTGGACAGCAGGATGAACTGTGACTAGAATACAGTATATACATATGAAGTGGACAGCAGTAGTTATATAGGATGAAACATGACTAGAATACTGTATAGATATGAAGTGGACAGCAGTACTTATATAGGATGAACCATGACTAGAATACAGTATATATATATGAAGTGGACAGCAGTAGTTATATAGGATGAACCATGACTAGAATACTGTATAGATATGAAGTGGACAGCAGTAGTTATATAGGATGAACCATGACTAGAATACAGTATATATATATGAAGTGGACAGCAGTAGTTATATAGGATGAACCATGACTAGAATACAGTATATACATATGAAGTGGACAGCAGGATGAACCATGACTAGAATACAGTATATATATATGAAGTGGACAGCAGTAGGTATATAGGATGAACCATGACTAGAATACAGTATAGATATGAAGTGGACAGCAGTAGTTATATAGGATGAACCATGACTAGAATACAGTATAGATATGAAGTGGACAGCAGTAGTTATATAGGATGAACCATGACTAGAATACAGTATATACATATGAAGTGGACAACAGGATGAACCATGACTAGAATACAGTATATACATATGAAGTGGACAGCAGTAGTTATATAGGATGAACCATGACTAGAATACAGTATATTCATATGAAGTGGACAGCAGTAGTTATATAGGATGAACCATGACTAGAATACAGTATATACATATGAAGTGGACAGCAGGATGAACCATGACTAGAATACAGTATATATATATGAAGTGGACAGCAGTAGGTATATAGGATGAACCATGACTAGAATACAGTATATATATATGAAGTGGACAGCAGTAGTTATATAGGATGAACCATGACTAGAATACAGTATATACATATGAAGTGGACAGCAGGATGAACCATGACTAGAATACAGTATATACATATGAAGTGGACAGCAGGATGAACCATGACTAGAATACAGTATATTCATATGAAGTGGACAACAGGATGAACCATGACTAGAATACAGTATATTCATATGAAGTGGACAGCAGTAGTTATATAGGATGAACCATGACTAGAATACAGTATATACATATGAAGTGGACAGCAGGATGAACCATGACTAGAATACAGTATATATATATGAAGTGGACAGCAGTAGGTATATAGGATGAACCATGACTAGAATACAGTATATACATATGAAGTGGACAGCAGGATGAACCATGACTAGAATACAGTATATACATATGAAGTGGACAGCAGGATGAACCATGACTAGAATACAGTATATTCATATGAAGTGGACAACAGGATGAACCATGACTAGAATACAGTATATTCATATGAAGTGGACAGCAGTAGTTATATAGGATGAACAATGACTAGAATACAGTATATACATATGAAGTGGACAGCAGGATGAACCATGACTAGAATACAGTATATCCATATGAAGTGGACAGCAGGATGAACCATGACTAGAATACAGTATATACATATGAAGTGGACAGCAGTAGTTATATAGGATGAACCTTGACTAGAATACAGTATATCCATATGAAGTGGACAGCAGGATGAACCATGACTAGAATACAGTATATACATATGAAGTGGACAGCAGGATGAACCATGACTAGAATACAGTATATACATATGAAGTGGACAGCAGGATGAACCATGACTAGAATACAGTATATACATATGAAGTGGACAGCAGTAGTTATATAGGATGGACTAGAATACAGTATATATATATGAAGTGGACAGCAGGATGAACCATGACTAGAATACAGTATATCCATATGAAGTGGACAGCAGTAGTTATATAGGATGAACCATGACTAGAATACAGTATATACATATGAAGTGGACAGCAGTAGTTATATAGGATGAACTAGAATACAGTATATATATATGAAGTGGACAGCAGGATGAACCATGACTAGAATACTGTATAGATATGAAGTGGAAGCAGTAGTTATATAGGATGAACCATGACTAGAATACTGTATAGATATGAAGTGGACAGCAGTAGTTATATAGGATGAACCATGACTAGAATACAGTATATATATATATATATATATATATATATATATGAAGTGGACAGCAGTAGTTATATAGGATGAACCATGACTAGAATACAGTATATACATATGAAGTGGACAACAGTAGTTATATAGGATGGACCATGACTAGAATACAGTATATACATATGAAGTGGACAGCAGTAGTTATATAGGATGAACCATGACTAGAATACAGTATATACATATGAAGTGGACAGCAGGATGAACTGTGACTAGAATACAGTATATACATATGAAGTGGACAGCAGTAGTTATATAGGATGAAACATGACTAGAATACTGTATAGATATGAAGTGGACAGCAGTACTTATATAGGATGAACCATGACTAGAATACAGTATATATATATGAAGTGGACAGCAGTAGTTATATAGGATGAACCATGACTAGAATACTGTATAGATATGAAGTGGACAGCAGTAGTTATATAGGATGAACCATGACTAGAATACAGTATATATATATGAAGTGGACAGCAGTAGTTATATAGGATGAACCATGACTAGAATACAGTATATACATATGAAGTGGACAGCAGGATGAACCATGACTAGAATACAGTATATATATATGAAGTGGACAGCAGTAGGTATATAGGATGAACCATGACTAGAATACAGTATATACATATGAAGTGGACAGCAGTAGTTATATAGGATGAACCATGACTAGAATACAGTATAGATATGAAGTGGACAGCAGTAGTTATATAGGATGAACCATGACTAGAATACAGTATATACATATGAAGTGGACAACAGGATGAACCATGACTAGAATACAGTATATTCATATGAAGTGGACAGCAGTAGTTATATAGGATGAACCATGACTAGAATACAGTATATTCATATGAAGTGGACAGCAGTAGTTATATAGGATGAACCATGACTAGAATACAGTATATACATATGAAGTGGACAGCAGGATGAACCATGACTAGAATACAGTATATATATATGAAGTGGACAGCAGTAGGTATATAGGATGAACCATGACTAGAATACAGTATAGATATGAAGTGGACAGCAGTAGTTATATAGGATGAACCATGACTAGAATACAGTATGTACATATGAAGTGGACAACAGGATGAACCATGACTAGAATACAGTATATACATATGAAGTGGACAGCAGTAGGTATATAGGATGAACCATGACTAGAATACAGTATATACATATGAAGTGGACAACAGTAGTTATATAGGATGAACCATGACTAGAATACAGTATATACATATGAAGTGGACAGCAGGATGAACCATGACTAGAATACAGTATATATATATGAAGTGGACAGCAGTAGGTATATAGGATGAACCATGACTAGAATACAGTATATCCATATGAAGTGGACAGCAGGATGAACCATGACTAGAATACAGTATATCCATATGAAGTGGACAGCAGGATGAACCATGACTAGAATACAGTATATACATATGAAGTGGACAGCAGTAGTTATATAGGATGAACCTTGACTAGAATACAGTATATCCATATGAAGTGGACAGCAGGATGAACCATGACTAGAATACAGTATATACATATGAAGTGGACAGCAGGATGAACCATGACTAGAATACAGTATATACATATGAAGTGGACAGCAGGATGAACCATGACTAGAATACAGTATATACATATGAAGTGGACAGCAGGATGAACCATGACTAGAATACAGTATATACATATGAAGTGGACAGCAGGATGAACCATGACTAGAATACAGTATATACATATGAAGTGGACAGCAGTAGTTATATAGGATGGACTAGAATACAGTATATATATATGAAGTGGACAGCAGGATGAACCATGACTAGAATACAGTATATACATATGAAGTGGACAGCAGTAATTATATAGGATGGACTAGAATACAGTATATATATATGAAGTGGACAGCAGTAGTTATATAGGATGAACCATGACTAGAATACAGTATATATATATGAAGTGGACAGCAGGATGAACCATGACTAGAATACAGTATATCCATATGAAGTGGACAGCAGTAGTTATATAGGATGAACCATGACTAGAATACAGTATATACATATGAAGTGGACAGCAGTAGTTATATAGGATGAACTAGAATACAGTATATATATATGAAGTGGACAGCAGGATGAACCATGACTAGAATACTGTATAGATATGAAGTGGACAGCAGTAGTTATATAGGATGAACCATGACTAGAATACTGTATAGATATGAAGTGGACAGCAGTAGTTATATAGGATGAACCATGACTAGAATACAGTATATATATATATATATATATATATATATATATATATGAAGTGGACAGCAGTAGTTATATAGGATGAACCATGACTAGAATACAGTGTATACATATGAAGTGGACAACAGTAGTTATATAGGATGGACCATGACTAGAATACAGTATATACATATGAAGTGGACAGCAGTAGTTATATAGGATGAACCATGACTAGAATACAGTATATACATATGAAGTGGACAGCAGGATGAACCATGACTAGAATACTGTATAGATATGAAGTGGACAGCAGTAGTTATATAGGATGAACCATGACTAGAATACAGTATATATATATGAAGTGGACAGCAGTAGTTATATAGGATGAACCATGACTAGAATACTGTATAGATATGAAGTGGACAGCAGTAGTTATATAGGATGAACCATGACTAGAATACAGTATATCCATATGAAGTGGACAGCAGGATGAACCATGACTAGAATACAGTATATACATATGAAGTGGACAGCAGGATGAACCATGACTAGAATACAGTATATATATATGAAGTGGACAGCAGTAGGTATATAGGATGAACCATGACTAGAATACTGTATAGATATGAAGTGGACAGCAGGATGAACCATGACTAGAATACAGTATATCCATATGAAGTGGACAGCAGGATGAACCATGACTAGAATACAGTATATCCATATGAAGTGGACAGCAGGATGAACCATGACTAGAATACAGTATATATATATGAAGTGGACAGCAGTAGTTATATAGGATGAACAATGATTAGAATACAGTATATATATATGAAGTGGACAGCAGTAGTTATATAGGATGAACCTTGACTAGAATACAGTATATCCATATGAAGTGGACAGCAGTAGTTATATAGGATGAACCATGACTAGAATACAGTATATATATATGAAGTGGACAGCAGGATGAACCATGACTAGAATACAGTATATACATATGAAGTGGACAGCAGGATGAACCATGACTAGAATACAGTATATACATATGAAGTGGACAGCAGGATGAACCATGACTAGAATACAGTATATACATATGAAGTGGACAGCAGGATGAACCATGACTAGAATACAGTATATCCATATGAAGTGGACGGCAGGATGAACCATGACTAGAATACAGTATATACATATGAAGTGGACAGCAGGATGAACCATGACTAGAATACAGTATATACATATGAAGTGGACAGCAGGATGAACCATGACTAGAATACAGTATATACATATGAAGTGGACAGCAGGATGAACCATGACTAGAATACAGTATATACATATGAAGTGGACAGCAGGATGAACCATGACTAGAATACAGTATATACATATGAAGTGGACAGCAGTAGTTATATAGGATGGACTAGAATACAGTATATATATATATGAAGTGGACAGCAGGATGAACCATGACTAGAATACAGTATATCCATATGAAGTGGACAGCAGTAGTTATATAGGATGAACCATGACTAGAATACAGTATATACATATGAAGTGGACAGCAGTAGTTATATAGGATGAACTAGAATACAGTATATATATATGAAGTGGACAGCAGGATGAACCATGACTAGAATACTGTATAGATATGAAGTGGACAGCAGTAGTTATATAGGATGAACCATGACTAGAATACAGTATATATATATGAAGTGGACAGCAGTAGTTATATAGGATGAACCATGACTAGAATACTGTATAGATATGAAGTGGACAGCAGTAGTTATATAGGATGAACCATGACTAGAATACAGTATATATATACAGTATATATATATGAAGTGGACAGCAGTAGTTATATAGGATGAACCATGACTAGAATACAGTATATACATATGAAGTGGACAACAGTAGTTATATAGGATGGACCATGACTAGAATACAGTATATACATATGAAGTGGACAGCAGTAGTTATATAGGATGAACCATGACTAGAATACAGTATATATATATGAAGTGGACAGCAGTAGTTATATAGGATGAACCATGACTAGAATACTGTATAGATATGAAGTGGACAGCAGTAGTTATATAGGATGAACCATGACTAGAATACACTATATATATAGAATACATATATATATATGAAGTGGACAGCAGTAGTTATATAGGATGAACCATGACTAGAATACAGTATATACATATGAAGTGGACAGCAGTAGGTATATAGGATGAACCATGACTAGAATACAGTATATACATATGAAGTGGACAGCAGTAGTTATATAGGATGAACCATGACTAGAATACAGTATATATATATGAAGTGGACAGCAGTAGTTATATAGGATGAACCATGACTAGAATACTGTATAGATATGAAGTGGACAGCAGTAGTTATATAGGATGAACCATGACTAGAATACAGTATATATATATATGAAGTGGACAGCAGTAGTTATATAGGATGAACCATGACTAGAATACAGTATATACATATGAAGTGGACAACAGTAGTTATATAGGATGGACCATGACTAGAATACAGTATATACATATGAAGTGGACAGCAGTAGTTATATAGGATGAACCATGACTAGAATACAGTATATTCATATGAAGTGGACAGCAGTAGTTATATAGGATGAACCATGACTAGAATACAGTATATACATATGAAGTGGACAGCAGTAGTTATATAGGATGAACCATGACTAGAATACAGTATAGATATGAAGTGGACAGCAGTAGTTATATAGGATGAACCATGACTAGAATACAGTATATACATATGAAGTGGACAGCAGGATGAACCATGACTAGAATACAGTATATATATATGAAGTGGACAGCAGTAGGTATATAGGATGAACCATGACTAGAATACAGTATATAGATATGAAGTGGACAGCAGTAGTTATATAGGATGAACCATGACTAGAATACAGTATATATATATGAAGTGGACAGCAGTAGTTATATAGGATGAACCATGACTAGAATACAGTATATCCATATGAAGTGGACAGCAGTAGTTATATAGGATGAACCATGACTAGAATACAGTATATATATATGAAGTGGACAGCAGTAGTTATATAGGATGAACCATGACTAGAATACTGTATAGATATGAAGTGGACAGCAGTAGTTATATAGGATGAACCATGACTAGAATACAGTATATATATATATATATATATATGAAGTGGACAGCAGTAGTTATATAGGATGAACCATGACTAGAATACAGTATATACATATGAAGTGGACAACAGTAGTTATATAGGATGGACCATGACTAGAATACAGTATATACATATGAAGTGGACAGCAGTAGTTATATAGGATGAACCATGACTAGAATACAGTATATATATATGAAGTGGACAGCAGTAGTTATATAGGATGAACCATGACTAGAATACTGTATAGATATGAAGTGGACAGCAGTAGTTATATAGGATGAACCATGACTAGAATACAGTATATATATATATATATATATATGAAGTGGACAGCAGTAGTTATATAGGATGAACCATGACTAGAATACAGTATATACATATGAAGTGGACAGCAGTAGGTATATAGGATGAACCATGACTAGAATACAGTATATACATATGAAGTGGACAGCAGTAGTTATATAGGATGAACCATGACTAGAATACAGTATATATATATGAAGTGGACAGCAGTAGTTATATAGGATGAACCATGACTAGAATACTGTATAGATATGAAGTGGACAGCAGTAGTTATATAGGATGAACCATGACTAGAATACAGTATATACATATGAAGTGGACAGCAGGATGAACCATGACTAGAATACAGTATATATATATATGAAGTGGACAGCAGTAGTTATATAGGATGAACCATGACTAGAATACAGTATATACATATGAAGTGGACAGCAGGATGAACCATGACTAGAATACAGTATATATATATATGAAGTGGACAGCAGTAGTTATATAGGATGAACCATGACTAGAATACAGTATATACATATGAAGTGGACAACAGTAGTTATATAGGATGGACCATGACTAGAATACAGTATATACATATGAAGTGGACAGCAGTAGTTATATAGGATGAACCATGACTAGAATACAGTATATTCATATGAAGTGGACAGCAGTAGTTATATAGGATGAACCATGACTAGAATACAGTATATACATATGAAGTGGACAGCAGTAGTTATATAGGATGAACCATGACTAGAATACAGTATAGATATGAAGTGGACAGCAGTAGTTATATAGGATGAACCATGACTAGAATACAGTATATACATATGAAGTGGACAGCAGGATGAACCATGACTAGAATACAGTATATATATATGAAGTGGACAGCAGTAGGTATATAGGATGAACCATGACTAGAATACAGTATATAGATATGAAGTGGACAGCAGTAGTTATATAGGATGAACCATGACTAGAATACAGTATATATATATGAAGTGGACAGCAGTAGTTATATAGGATGAACCATGACTAGAATACAGTATATACATATGAAGTGGACAGCAGGAATGAACCATGACTAGAATACAGTATATATATATGAAGTGGACAGCAGTAGTTATATAGGATGAACCATGACTAGAATACAGTATATAGATATGAAGTGGACAGCAGTAGTTATATAGGATGAACCATGACTAGAATACAGTATATATATATGAAGTGGACAGCAGTAGTTATATAGGATGAACCATGACTAGAATACAGTATATACATATGAAGTGGACAGCAGGATGAACCATGACTAGAATACAGTATATACATATGAAGTGGACAGCAGTAGTTATATAGGATGAACCATGACTAGAATACAGTAAATACATATGAAGTGGGTAAAACAGTATGTAAACATTATTAAAGTGACCAGTGTTGCAGCAGTCTGTAAGGTACCTGTCTCACCTCTGTCCTCGTGTCTACCGATAGCCATGAAATTCCAACAGCTTGTCTCTTTGACTGACTTCAAGGTAAAAACGATAGTGGACTATGGAGTGTGGGGCTGTCAATACTTTACCCCCTCGATGCATTACACCTCCACAGTACGTCTTGTCTGCTCCCTATGCAGTACACCTCCACAGTACGTCCTGTCTGCTCCCTATGCAGTACACCTCCACAGTACGTCTTGTCTGCTCCCTATGCAGTACACCTCCACAGTACGTCCTGTCTGCTCCCTATGCAGTACACCTCCACAGTACGTCCTGTCTGCTCCCTATGCAGTACACCTCCACAGTACGTCTTGTCTGCTCCCTATGCAGTACACCTCCACAGTACGTCCTGTCTGCTCCCTATGCAGTACACCTCCACAGTACGTCCTGTCTGCTCCCTATGCAGTACACCTCCACAGTACGTCCTGTCTGCTCCCTATGCAGTACACCTCCACAGTACGTCCTGTCTGCTCC
This sequence comes from Oncorhynchus masou masou, assembly GCF_036934945.1. Classification (NCBI taxonomy): domain Eukaryota; kingdom Metazoa; phylum Chordata; class Actinopteri; order Salmoniformes; family Salmonidae; genus Oncorhynchus; species Oncorhynchus masou. Next base: position 7,702,809 of record NC_088218.1, on the reverse strand, counting down.
CTATGCAGTACACCTCCACAGTACGTCCTGTCTGCTCCCTATGCAGTACACCTCCACAGTACGTCCTGTCTGCTCCCTATGCAGTACACCTCCACAGTACACCTCCACAGTACGTCCTGTCTGCTCCCTATGCAGTACACCTCCACAGTACGTCCTGTCTGCTCCCTATGCAGTACACCTCCACAGTACGTCCTGTCTGCTCCCTATGCAGTACACCTCCACAGTACATCCTGTCTGCTCCCTATGCAGTACACCTCCACAGTACACCTCCACAGTACGTCTTGTCTGCTCCCTATGCAGTACACCTCCACAGTACGCCTCCACAGTACGTCCTGTCTGCTCCCTATGCAGTACACCTCCACAGTACACCTCCACAGTACGTCCTGTCTGCTCCCTATGCAGTACACCTCCACAGTACGTCTTGTCTGCTCCCTATGCAGTACACCTCCACAGTACGTCCTGTCTGCTCCCTATGCAGTACACCTCCACAGTACATCCTGTCTGCTCCCTATGCAGTACACCTCCACAGTACGTCTTGTCTGCTCCCTATGCAGTACACCTCCACAGTACATCCTGTCTGCTCCCTATGCAGTACACCTCCACAGTACATCCTGTCTGCTCCCTATGCAGTACACCTCCACAGTACGTCCTGTCTGCTCCCTATGCAGTACACCTCCACAGTACACCTCCACAGTACGTCCTGTCTGCTCCCTATGCAGTACACCTCCACAGTACGTCCTGTCTGCTCCCTATGCAGTACACCTCCACAGTACGTCCTGTCTGCTCCCTATGCAGTACACCTCCACAGTACGTCCTGTCTGCTCCCTATGCAGTACACCCCCACAGTACACCTCCACAGTACGTCCTGTCTGCTCCCTATGCATTACACCTCCACAGTACGTCCTGTCTGCTCCCTATGCAGTACACCTCCACAGTACGTCCTGTCTGCTCCCTATGCAGTACACCTCCACAGTACGTCCTGTCTGCTCCCTATGCAGTACACCTCCACAGTACACCTCCACAGTACGTCCTGTCTGCTCCCTATGCAGTACACCTCCACAGTACGTCCTGTCTGCTCCCTATGCAGTACACCTCCACAGTACGTCCTGTCTGCTCCCTATGCAGTACACCTCCACAGTACGTCTTGTCTGCTCCCTATGCAGTACACCTCCACAGTACGTCCTGTCTGCTCCCTATGCAGTACACCTCCACAGTACACCTCCACAGTACGTCCTGTCTGCTCCCTATGCAGTACACCTCCAACGTACGTCTTGTCTGCTCCCTATGCAGTACACCTCCACAGTACGTCCTGTCTGCTCCCTATGCAGTACACCTCCACAGTACGTCCTGTCTGCTCCCTATGTAGTACACCTCCACAGTACGTCTTGTCTGCTCCCTATGCAGTACACCTCCACAGTACGTCTTGTCTGCTCCCTACGCAGTACACCTCCACAGTACGTCTTGTCTGCTCCCTATGCAGTACACCTCCACAGTACGTCCTGTCTGCTCCCTATGCAGTACACCTCCACAGTACGTCCTGTCTGCTCCCTATGCAGTACACCTCCACAGTACACCTCCACAGTACGTCTTGTCTGCTCCCTATGCAGTACACCTCCACAGTACACCTCCACAGTACGTCCTGTCTGCTCCCTATGCAGTACACCTCCACAGTACGTCTTGTCTGCTCCCTATGCAGTACACCTCCACAGTACGTCCTGTCTGCTCCCTATGCAGTACACCTCCACAGTACGTCTTGTCTGCTCCCTATGCAGTACACCTCCACAGTACGTCTTGTCTGCTCCCTATGCAGTACACCTCCACAGTACGTCTTGTCTGCTCCCTATGCAGTACACCTCCACAGTGCGTCCTGTCTGCTCCCTATGCAGTACACCTCCACAGTACGTCTTGTCTGCTCCCTATGCAGTACACCTCCACAGTACGTCCTGTCTGCTCCCTATGCAGTACACCTCCACAGTACACCTCCACAGTACGTCCTGTCTGCTCCCTATGCAGTACACCTCCACAGTACGTCTTGTCTGCTCCCTATGCAGTACACCTCCACAGTACGTCCTGTCTGCTCCCTATGCAGTACACCTCCACAGTACGTCCTGTCTGCTCCCTATGCAGTACACCTCCACAGTACGTCCTGTCTGCTCCCTATGCAGTACACCTCCACAGTACGTCCTGTCTGCTCCCTATGCAGTACACCTCCACAGTACGTCCTGTCTGCTCCCTATGCAGTACACCTCCACAGTACGTCTTGTCTGCTCCCTATGCAGTACACCTCCACAGTACGTCCTGTCTGCTCCCTATGCAGTACACCTCCACAGTACGTCTTGTCTGCTCCCTATGCAGTACACCTCCACAGTACGTCCTGTCTGCTCCCTATGCAGTACACCTCCACAGTACGTCTTGTCTGCTCCCTATGCAGTACACCTCCACAATACGTCTTGTCTGCACCCTATGCAGTACACCTCCACAGTACACCTCCACAGTACGTCCTGTCTGCTCCCTATGCAGTACACCTCCACAGTACACCTCCACAGTACGTCTTGCCGGCTCCGTGTGTCAGCTGATGTTTCTTTACACTGTAGTGTTTTATCTTGGCAATGTTTCTTTGTATAACACTTGCTACTATTTCGGCCAGGTCTCTCTTGAAAAGAGCTGTTTTCATCTCAGTGAGACTAACTTTTGGGGGGGGCAGGTAGCCTAGTGGTTGGAGCGTTGGGCCAGTAACCCGAAAGGTTGCTAGATCGAATCCCTGAGCTGACAAGGTAAAAAATCTGTCGTTCTGCCCCTGAAAGGGAAAACCAGTCTACAGACAATCACGGATTACAAAGGGAAAACCAGTCTACAGATAATCACGGATTACAAAGGGAAGACCAGTCTACAGACAATCACGTATTACAAAGGGAAGACCAGTCTACAGACAATCACGGATTACAAAGGGAAGACCAGTCTACAGACAATCACGGATTACAAAGGGGAAACCAGTCTACAGATAATCACGGGATTACAAAGGGAAAACCAGTCTACAGATAATCACGGATTACAAAGGGAAGACCAGTCTACAGATAATCACGGATTACAAAGGGAAAACCAGTCTACAGATAATCACGGATTACAAAGGGAAAACCAGTCTACAGATAATCACGGATTACAAAGGGAAAACCAGTCTACAGATAATCACGGATTACAAAGGGAAAACCAGTCTACAGATAATCACGGATTACAAAGGGAAAACCAGTCTACAGACAATCACGGATTACAAAGGGAAGACCAGTCTACAGACAATCACGGATTACAAAGGGAAGACCGGTCTACAGACAATCATGGATTACAAAGGGAAGACCGGTCTACAAACAATCACGGATTACAAAGGGAAAACCAGTCTACAGATAATCACGGATTACAAAGGGAAAACCAGTCTACAGACAATCACGGATTACAAAGGGAAAACCAGTCTACAGATAATCACGGATTACAAAGGGAAAACCAGTCTACAGATAATCACGGATTACAAAGGGAAAACCAGTCTACAGATAATCACGGATTACAAAGGGAAGACCAGTCTACAGATAATCATGGATTACAAAGGGAAGACCAGTCTACAGACAATCACGGATTACAAAGGGAAAACCAGTCTACAGATAATCACGGATTACAAAGGGAAAACCAGTCTACAGATAATCACGGATTACAAAGGGAAAACCAGTCTACAGATAATCACGGATTACAAAGGGAAGACCAGTCTACAGATAATCATGGATTACAAAGGGAAGACCAGTCTACAGACAATCACGGATTACAAAGGGAAAACCAGTCTACAGATAATCACGGATTACAAAGGGAAGACCAGTCTACAGACAATCACGGATTACAAAGGGAAAACCAGTCTACAGATAATCACGGATTACAAAGGGAAAACCCGTCTACAGATAATCACGGATTACAAAGGGAAAACCAGTCTACAGACAATCACGGATTACAAAGGGAAGACCAGTCTACAGACAATCACGGATTACAAAGGGAAGACCAGTCTACAGACAATCACGGATTACAAAGGGAAGACCAATCACATCATGGACACCGACGTCTTGCTTTGAAGAAAACACAGTGCCACTGATGCGGCCCGCTACCAAGGACTGTGGACTCTCCTTCTCCGTGGCCGCCGTGAGTAAGACATTTAAACGTGTTAACCCTCGCAAGGCTGCCAGCCCAGACGGCATCCCTAGCCGCGTCCTCAGAGCATGACCAGACCAGCTGGCTGGAGTGTTTACGGACATATTCAATCTCTCCCTATCCCAGTCTGCTGTCACCACATGTTTCAAGATGGCCACCGTTGTTCCTGAACCCAAGAAGGCATAGATAACTGAACTGAATGACTATCCCCCCGTAGCACTCAATACTGTCATCATGAAGTGCTTTGAGAGACTAGTTAAGGATCATATCACCTCCACCTTACCTGACACCTTAGATCCACTTCAGTTTGAATACCGCCCCAACAGGTCCACAGACGATGCAATTGCCATTGAGCAGCACACTGCCCTATCCCATCTGGACAAGACAAATACTTATGTAAGAATGCTGTTTATTGACTTTAGCTTAGCATTCAACACCATAGTACCCTCCAAGCCCCTCATTAAGCTCGAGGCCCTGGGTCTCAATCCCACCCTGGTGTGCAACTGGGTCCTGGACTTCCTGATGGGCCGCCCCCAGGTGTTGGAGGTAGGAAACATCATCTCCACTTCGCTGATCTTCAACACAGGGGCCCTACAAGGGTGAGTGCTCAGCCCCCTCCTGTACTCCCTGTTCACCCATGACTGCGTGGACTCGCACGCCTCCAACTCAATCATCAAGTTTGCAGACAACACAACAGTAGTAGCCTTGATCACCAACAACGACGAGACGGCCTCCAGGGAGGAGGTGAGGGCCCTGGGAGTGTGGTGTCAGGAAAATAACCTCTCACTCAACGTCAACAAAACAAACGAGATGATTGTGGACGTCAGGAAACAGCAGAGGGAGCAATCCCCCCTATACACATCGACGGGACGGTAGTGGAGAGCGTAGAAAGTTTTAAGTTCCTCGGCGTACACATCACGGACAATCTGAAATGGTCCACTCACACAGACAGCGTGGTGAAGAAGGCGCAACAGCGCCTCTTCAACCTCAGGAGGCTGAAGAAATGTGGCTTGGCACCTAAAACCATCACAAACTTTTACAGATGCACAATTGAGAGCCTCCTGTCCAGCTGTATCACCGCCTGGTACGGCAACTGCAACGCTCTCAACCGCAAGGCTCTCCAGAGGGTAGTGAGGTCTGCACAACGCATCACCGGGGGAAAACTACCTGCCCTCCAGGACACCCACACCACCCGATGTCACAGGAAGGCCAAAAAGATCATCAAGGACAACAACCACCCGAGCCACTGCCTGTTCACCCTGCTATCATCCAGAAGGCGAGGTCAGTACAGGTGCATCAAAGCTGGGACCGAGAGACTGAAAAACAGCTTCTATCTCAAGGCCATCAGACTGTTAAAAAGTAATGACTAGGCGGTTTCCACCCGGTTACTGAACCCTGAACCTTAGAGGCTGCTGCCCCATGTACATAGACACAGAATCACTGTCCACTTTAATAATGGAACACTGGTCACTTTAATAACGTTTACATACTGCTTTACTCATCTCATATGTATATACGGTATTCTATTCTACTGTATTTACTAACTAGTCACTTTAATAATGTTTCCATACTGCTACTCATCTCATATGTATATACTGTATTCCATTCTACTGTATTTACTAACTAGTCACTTTAATAACGTTTACATACTGCTACTCATCTCATATGTATATACTGTATTCCATTCTACTGTGTTTTAGTCAACGCCACTCCGACATTGCTCGTGCTAATATTTATATCTTTTTTAATTCCATTCTTTTACTTTTAGATTGGAGTGTATTATGTGTGTTGTTGTGAATTGTTAGATATTACTGCACTGTTGGAGCTAGAAACACAAGCATTTCGCTACACCCGCAATAACGTCTACTAAGCAAGTGTATTTGACAAATACAATGTGATTTGATTTGGTCAAATAAAGGTCAACTCCAAATGTGTTTGCTACTCTGTGTCCAGGTGGATGTGTGCGGGTATCCTCTCAGTATCTTCTTCATCGTGGTCAATGAGTTCTGTGAACGTTTCTCCTACTATGGCATGCGAGGTGAGCCAATCACACCTCTCTATGTTGACAGATAGCAGAGAGCTGAGCCAATCACACCTCTCTATGTTGACAGATAGCAGAGAGCTGAGCCAATCACACCTCTCTATGTTGACAGATAGCAGAGAGCTGAGCCAATCACACCTCTCTATGTTGACAGATAGCAGTGTTTACCACAGAATGTAAATAAGTCTTTGGTAGTTACATTTCATTGACCAATGTTAAGGACTGGTCCTGTAGATAGGTTCTGTTGTCTCCTCTAGCAGTGTTGGTCCTGTAGATGGACCTATTGATTGGTTCTGTTGTCTCCTCTAGCAGTGTTGGTCCTGTAGATGGACCTATTGAGTGGTTCTGTTGTCTCCTCTAGCAGTGTTGGTCCTGTAGATGGACATATTGAGTGGTTCTGTTGTCTACTCCAGCAGTGTTGCATATTGAGTGGTTCTGTTGTCCCCCCCAGCGGTGTTGGTCCTGTAGATTGACATATTGAGTGGTTCTGTTGTCTCCTCTAGCAGTGTTGCATATTGAGTGGTTCTGTTGTCTCCTCCAGCAGTGTTGGTCCTGTAGATGGACATATTGAGTGGTTCTGTTGTCTCCTCTAGCAGTGTTGCATATTGAGTGGTTCTGTTGTCCCCCCCAGCGGTGTTGGTCCTGTAGATGGACATATTGAGTGGTTCTGTTGTCTACTCCAGCAGTGTTGCATATTGAGTGGTTCTGTTGTCTCCTCCGGCGGTGTTGGTCCTGTAGATGGACATATTGAGTGGTTCTGTTGTCTCCTCTAGCAGTGTTGCATATTGAGTGGTTCTGTTGTCCCCCCCAGCGGTGTTGGTCCTGTAGATGGACCTATTGAGTGGTTCTGTTGTCCCCCCCAGCGGTGTTGGTCCTGTAGATGGACATATTGAGTGGTTCTGTTGTCTCCTCTAGCAGTGTTGCATATTGAGTGGTTCTGTTGTCCCCCCCAGCGGTGTTGGTCCTGTAGATGGACATATTGAGTGGTTCTGTTGTCTCCTCTAGCAGTGTTGCATATTGAGTGGTTCTGTTGTCCCCCCCAGCGGTGTTGGTCCTGTACTTCAGGTATTTCCTGAAGTGGGATGATGACCTGGCCACCTCTATCTATCACACCTTCATCGCTCTCTGCTACCTGACTCCTATACTGGGGGCCATAGTGGCAGACTCCTGGCTGGGGAAGTTCAAGTGAGTCCAAACCCAGTACATCCACATATTATCTGATCTTCCATAGGATATCTGGGGATTGTAGTTCCCTCGCTTGTAGTTGTCTGCCCTCCTGGTAAATCCCTTTCATTCGTTTTTCTCCCCCTCACACACTTTTTACTTTGCAAAAACAAACAAAATAGATAATAAAGAAAAGTTAAATAAAAAATGAACAGGAAACATAATACTCACAAAAGTTCCATATTTTGTATATTTAGTGTTTTAATGATGTGCAAATGGTTGAAGTACAAAAGGGAAAATAAATAAACATAAATATGGGTTGTATTTACAATGTTATTCATTCTTCACTGGTTGCCCTTTTCTTGTGGCAACAGGTCACAAATCTTGCTGCTGTGATGGCACACTCTGGTATTTCACCCAGTAGATATGGGCGTTTATCAAAATTGGATTTGTTTTCGAATTGTTCTCTCTCTCTCTCTCTTTGCCCTCTCTCTCTCTCGCTCCCTTTCCTCTCTCTCTCTCCCTCTCGCTCTCTCTCTCTCTTTGCCCTCTCTCTCTCTCTCTCTCTCTCTCTCCCTCTCTCCCTCACTCTCTCTCTCTCTTTGCCCTCTCTCTCCCTCACTCTCTCTCTCTCCCTCTCTCCCTCCCTCTCCTCTCCCTCACTCTCTCTCTCTCCCTCACTCTCTCTCTCCCTCTCTCCTCTCTCTCTCTTTGCCCTCTCTCCCTCTCTCTCCTCTCTCTCTCCCTCTCTCCCTCTCTCTCTCTCTCTCCCCTCTCTCTCGCTCTCTTTCCTCTCTCTCCCCAGGACTATTGTCTATTTATCCATCGTCTATACGGTGGGACAGGTCGTCATGGCAGTAAGCGCCATACACGACATCACAGACACAGACAGGGACGGGACCCCTGACAACATGACCTTCCATGTGTGAGTTCATCTGCTGTTCACCCTAAACACAACATCCTGTATAAGCCTGTACCACAGCATTGTAAAAAGATTTCAGTTGTGTAAACTTAGTCAATTCATGTTGACTCAACTCAACTATGATAAGAGTCTCATTAGTTAAACTGATAAGTGATGTGCTGTTCTCTCCCCTCAGGGCCATGTCTATGGTTGGCCTGTTCCTCATCGCTCTGGGGACGGGGGGCATCAAACCCTGTGTCGCTGCCTTTGGAGGAGACCAGTTTGAAGACCACCAGGTTGGTAACGCTAGCGGGCAGCCATTTTAGATTCGGTCTCTGCCGACCTCGGTCTTTACAGTAGTGTAGACTCCATTTTAGATTCGGTCTCTACTGACCTCGGTCTTTACAGTAGTGTAGACTCCATTTTAGAGTCTGTCTCTACTGACCTCGGTCTGTACAGTAGTGTAGACTCCATTTTAGAGTCTGTCTCTACTGACCTCGGTCTTTACAGTAGTGTAGACTCCATTTTAGAGTCTGTCTCTACTGACCTCAGTCTTTACAGTAGTGTAGACTCCATTTTAGAGTCTGTCTCTACCGACCTCGGTCTTTACAGTAGTGTAGACTCCATTTTAGAGTCTGTCTCTACCGACCTCGGTCTTTACAGTAGTGTAGACTCCATTTTAGAGTCTGTCTCTACTGACCTCGGTCTTTACAGTAGTGTAGACTCCATTTTAGAGTCTGTCTCTACCGACCTCGGCCTTTACAGTAGTGTAGACTCCATTTTAGAGTCTGTCTCTGCCGAACTCGGTCTTTACAGTAGTGTAGACTCCATTTTAGAGTCTGTCTCTACTGACCTCGGTCTTTACAGTAGTGTAGACTCCATTTTAGAGTCTGTCTCTACTGACCTCGGTCTTTACAGTAGTGTAGACTCCATTTTAGAGTCTGTCTCTACTGACCTCGGTCTGTACAGTAGTGTAGACTCCATTTTAGAGTCTGTCTCTACTGACCTCGGTCTTTACAGTAGTGTAGACTCCATTTTAGAGTCTGTCTCTACCGACCTCGGCCTTTACAGTAGTGTAGACTCCATTTTAGAGTCTGTCTCTACCGACCTCGGTCTTTACAGTAGTGTAGACTCCATTTTATAGTCTGTCTCTACCGACCTCTGTCTTTACAGTAGTGTAGACTCCATTTTAGAGTCTGTCTCTACCGACCTCGGTCTTTACAGTAGTGTAGACTCCATTTTAGAGTCTGTCTCTACTGACCTCGGTCTTTACAGTAGTGTAGACTCCATTTTAGAGTCTGTCTCTACTGACCTCAGTCTTTACAGTAGTGTAGACTCCATTTTAGAGTCTGTCTCTACTGACCTCGGTCTTTACAGTAGTGTAGACTCCATTTTAGAGTCTGTCTCTACCGACCTCGGTCTTTACAGTAGTGTAGACTCCATTTTAGAGTCTGTCTCTACTGACCTCGGTCTGTACAGTAGTGTAGACTCCATTTTAGAGTCTGTCTCTACCGACCTCGGTCTTTACAGTAGTGTAGACTCCATTTTAGAGTCTGTCTCTACTGACCTCGGTCTTTACAGTAGTGTAGACTCCATTTTAGAGTCTGTCTCTACTGACCTCGGTCTTTACAGTAGTGTAGACTCCATTTTAGAGTCTTTCTCTAATGACCTCGGTCTTTACAGTAGTGTAGACTCCATTTTAGAGTCTTTCTCTAATGACCTCGGTCTTTACAGTAGTGTAGACTCCATTTTAGAGTCTGTCTCTACCGACCTCGGTCTTTACAGTAGTGTAGACTCCATTTTAGAGTCTGTCTCTACCGACCTCGGTCTTTACAGTAGTGTAGACTCCATTTTAGAGTCTGTCTCTACCGACCTCGGTCTTTACAGTAGTGTAGACTCCATTTTAGAGTCTGTCTCTACTGACCTCAGTCTTTACAGTAGTGTAGACTCCATTTTAGAGTCTGTCTCTACTGACCTCAGTCTTTACAGTAGTGTAGACTCCATTTTAGAGTCTGTCTCTACTGACCTCGGTCTTTAAAGTAGTGTAGACTCCATTTTAGAGTCTGTCTCTACTGACCTCGGTCTTTACAGTAGTGTAGACTCCATTTTAGAGTCTGTCTCTAATGATCTCGGTCTTTACAGTAGTGTAGACTCCATTTTAGAGTCTGTCTCTACCGACCTCGGTCTTTACAGTAGTGTAGACTCCATTTTAGAGTCTGTCTCTACTGACCTCGGTCTTTACAGTAGTGTAGACTCCATTTTAGAGTCTGTCTCTAATGACCTCAGTCTTTACAGTAGTGTAGACTCCATTTTAGAGTCTGTCTCTACTGACCTCAGTCTTTACAGTAGTGTAGACTCCATTTTAGAGTCTGTCTCCACTGACCTCGGTCTTTACAGTAGTGTAGACTCCATTTTAGAGTCTGTCTCTACTGACCTCGGTCTTTACAGTAGTGTAGACTCCATTTTAGAGTCTGTCTCTACTGACCTCGGTCTTTACAGTAGTGTAGACTCCATTTTAGAGTCTGTCTCTAATGACCTCGGGCTTTACAGTAGTGTAGACTCCATTTTAGAGTCTGTCTCTACCGACCTCGGTCTTTACAGTAGTGTAGACTCCATTTTAGAGTCTGTCTCTACTGACCTCGGTCTTTACAGTAGTGTAGACTCCATTTTAGAGTCTGTCTCTACTGACCTCGGTCTTTACAGTAGTGTAGACTCCATTTTAGAGTCTGTCTCTACTGACCTCGGTCTTTACAGTAGTGTAGACTCCATTTTAGAGTCTGTCTCTACTGACCTCGGTCTTTACAGTAGTGTAGACTCCATTTTAGAGTCTGTCTCTACTGACCTCGGTCTTTACAGTAGTGTAGACTCCATTTTAGAGTCTGTCTCTACTGACCTCGGTCTTTACAGTAGTGTAGACTCCATTTTAGAGTCTGTCTCTACCGACCTCGGTCTTTACAGTAGTGTAGACTCCATTTTAGAGTCTGTCTCTACTGACCTCGGTCTTTACAGTAGTGTAGACTCCATTTTAGAGTCTGTCTCTACTGACCTCGGTCTTTACAGTAGTGTAGACTCCATTTTAGAGTCTGTCTCTACTGACCTCGGTCTTTACAGTAGTGTAGACTCCAGACTCAGGAAGTAGTGATCAGCATGGTTTATCAACGTGACTTCAGTCATTATCAGTGCTGGACCAGCAGAACACATCCCAGATGGTTGTTTAATAACCATTAACCCTGGATACCTACTGGAAGGTGCATTTAGGTCAAAGGTTATAGAGCATCATGTTGCTGAATGTGGATGAATCTCCTTGAATCTCCAGCAGAACCTTGAATCTCCAGCAGATAGATGGTTCTGCGAGCTATGGTTAGACACAAGTGTCAAGGTCAGATGTTTGCAGTTCTAAACCTGTTCTCCTGTCCATGTCTCCTGTCCATGTCTCCTGTCCATGTCTCCTGTCCTCCTGTCCTCCTGTCCATGTCTCCTGTCCTCCTGTCCATGTCTCCTGTCCTCCTGTCCTCCTGTCCATGTCTCCTGTCCTCCTGTTCTCCTGTCCTCCTGTCCTCCTGTCCATGTCTCCTGTCCTCCTGTCCTCCTGTCCATGTCTCCTGTCCATGTCTCCTGTCCTCATGTCCATGTCTCCTGTCCTCCTGTCCATGTCTCCTGTCCTCCTGTCCTCCTGTCCATGTCTCCTGTCCTCCTGTTCTCCTGTCCTCCTGTCCTCCTGTCCTCCTGTCCATGTCTCCTGTCCATGTCTCCTGTCCTCCTGTCCTCCTGTCCATGTCTCCTGTCCTCCTGTCCTGCTGTCCATGTCTCCTGTCCTCCTGTCCTCCTGTCCTCCTGTCCATGTCTCCTGTCCTCCTGTCCTCCTGTCCATGTCTCCTGTCCTCCTGTCCTCCTGTCCATGTCTCCTGTCCTCCTGTCCTCCTGTCCTCCTGTCCTCCTGTCCTCCTGTCCTCCTGTCCTCCTGTCCATGTCTCCTGTCCTCCTGTCCATGTCTCCTGTCCTCCTGTCCATGTCTCCTGTCCTCCTGTCCTCCTGTCCTCCTGTCCATGTCTCCTGTTCTCCTGTCCTCCTGTCCATGTCTCCTGCCCATGTCTCCTGTCCTCCTGTCCATGTCTCCTGTCCTCCTGTCCTCCTGTCCATGTCTCCTGTCCTCCTGTCCTCCTGTCCATGTCTCCTGTCCTCCTGTCCTCCTGTCCTCCTGTCCTCCTGTCCTCCTGTCCATGTCTCCTGTCCTCCTGTCCTCCTGTCCATGTCTCCTGTTCTCCTGTCCTCCTGTCCTCCTGTCCATGTCTCCTGTCCTCCTGTCCTCCTGTCCTCCTGTCCTCCTGTCCTCCTGTCCATGTCTCCTGTCCTCCTGTCCTCCTGTCCATGTCTCCTGTCCATGTCTCCTGTCCTCCTGTCCTCCTGTCCTCCTGTCCTCCTGTCCTCCTGTCCTCCTGTCCATGTCTCCTGTCCTCCTGTCCTCCTGTCCATGTCTCCTGTCCATGTCTCCTGTCCTCCTGTCCTGCTGTCCATGTCTCCTGTCCTCCTGTCCTCCTGTCCATGTCTCCTGTCCTCCTGTTCTCCTGTCCTCCTGTCCATGTCTCCTGTCCTCCTGTCCTCCTGCCCATGTCTCCTGTTCTCCTGTCCTCCTGTCCTCCTGTCCATGTCTCCTGTCCTCCTGTCCTCCTGTCCTCCTGTCCATGTCTCCTGTCCTCCTGTCCTCCTGTCCATGTCTCCTGTCCTCCTGTCCTCCTGTCCATGTCTCCTGTCCTCCTGTCCTGTCTCCTGTCCTCCTGTCCATGTCTCCTGTCCTCCTGTCCATGTCTCCTGTCCATGTCTCCTGTCCTCCTGTCCCTGTCCTCCTGTCCATGTCTCCTGTCCTCCTGTCCTCCTGTCCTCCTGTCCTCCTGTCCATGTCTCCTGTCCTCCTGTCCTCCTGTCCTCCTGTCCTCCTGTCCTCCTGTCTCCTGTCCTCCTGTCCTCCTGTCCATGTCTCCTGTCCTCCTGTCCTCCTGTCCATGTCTCCTGTCCTCCTGTCCTCCTGTCCTCCTGTCCTGTCCTCCTGTCCTCCTGTCCTCCTGTCCTGCTGTCCATGTCTCCTGTCCTCCTGTCCATGTCTCCTGTTCTCCTTTCCTCCTGTCCATGTCTCCTGTCCTCCTGTCCTCCTGTCCTCCTGTCCATGTCTCCTGTCCCCCTGTCCATGTCTCCTGTTCTCCTTTCCTCCTGTCCATGTCTCCTGTCCTCCTGTCCTCCTGTCCATGTCTCCTGTCTTCCTTTCCTCCTGTCCATGTCTCCTGTCCTCCTGTCCTCCTGTCCTCCTGTCCATGTCTCCTGTCCTCCTGTCCATGTCTCCTGTCCTCCTGTCCTCCTGTCCTCCTGTCCTCCTGTCCATGTCTCCTGTCCTCCTGTCCTCCTGTCTGTCTCCTGTTCTCCTGTCTTCCTGTCCTCCTGTCCTCCTGTCCTCCTGTCCTCCTGTCCATGTCTCCTGTCCTCCTGTCCTCCTGTCCTCTTGTCTCCTGTCCTCCTGTCCTCCTGTCCATGTCTCCTGTCCTCCTGTCCTCCTGTCCTCTTGTCTCCTGTCCTCCTGTCCTCCTGTCCATGTCTCCTGTCCTCCTGTCCTCTTGTCTCCTGTCCTCCTGTCCTCCTGTCCATGTCTCCTGTCCTCCTGTCCTCCTGTCCTCCTGTCCATGTCTCCTGTCCTCCTGTCCTCCTGTTCTCCTGTCCTCCTGTCCATGTCTCCTGTTCTCCTGTCCTCCTGTCCTCTTGTCTTCCTGTCCTCCTGTCCTCCTGTCCTCTTGTCTTCCTGTCCTCCTGTCCTCCTGTTCTCCTGTCCTCCTGTCCTCCTGTCCATGTCTCCTGTCCTCCTGTCCTCCTGTCCTCCTGTCCTGCTGTCCTCCTTTCCTCCTGTCCATGTCTCCTGTCCTCCTGTCCTCCTGTCCATGTCTCCTGTCCTCCTGTCCTCCTGTCCTCTTGTCTTCCTGTCCTCCTGTCCTCCTGTCCTCTTGTCTTCCTGTCCTCCTGTCCTCCTGTTCTCCTGTCCTCCTGTCCATGTCTCCTGTTCTCCTGTCCTCCTGTCCTCTTGTCTTCCTGTCCTCCTGTCCTCCTGTCCTCTTGTCTTCCTGTCCTCCTGTCCTCCTGTTCTCCTGTCCTCCTGTCCTCCTGTCCTCTTGTCTTCCTGTCCTCCTGTCCTCCTGTCCTCTTGTCTTCCTGTCCTCCTGTCCTCTTGTCTCCTGTCCTCCTGTCCTCTTGTCTCCTGTCCTCCTGTCCTCCTGTCCATGTCTCCTGTCCTCCTGTCCTCCTGTCCATGTCTCCTGTCCTCCTGTCCTCCTGTCCTCCTGTCCTCCTGTCCATGTCTCCTGTCCTCCTGTCCTCCTGTCCTCCTGTCCATGTCTCCTGTCCTCCTGTCCTCCTGTCCTCTTGTCTCCTGTCCTCCTGTCCTCCTGTCCATGTCTCCTGTCCTCCTGTCCTCTTGTCTCCTGTCCTCCTGTCCTCCTGTCCTCCTGTCCTCCTGTCCATGTCTCCTGTCCTCCTGTCCTCCTGTCCTCCTGTCCTCCTGTCCTCCTGTCCATGTCTCCTGTCCTCCTGTCCTCCTGTCCTCCTGTCTCCTGTCCTCCTGTCCTCCTGTCTTCATGTCTCCTGTCCTCCTGTCCTCCTGTCCTCCTGTCCTCCTGTCCTCCTGTCTTCCTGTCTTCCTGTCCTCCTGTCCTCCTGTCCATGTCTCCTGTCCTCCTGTCCTCCTGTCCTCCTGTCCTCCTGTCTTCCTGTCCTCCTGTCTCCTGTCCTCCTGTCCATGTCTCCTGTCCTCCTGTCCTCCTGTCCTCTTGTCTCCTGTCTTCCTGTCCTCTTGTCTCCTGTCCTCCTGTCCATGTCTCCTGTTCTCCTGTCTTCCTGTCCTCCTGTCTTCCTGTCCTCCTGTCCTCCTGTCTTCCTGTCCTCCTGTCCTCCTGTCCTCCTGTCTTCCTGTCCTCTTGTCTTCCTGTCCTCTTGTCCTCCTGTCTTCCTGTCCTCTTGTCTTCCTGTCTTCCTGTCCTCTTGTCTTCCTGTCCTCTTGTCCTCCTGTCCTCCTGTCCTCTTGTCTTCCTGTCCTCCTGTCCATACATTCTCCAGGAGAAACAGAGGAGCACATTCTTCTCCATCTTCTACCTGTCAATCAACGCTGGTAGTCTCCTGTCTACTGTCATTACACCCATCCTCAGAGGTACGACCATAACCCTAAACTAACACAATACCTGTTCTCCTGTCTACTGTCATTACACCCATCCTCAGAGGTACGACCATAACCCTAAACTAACACAATACCTGTTCTCCTGTCTACTGTCATTACACCCATCCTCAGAGGTACGACCATAACCCTAAACTAACACAATACCTGTTCTCCTGTCTACTGTCATTACACCCATCCTCAGAGGTACGACCATAACCCTAAACTAACACAATACCTGGTCAGACTTGACATTACTAACCCTAAACTAACACAATACCTGGTCAGACTTGACTCTGGTTATGCCTGTGCAATAGGGCCAGTTTCTCCATCCAATAGCGCAGTGAGCCAGAGGCATGTGTGTTCTCTCCTCCAGGCCAATGTGTATCTCCTGTCTACTGTCATTATCCTCATCCTCAGAGGCGTCCCTGCAGCCCTCATGGTGGTGGCTCTCAGTGAGTACTGTTACCACGACATGGAGGAGCTTCCTTCCTCTCCTTGCCTCTATCAGCCATCAGTATTGATCACAACTCTGTCTCTGTCTAGTTAACAGAGGTGGATGCCTTTCTGTGTTTCCACAGTCGTGTTCATTATGGGCAGTGGCATGTACAACAAGACTGCTCCTAAAGGCAACATTATGCTGGAGGTCTGCAAGTGTATCGGGGTAAGACAGTCTAATAACATACAGACAGTAAGGGGGTAAGACAGTCTAATAACATACAGACAGTAAGGGGGTAAGACAGTCTAGTAACATACAGACAGTAAGGGGGTAAGACAGTCTAATAACATACAGACAGTAAGGGGGTAAGACAGTCTAATAACATACAGACAGTAAGGGGGTAAGACAGTCTAGTAACATACAGACAGTAAGGGGGTAAGACAGTCTAATAACATACAGACAGTAAGGGATAAGACAGTCTAGTAACATACAGACAGTAAGGGATAAGACAGTCTAATAACATACAGACAGTAAGGAGGTAAGACAGTCTAATAACATACAGACAGTAAGGGGGTAAGACAGTCTAGTAACATACAGACAGTAAGGGATAAGACAGTCTAATAACATACAGACAGTAAGGAGGTAAGACAGTCTAATAACATACAGACAGTAAGGGGGTAAGACAGTCTAGTAACATACAGACAGTAAGGGGGTAAGACAGTCTAATAACATACAGACAGTAAGGGGGTAAGACAGTCTAGTAACATACAGACAGTAAGGTGGTAAGACAGTCTAGTGGCATACAGACAGTAAGGGGGTAAGACAGTCTAATAACATACAGACAGTAAGGGGGTAAGACAGTCTAATAACATACAGACAGTAAGGGGGTAAGACAGTCTAATAACATACAGACAGTAAGGGGGTAAGACAGTCAGATAGCATACAGAGAGTAAGGGGGTAAGACAGTCAGATAGCATACAGACAGTAAGGGGGTAAGACAGTCTAATAACATACAGACAGTAAGGGGGTAAGACAGTCTAATAACATACAGACAGTAAGGGGGTAAGACAGTCTAATAACATACAGACAGTAAGGGGGTAAGACAGTCAGATAACATACAGACAGTAAGGGGGTAAGACAGTCTAATAACATACAGACAGTAAGGGGGTAAGACAGTCTAATAACATACAGACAGTAAGGGGGTAAGACAGTCTAGTAACATACAGACAGTAAGGGGGTAAGACAGTCTAATAACATACAGACAGTAAGGGGGTAAGACAGTCTAGTAACATACAGACAGTAAGGGGGTAAGACAGTCTAATAACATACAGACAGTAAGGGGGTAAGACAGTCTAATAACATACAGACAGTAAGGGGGTAAGACAGTCTAGTAACATACAGACAGTAAGGGGGTAAGACAGTCAGATAGCATACAGAGAGTAAGGGGGTAAGACAGTCAGATAACATACAGACAGTAAGGGGGTAAGACAGTCTAATAACATACAGACAGTAAGGGGGTAAGACAGTCTAATAACATACAGACAGTAAGGGGGTAAGACAGTCTAGTAACATACAGACAGTAAGGGGGTAAGACAGTCTAATAACATACAGACAGTAAGGGGTAAGACAGTCAGATAACATACAGACAGTAAGGGGGTAAGACAGTCTAATAACATACAGACAGTAAGGGGGTAAGACAGTCTAATAACATACAGACAGTAAGGGATAAGACAGTCTAATAACATACAGACAGTAAGGGATAAGACAGTCTAATAACATACAGACAGTAAGGAGGTAAGACAGTCTAATAACATACAGACAGTAAGGGGGTAAGACAGTCTAGTAACATACAGACAGTAAGGGGGTAAGACAGTCTAATAACATACAGACAGTAAGGGGGTAAGACAGTCTAGTAACATACAGACAGTAAGGGGGTAAGACAGTCTAGTGGCATACAGACAGTAAGGGGGTAAGACAGTCTAATAACATACAGACAGTAAGGGGGTAAGACAGTCTAATAACATACAGACAGTAAGGGGGTAAGACAGTCTAATAACATACAGACAGTAAGGGGGTAAGACAGTCAGATAGCATACAGAGAGTAAGGGGGTAAGACAGTCAGATAGCATACAGACAGTAAGGGGGTAAGACAGTCTAATAACATACAGACAGTAAGGGGGTAAGACAGTCTAATAACATACAGACAGTAAGGGGTTAACACAGTCTAATAACATACAGACAGTAAGGGGGTAAGACAGTCAGATAGCATACAGACAGTAAGGGGGTAAGACAGTCTAATAACATACAGACAGTAAGGGGGTAACACAGTCTAATAACATACAGACAGTAAGGGGGTAAGACAGTCTAGTAACATACAGACAGTAAGGGGGTAAGACAGTCTAATAACATACAGACAGTAAGGGGGTAAGACAGTCTAGTAACATACAGACAGTAAGGGGGTAAGACAGTCTAGTGGCATACAGACAGTAAGGGGGTAAGACAGTCTAATAACATACAGACAGTAAGGGGGTAAGACAGTCTAATAACATACAGACAGTAAGGGGGTAAGACAGTCAGATAGCATACAGAGAGTAAGGGGGTAAGACAGTCAGATAACATACAGACAGTAAGGGATAAGACAGTCTAATAACATACAGACAGTAAGGGGGTAAGACAGTCTAATAACATACAGACAGTAAGGGGGTAAGACAGTCTAGTAACATACAGACAGTAAGGGGGTAAGACAGTCAGATAGCATACAGAGAGTAAGGGGGTAAGACAGTCAGATAATATACAGACAGTAAGGGGGTAAGACAGTCTAATAACATACAGACAGTAAGGGGGTAAGACAGTCTAATAACATACAGACAGTAAGGGATAAGACAGTCTAATAACATACAGACAGTAAGGGATAAGACAGTCTAATAACATACAGACAGTAAGGAGGTAAGACAGTCTAATAACATACAGACAGTAAGGGGGTAAGACAGTCTAGTAACATACAGACAGTAAGGGGGTAAGACAGTCTAATAACATACAGACAGTAAGGGGGTAAGACAGTCTAGTAACATACAGACAGTAAGGGGGTAAGACAGTCTAGTGGCATACAGACAGTAAGGGGGTAAGACAGTCTAATAACATACAGACAGTAAGGGGGTAAGACAGTCTAATAACATACAGACAGTAAGGGGGTAAGACAGTCTAATAACATACAGACAGTAAGGGGGTAAGACAGTCAGATAGCATACAGAGAGTAAGGGGGTAAGACAGTCAGATAGCATACAGACAGTAAGGGGGTAAGACAGTCTAATAACATACAGACAGTATACAGACACTATTCAGTGTTTTTGTGTTCTTTTGCTCCTCTCTAGTTTGCCATAAAGAACCGCTTCAGGCATCGCAGCAAGACGTTCCCTAAGAGAGAACACTGGATGGACTGGGCCGATGAGAAATATGACGTAGGGCCATGTTCATTGGTCAATGGGAAAACCAGCACAACCAAATTAGCAGTTCATAAAACTGGTGAAAATGAAAGGCAACTGAAGGATGTTTACAACACGGAGAACACATTAATAAATCCTTCCTCTCCTCTTCTTCCTCCTTTTTCTCTCCTCTCTGCTCTCCTCCTGCTCTCCCCCTCCTCTCTTTTCTGCTCTCCTCCTCCTCCCGTCCTCCTCTCTCCTTCCCATCTCCTCCTCCTCCCCGTCCTCCTCTCTCCTCCTCCTTCTCTCCTCTCTCCTCCTCCTCCCGTCCTCCTCTATCCTCCTCCTCTCCTTTCTTCTCTCCTCCTCCTCCCCGTCCTCCTCTCTCCTCCTCCTTCTTCTCTCCCCTCTCCTCTTCCTCCTGTCCTCCTCTCTCTCTCCTCCTCCTCTCCTTTATTCTCTCCTCCTCCTCCCGTCCTCCTCTCTCGCCCTCCTCTCCTTTCTTCTCTCCTCCCCCTCCCCGTCCTCCCCTCTCCTCTTCCTCCCATCCTCCTCTCTCCTCCTTTCCTTTCTTCTCTCTTCCTCCTCCCCGTCCTCCTCTCTCCTCTTCCTCCCATCCTCCTCTCTCCTCCTCCTTCTTCTCTCCCCTCTCCTCTTCCTCCTGTCCTCCTCTCTCCTCCTCCTCTCCTTTCTGCTCTCCTCTTCCTCCTGTCCTCCTCTCTCCTCCTCCTCTCCTTTCTGCTCTCCTCCTCCTCCTCCTCCTCCTCCCCATCCTCCCCTCTCCTCTTCCTCCCATCCTCCTCTCTCCTCCTCTCCTTTCTGCTCTCCTCCTCCCATCCTCCTCTCTCCTCCTCCTCTCCTTTCTTCTCTCCTCCTCCTCCCATCCTCCTCTCTCCTCCTCTCCTTTCTGCTCTCCTCCTCTCTCCTCCTCCTCTCTTTCTGCTCTCCTCCTCCCATCCTCCTCTCTCCTTCTCCTCTCCTCCTCCCGTCCTCCTCTCTCCCCCTCCTCTCCTTTCTTCTCTCCTCCCATCCTCCTCTTTCCTCCTCCTCTCCTCCAGAAATTGCTGGTGGCCCAGGTGAAGATGGTGCTGAAGGTTCTGTTTCTCTACATCCCCCTTCCCATGTTCTGGACTCTGTTTGACCAACAGGTAAGAACCCTAACCCTAAACCCATCCATCTAAGTAACATAATAAAAAAATCCCCATCAAAATGTGTCAGTTTAATCTAGAGATATCTGTTTCAGCTAGAGAGATCTGTTTCAGCTAGACAGATCTGTTTCAGCTAGAGATATCTGTTTCAGCTAGAGAGATCAGTTTCAGCTAGACAGATCAGTTTCAGCTAGACAGATCAGTTTCAGCTAGACAGATCTGTTTCAGCTAGATAGATCAGTTTCAGCTAGATAGATCTGTTTCAGCTAGAGAGATCAGTTTCAGCTGGAGAGATCAGTTTCAGCTAGAGAGATCTGTTTCAGCTAGACAGATCTGTTTCAGCTAGAGATATCTGTTTCAGCTAGAGAGATCAGTTTCAGCTAGACAGATCAGTTTCAGCTAGACAGATCTGTTTCAGCTAGAGAGATCAGTTTCAGCTGGAGAGATCCGTTTCAGCTACATAGATCTGTTTCAGCTAGACAGATCAGTTTCAGCTAGACAGATCAGTTTCAGCTAGAGAGATAGGTTTCAGCTAGACAGATCAGTTTCAGCTAGACAGATCTGTTTCAGCTAGACAGATCTGTTTCAGCTAGATAGATCTGTTTCAGCTAGACAGATCTGTTTCAGCTAGATAGATCTGTTTCAGCTACATAGATCTGTTTCAGCTAGACAGATCAGTTTCAGCTAGACAGATCTGTTTCAGCTAGATAGATCTGTTTCAGCTAGAGAAATCAGTTTCAGCTGGAGAGATCAGTTTCAGCTAGACAGATCAGTTTCAGCTAGAGAGATAGTTTTCAGCTAGACAGATCAGTTTCAGCTAGACAGATCGGTTTCAGCTAGACAGATCTGTTTCAGCTAGATAGATCTGTTTCAGCTAGACAGATCTGTTTCAGCTAGATAGATCTGTTTCAGTTACATAGATCTGTTTCAGCTAGACAGATCAGTTTCAGCTAGACAGATCTGTTTCAGCTAGATAGATCTGTTTCAGCTAGAGAAATCAGTTTCAGCTGGAGAGATCAGTTTCAGCTACATAGATCTGTTTCAGCTAGACAGATCAGTTTCAGCTAGACAGATCTGTTTCAGCTAGACAGATCTGTTTCAGCTAGAGAAATCAGTTTCAGCTGGAGAGATCAGTTTCAGCTGGAGAGATCAGTTTCAGCTACATAGATCTGTTTCAGCTAGACAGATCAGTTTCAGCTAGACAGATCAGTTTCAGCTAGACAGATCAGTTTCAGCTAGAGAGATCGGTTTCAGCTAGAGAAATCAGTTTCAGCTGGAGAGATCAGTTTCAGCAAGAGAGATCAGTTTCAGCTACATAGATCTGTTTCAGCTAGACAGATCTGTTTCAGCTAGACAGATCAGTTTCAGCTAGACAGATCAGTTTCAGCTAGAGAGATCGGTTTCAGCTAGACAGATCAGTTTCAGCTAGACAGATCTGTTTCAGCTGGAGAGATCAGTTTCAGCAAGAGAGATCAGTTTCAGCTACATAGATCTGTTTCAGCTAGACAGATCTGTTTCAGCTAGACAGATCAGTTTCAGCTAGACAGATCAGTTTCAGCTAGAGAGATCGGTTTCAGCTAGACAGATCAGTTTCAGCTAGACAGATCAGTTTCAGCTGGAGAGATCAGTTTCAGCTACATAGATCTGTTTCAGCTAGACAGATCAGTTTCAGCTGGAGAGATCAGTTTCAGCTACACAGATCAGTTTCAGCTAGACAGATCAGTTTCAGCTGGAGAGATCAGTTTCAGCTACATAGATCTGTTTCAGCTAGAGAAATCAGTTTCAGCTAGACAGATCAGTTTCAGCTAGAGAGATCGGTTTCAGCTAGACAGATCAGTTTATGGTACAGATATCAATCTAAGATAGATATATTTTTGCATTGGCTGCGTCTCAATCCAATCGTCCGCTGATGTTCTGCATCGGCAGTGAAAGGTGGCTGAGCGAGAACGCTGTTTGGCAGACCATGAGACACTTCATCTGAAGGTACCCGGTGCTGGTTTGAAAAATGAATGGAATTATGAAGGTAGATTTGAACCGACCCACAAAATGGGGTAAATATGTGTAAAGAAAATGACATATGTATTTATATTGCCTGAGCTTCGTTATATCTCCTAAATACAGGAGAGATCTGTATCACTTCAAAACCTTCTTCTTTATGATTTACTTGTTGACCGTCTTTTGTTGCCATTTCTGAACGTGCTACTCAGTGGCATTTCTAACCCCTAACCCCTAACCCTAACCTTAACCCCTAACCCTAACCTCTAACCCTAACCCTAACCCTAACCCCTAACCTTAACCCCTAACCCTAACCCCTAACCTTAACCCCTAACCCTAACCCCTAACCCCTAACCTTAACCCCTAATCCCTAACCCTAAACCCTAACCCCTAACCCTATCTCCTAACCCTAACCCCTAACCTTAACCCATTTCTGAACGTGCTACTCAGTGGCATTCTAACCCCTAACCCCCCTAACCCTAACCCCTAACCCTAACCCTAACCCCTAACCTTAACCCTAACCCTAACCCCTAACCCCTAACCTTAACCCCTAACCTTAACCCTAACCCTAACCTTAACCCATTTCTGAATGTGCTACTCAGTGGCATTCTAACCCTAACCCCTAACCCCTAACCCTAACCCCTAACCCATTTCTGAACGTGCTACTCAGTGGCATTCTACGGGCTATAGTAGTAGAGGTTATACCTAAAGGGGTATACCTAAAGGGGTATAACCCTAACCCCGAACCCTAACCCTAACCTTAACCCTAACCCCTAACCTTAACCCTTCACCCTAACCTTAACCCTAACCCCTAACCCTAACCCCTAACCTTAACCCCTAACCCTAACCCCGAACCCTAACCCCTAAACCTAACCCCTAAGACTACTCACCCTAACCCCTAAGACTACTCACCTTAACCCCTAACCCCTAAGACTACTCGCCCTAACCCCTAACCCCAAACCCCTAAGACTACTCACCCTAACCCCTAACCCCAAACCCCTAACCCCTAACCCTAACCCCTAAGACTACTCACCCTAACCCCTAAGACTACTCACCCTAAGCCCTAACCCCTAAGACTACTCACCCTAACCCCTAAGACGACTCACCTTAACCCCTAACCCCAAACCCCAAACCCCTAACCCCTAACTCTAACCCCAAAGACTACTCACCCTAACCCCTAAACCCTAAGACTACTCACCCTAACCCCTAACCCCCAAGAATACTCACCCTAACCCCTAAGACTACTCACCCTAACCCCTAATGCCTAACCCCTAACCCCTAAGACTACTCACCCTTACCCCTAACCCCTAAGACTACTCGCCCTAACCCCTAACCCCAAACCCCTAAGACTACTCACCCTAACCCCTAACCCCTAACCCCAAACCCCTAACCCCTAACCCTAACCCCTAAGACTACTCACCCTAACCCCTAAGACTACTCACCCTAAGCCCTAACCCCTAAGACTACTCACCCTAACCCCTAAGACGACTCACCTTAACCCCTAACCCCAAACCCCAAACCCCTAACTCTAACCCCAAAGACTACTCACCCTAACCCCTAAACCCTAAGACTACTCACCCTAACCCCTAACCCCCAAGACTACTCACCCTAACCCCTAATGCCTAACCCCTAAGACTACTCATCCCTTACCCCTAACCCCTAAGACTACTCACCCTAACCCCTAACCCCCAAGACTACTCACCCTAACCCCTAAGACTACTCACCCTAACCCCTAATGCCTAACCCCTAACCCCTAAGACTACTCACCCTTACCCCTAACCCCTAAGACTACTCACCCTAACCCCTAACCCCAATCAGCCCTGCTTGATTTTAAGGATACTTTGTGCACAGGAGCTGTGCCATAGAACCACAGACTACACCTTGTCAGTAGACTGAGCTGTGCCATAGAACCACAGCCTACACCTTGTCAGTAGACTGAGCTGTGCCATAGAACCACAGCCTACACCTTGGCAGTAGACTGAGCTGTGCCATAGAACCACAGCCTACACCTTGGCAGTAGACTGAGCTGTGCCATAGAACCACAGACTACACCTTGGCAGTAGACGGAGCTGTGCCATAGAACCACAGCCTACACCTTGGCAGTAGACTGAGCTGTGCCATAGAACCACAGCCTACACCTTGGCAGTAGACTGAGCTGTGCCATAGAACCACAGCCTACACCTTGGCAGTAGACTGAGCTGTGCCATAGAACCACAGACTACACCTTGGCAGTAGACTGAGCTGTGCCATAGAACCACAGCCTACACCTTGGCAGTAGACTGAGCTGTGCCATAGAACCACAGCCTACACCTTGGCAGTAGACTGAGCTGTGCCATAGAACCACAGCCTACACCTTGGCAGTAGACTGAGCTGTGTCATAGAACCGCAGCCTACACCTTGGCAGTAGACTGAGCTGTGCCATAGAACCACAGCCTACACCTTGTCAGTAGACCGAGCTGTGCCATAGAACCACAGCCTACACCTTGTCAGTAGACCGAGCTGTGCCATAGAACCACAGCCTACACCTTGGCAGTAGACTGAGCTGTGCCATAGAACCACAGCCTACACCTTGGCAGTAGACTGAGCTGTGCCATAGAACCACAGCCTACACCTTGGCAGTAGACCAAGCTGTGCCATAGAACCACAGACTACACCTTGTCAGTAGACTGAGCTGTGCCATAGAACCAAAGCCTACACCTTGGTAGTAAACTGAGCTGTGCCATAGAACCACAGCCTACACCTTGTCAGTAGACCGAGCTGTGCCATAGAACCACAGCCTACACCTTGGCAGTAGACTGAGCTGTGCCATAGAACCACAGCCTACACCTTGTCAGTAGACTGAGCTGTGCCATAGAACCACAGCCTACACCTTGTCAGTAGACTGAGCTGTGCCATAGAACCACAGCCTACACCTTGGCAGTAGACTGAGCTGTGCCATAGAACCACAGCCTACACCTTGGCAGTAGACTGAGCTGTGCCATAGAACCACAGCCTACACCTTGGCAGTAGACTGAGCTGTGCCATAGAACCACAGCCTACACCTTGGCAGTAGACTGAGCTGTGCCATAGAACCACAGCCTACACCTTGTCAGTAGACCGAGCTGTGCCATAGAACCACAGCCTACACCTTGGCAGTAGACTGAGCTGTGCCATAGAACCACAGCCTACACCTTGTCAGTAGACTGAGCTGTGCCATAGAACCACAGACTACACCTTGGCAGTAGACTGAGCTGTGCCATAGAACCACAGCCTACACCTTGTCAGTAGACTGAGCTGTGCCATAGAACCACAGCCTACACCTTGTCAGTAGACTGAGCTGTGCCATAGAACCACAGCCTACACCTTGGCAGTAGACTGAGCTGTGCCATAGAAACACAGCCTACACCTTGGCAGTAGACTGAGCTGTGCCATAGAACCACAGCCTACACCTTGGCAGTAGACTGAGCTGTGCCATAGAACCACAGCCTACACCTTGGCAGTAGACTGAGCTGTGCCATAGAACCACAGACTACACCTTGGCAGTAGACTGAGCTGTGTCATAGAACCGCAGCCTACACCTTGGCAGTAGACTGAGCTGTGCCATAGAACCACAGCCTACACCTTGTCAGTAGACTGAGCTGTGCCATAGAACCACAGCCTACACCTTGGCAGTAGACTGAGCTGTGCCATAGAACCACAGCCTACACCTTGTCAGTAGACTGAGCTGTGCCATAGAACCACAGCCTACACCTTGGCAGTAGACGGAGCTGTGCCATAGAACCACAGCCTACACCTTGGCAGTAGACTGAGCTGTGCCATAGAACCACAGCCTACACCTTGGCAGTAGACGGAGCTGTGCCATAGAACCACAGCCTACACCTTGGCAGTAGACTGAGCTGTGCCATAGAACCACAGCCTACACCTTGGCAGTAGACGGAGCTGTGCCATAGAACCACAGCCTACACCTTGGCAGTAGACTGAGCTGTGCCATAGAACCACAGACTACACCTTGGCAGTAGACTGAGCTGTGCCACAGAACCACAGCCTACACCTTGTCAGTAGACTGAGCTGTGCCATAGAACAACAGCCTACACCTTGGCAGTAGACTGAGCTGTGCCATAGAACCACAGACTACACCTTGGCAGTAGACTGAGCTGTGCCATAGAACCACAGCCTACACCTTGTCAGTAGACTGAGCTGTGCCATAGAACCACAGCCTACACCTTGGCAGTAGACTGAGCTGTGCCATAGAACCACAGCCTACACCTTGGCAGTAGACTGAGCTGTGCCATAGAACCACAGCCTACACCTTGGCAGTAGACTGAGCTGTGCCATAGAACCACAGCCTACACCTTGGCAGTAGACGGAGCTGTGCCATAGAACCACAGCCTACACCTTGTCAGTAGACTGAGCTGTGCCATAGAACCACAGCCTACACCTTGTCAGTAGACTGAGCTGTGCCATAGAACCACAGCCTACACCTTGTCAGTAGACTGAGCTGTGCCATAGAACCACAGCCTACACCTTGGCAGTAGACTGAGCTGTGCCATAGAACCACAGCCTACACCTTGGCAGTAGACTGAGCTGTGCCATAGAACCACAGCCTACACCTTGGCAGTAGACTGAGCTGTGCCATAGAACCACAGCCTACACCTTGGCAGTAGACTGAGCTGTGCCATAGAACCACAGCCTACACCTTGGCAGTAGACTGAGCTGTGCCATAGAACCACAGCCTACACCTTGGCAGTAGACTGAGCTGTGCCATAGAACCACAGCCTACACCTTGTCAGTAGACTGAGCTGTGCCATAGAACCACAGCCTACACCTTGGCAGTAGACTGAGCTGTGCCATAGAACCACAGCCTACACCTTGTCAGTAGACTGAGCTGTGCCATAGAACCACAGCCTACACCTTGGCAGTAGACTGAGCTGTGCCATAGAACCACAGCCTACACCTTGGCAGTAGACTGAGCTGTGCCATAGAACCACAGCCTACACCTTGTCAGTAGACCGAGCTGTGCCATAGAACCACAGCCTACACCTTGGCAGTAGACTGAGCTGTGCCATAGAACCACAGCCTACACCTTGGCAGTAGACTGAGCTGTGCCATAGAACCACAGCCTACACCTTGTCAGTAGACTGAGCTGTGCCATAGAACCACAGCCTACACCTTGGCAGTAGACTGAGCTGTGCCATAGAACCACAGCCTACACCTTGTCAGTAGACTGAGCTGTGCCATAGAACCACAGCCTACACCTTGGCAGTAGACTGAGCTGTGCCATAGAACCACAGCCTACACCTTGTCAGTAGACTGAGCTGTGCCATAGAACCACAGCCTACACCTTGGCAGTAGACTGAGCTGTGCCATAGAACCACAGCCTACACCTTGGCAGTAGACGGAGCTGTGCCATAGAACCACAGCCTACACCTTGGCAGTAGACTGAGCTGTGCCATAGAACCACAGCCTACACCTTGGCAGTAGACGGAGCTGTGCCATAGAACCACAGCCTACACCTTGGCAGTAGACTGAGCTGTGCCATAGAACCACAGCCTACACCTTGGCAGTAGACTGAGCTGTGCCACAGAACCACAGCCTACACCTTGTCAGTAGACTGAGCTGTGCCATAGAACAACAGCCTACACCTTGGCAGTAGACTGAGCTGTGCCATAGAACCACAGACTACACCTTGGCAGTAGACTGAGCTGTGCCATAGAACCACAGCCTACACCTTGGCAGTAGACTGAGCTGTGCCATAGAACCACAGCCTACACCTTGGCAGTAGACTGAGCTGTGCCATAGAACCACAGCCTACACCTTGGCAGTAGACTGAGCTGTGCCATAGAACCACAGCCTACACCTTGGCAGTAGACTGAGCTGTGCCATAGAACCACAGCCTACACCTTGGCAGTAGACTGAGCTGTGCCATAGAACCACAGCCTACACCTTGTCAGTAGACTGAGCTGTGCCATAGAACCACAGCCTACACCTTGTCAGTAGACTGAGCTGTGCCATAGAACCACAGCCTACACCTTGGCAGTAGACTGAGCTGTGCCATAGAACCACAGCCTACACCTTGTCAGTAGACTGAGCTGTGCCACAGAACCACAGCCTACACCTTGTCAGTAGACCGAGCTGTGCCACAGAACCACAGCCTACACCTTGTCAGTAGACTGAGCTGTGCCATAGAACCACAGCCTACACCTTGTCAGTAGACGGAGCTGTGCCATAGAACCACAGCCTACACCTTGGCAGTAGACTGAGCTGTGCCATAGAACCACAGCCTACACCTTGTCAGTAGACTGAGCTGTGCCATAGAACCACAGCCTACACCTTGTCAGTAGACTGAGCTGTGCCATAGAACCACAGCCTACACCTTGTCAGTAGACACAGAGCTGTGCCATAGAACCACAGCCTACACCTTGGCAGTAGACTGAGCTGTGCCATAGAACCACAGCCTACACCTTGTCAGTAGACTGAGCTGTGCCATAGAACCACAGCCTACACCTTGTCAGTAGACTGAGCTGTGCCATAGAACCACAGCCTACACCTTGCAGTAGACTGAGCTGTGCCATAGAACCACAGCCTACACCTTGTCAGTAGACTGAGCTGTGCCATAGAACCACAGCCTACACCTTGTCAGTAGACTGAGCTGTGCCATAGAACCACAGCCTACACCTTGGCAGTAGACTGAGCTGTGCCATAGAACCACAGCCTACACCTTGTCAGTAGACTGAGCTGTGCCATAGAACCACAGCCTACACCTTGTCAGTAGACTGAGCTGTGCCATAGAACCACAGCCTACACCTTGTCAGTAGACTGAGCTGTGCCATAGAACCACAGCCTACACCTTGGCAGTAGACTGAGCTGTGCCATAGAACCACAGCCTACACCTTGTCAGTAGACTGAGCTGTGCCATAGAACCACAGCCTACACCTTGTCAGTAGACCGAGCTGTGCCATAGAACCACAGCCTACACCTTGTCAGTAGACTGAGCTGTGCCATAGAACCACAGCCTACACCTTGTCAGTAGACCGAGCTGTGCCATAGAACCACAGCCTACACCTTGGCAGTAGACTGAGCTGTGCCATAGAACCACAGCCTACACCTTGTCAGTAGACTGAGCTGTGCCATAGAACCACAGCCTACACCTTGTCAGTAGACTGAGCTGTGCCATAGAACCACAGCCTACACCTTGTCAGTAGACTGAGCTGTGCCATAGAACCACAGCCTACACCTTGTCAGTAGACTGAGCTGTGCCATAGAACCACAGCCTACACCTTGTCAGTAGACTGAGCTGTGCCATAGAACCACAGCCTACACCTTGTCAGTAGACTGAGCTGTGCCATAGAACCACAGCCTACACCTTGTCAGTAGACTGAGCTGTGCCATAGAACCACAGCCTACACCTTGTCAGTAGACTGAGCTGTGCCATAGAACCACAGCCTACACCTTGTCAGTAGACTGAGCTGTGCCATAGAACCACAGCCTACACCTTGTCAGTAGACTGAGCTGTGCCATAGAACCACAGCCTACACCTTGTCAGTAGACTGAGCTGTGCCATAGAACCACAGCCTACACCTACAGTAGACCTTGTCAGTAGACTGAGCTGTGCCATAGAACCACAGCCTACACCTTGTCAGTAGACTGAGCTGTGCCATAGAACCACAGCCTACACCTTGTCAGTAGACTGAGCTGTGCCATAGAACCACAGCCTACACCTTGTCAGTAGACTGAGCTGTGCCATAGAACCACAGCCTACACCTTGTCAGTAGACTGAGCTGTGCCATAGAACCACAGCCTACACCTTGTCAGTAGACTGAGCTGTGCCATAGAACCACAGCCTACACCTTGGCAGTAGACTGAGCTGTGCCATAGAACCACAGCCTACACCTTGTCAGTAGACGGACAGTATTTGAAGGCGGTTGAGATCCTCCTAAACTCCTGTGTTTCCTCCCCAGGGCTCCAGATGGACCCTCCAGGCCACCACCATGGACGGGAACTTTGTACGTGTAATTCAACCCTCAGAAACAACAATGATATAACACTATTGATCAAATTATGTTTGAATTCAATATTAAAGACACCTAAAGACATGTTAACCTGAATTAATGACACCCTAGGACATGTTCACCTGAATTAATGACACCCAGGGACATGTTCACCTGAATTAATGACACCCTAGGACATGTTCACCTGAATTAATGACACCCAAGGACATGTTCACCTGAATTAATGACACCCAGGGACATGTTAACCTGAATTAATGACACCCTAGGACATGTTAACCTGAATTAATGACACCCAGGGACATGTTCACCTGAATTAATGACACCCAGGGACATGTTAACCTGAATTAATGACACCCTAGGACATGTTAACCTGAATTAATGACACCCAGGGACATGTTCACCTGAATTAATGACACCCAAGGACATGTTAACCTGAATTAATGACACCCAGGGACATGTTAACCTGAATTAATGACACCCAAGGACATGTTAACCTGAATTAATGACACCCTGGGACATGTTTACCTGATTTAATGACACCCAGGGACATGTTTACCTGAATTAATGACACCCAGGAACATGTTAACCTGATTTAATGACACCCAGGAACATGTTAACCTGATTTAATGACACCCAGGGACATGTTAACCTGATTTAATGACACCCAGGAACATGTTAAACCTGATTTAATGACACCCAGGGACATGTTAACCTGATTTAATGACACCCAGGAACATGTTAACCTGATTTAATGACACCCAGGGACATGTTAACCTGATTTAATGACACCCAGGAACATGTTAACCTGATTTAATGACACCCAGGGACATGTTAACCTGATTTAATGACACCCAGGGACATGTTAACCTGAATTAATGACACCCAGGGACATGTTAACCTGAATTAATGACACCCAGGGACATGTTAACCTGAATTAATGACACCCAGGGACATGTTAACCTGATTTAATGACACCCAGGGACATGTTTACCTGAATTAATGACACTCAGGAACATGTTAACCTGATTTAATGACACCCAGGAACATGTTAACCTGATTTAATGACACCCAGGAACATGTTAACCTGATTTAATGACACCCAGGGACATGTTAACCTGATTTAATGACACCCAGGAACATGTTAAACCTGATTTAATGACACCCAGGGACATGTTAACCTGATTTAATGACACCCAGGAACATGTTAACCTGATTTAATGACACCCAGGGACATGTTAACCTGATTTAATGACACCCAGGAACATGTTAACCTGATTTAATGACACCCAGGGACATGTTAACCTGATTTAATGACACCCAGGGACATGTTAACCTGATTTAATGACACCCAGGAACATGTTTACCTGATTTAATGACACCCAGGGACATGTTTACCTGATTTAATGACACCCAGGGACATGTTAACCTGAATTAATGACACCCAGGGACATGTTAACCTGAATTAATGACACCCAGGAACATGTTAACCTGATTTAATGACACCCAGGGACATGTTTACCTGATTTAATGACACCCAGGAACATGTTTACCTGATTTAATGACACCCAGGGACATGTTTACCTGAATTAATGACACCCAGGAACATGTTAACCTGATTTAATGACACACAGGAACATGTTAACCTGATTTAATGACACCCAGGAACATGTTAACCTGATTTAATGACACCCAGGAACATGTTAACCTGATTTAATGACACCCAGGAACATGTTAACCTGATTTAATGAAACCCAGGAACATGTTCACCTGATTTAATGACACCCAGGGACATGTTAACCTGATTTAATGACACCCAGGGACATGTTAACCTGATTTAATGACACCCAGGAACATGTTAACCTGATTTAATGACACCCAGGGACATGTTAACCTGATTTAATGACACCCAGGAACATGTTAACCTGATTTAATGACACCCAGGAACATGTTCACCTGATTTAATGACACCCAGGGACATGTTTACCTGATTTAATGACACCCAGGAACATGTTAACCTGATTTAATGACACCCAGGAACATGTTAACCTGATTTAATGACACCCAGGAACATGTTTACCTGATTTAATGACACCCAGGGACATGTTTACCTGATTTAATGACACCCAGGAACATGTTTACCTGATTTAATGACACCCAGGGACATGTTAACCTGATTTAATGACACCCAGGGACATGTTTACCTGATTTAACGACACCCAGGGACATGTTAACCTGATTTAATGACACCCAGGGACATGTTAACCTGAATTAATGACACCCAGGGACATGTTAACCTGATTTAATGACACCCAGGGACATGTTAACCTGATTTAATGACACCCAGGGACATGATAACCTGATTTAATGACACCCAGGGACATGTTTACCTGATTTAATGACACCCAGGGACATGTTTACCTGATTTAATGACACCCAGGGACATGCGTAACTAACTGCTGTTTCTCCTCCGCAGGGAATTCTCATGGTGCAGCCAGATCAGATGCAGGTGAGCTAATTCCCCTATCTTTATATGCTAACAACTTAAACTAACTATACTAACTATACAAACCATATCCTAACTCTATTAACCATATACTAACTCTATTAACCATATACTAACTCTATTAACCATATACTAACTCTATTAACCATATACTAACTATATATACTAACTATATATACTAACTATACTAACTATATACTAACTATACTAACCATATACTAACTCTATAAACCATATACTAACGCTATAAACCATATACTAACTATATATTCTAACTATATATACTAACTATACTAACTATATATACTAACTATACTAACTATACAAACAATATCCTAACTCTATTAACCATATACTAACTCTATTAACCATATACTAACTATATATACTAACTATATATAATAACTATACTAACTATATATACTAACTATATTAACCATATACTAACTATACTAACTATATATACTAACTATACTAACTATATATACTAACTATACTAACTATATACTAACTATATTAACCATATACTAACTATATATACTAACTATACTAACTATACAAACCATATACTAACTATACAAACCATATACTAACTATACTAACTATACAAACCATATACTAACTATATTAACCATATACTAACTATATATACTAACTATACTAACTATACAAACTATAAACTAACTATATTAACCATATACTAACTATATATACTAACTATACTAACTATACAAACCATATACTAACTATACTAACTATACAAACCATATACTAACTATACTAACTATATATACTAACTATACAAACCATATACTAACTCTATAAACCATATACTAACTATACTAACTATATATACTAACTATACTAACTATACAAACCATATACTAACTCTATAAACTATATACTAACGCTATAAACCATATACTAACTATACAAACCATATACTAACTATATATATATATATATATATATATATATATATATATATATATATATATATATACTATATAATATATATACTAACTATACAAACCATATACTAACTCTATAAACCATATACTAACGCTATAAACCATATACTAACTATATAAACCATATACTAACTATATGCTAACTATACTAACTATATATATATATATATTAACTATACTAACTATATATACTAACTATACAAACCATATACTAACTATATAAACCATATACTAACTATATATATATATATATTAACTATACTAACTATATATACTAATGCTATAAACCATATACTAACTATATATATATACTAACTCTACAAACCATATACTAACTATATATACTAACTATACTAACTCTATAAACCATATACTAACTATATATACTAACTATACAAACCATATACTAACGCTATAAACCATATACTAACTCTATAAACCATATACTAACTATATGCTAACTATACTAACTATATATATATATATTAACTATACTAACTATATATACTAATGCTATAAACCATATACTAACGCTATAAACCATATACTAACTATATGCTAACTATACTAACTATATATATATATATATATATATATTAACTATACTAACTATATATACTAACTATACAAACCATATACTAACTCTATAAACCATATACTAACTATATGCTAACTATACTAACTATATATATATATATATACTATACTAACTATATATACTACCTATACAAACCATATACTAATGCTATAAACCATATACTAATTATACAAACCATATACTAACTATATATACTAACTATACTAACTATACAAACCATATACTAACTATACAAACCATATACTAACTATATATACTAACTATACATACTAACTCTATAAACCATATACTAACTATATAAACCATATACTAACTATACAAACCATATACTAACTCTATAAACCATATACTAACTATATGCTAACTATACTAACTATATATATATATATATATATATATATATATATATATATATATATAAACCATATACTAACTATACTAACTATATATACTAACTATACAAACCATATACTAACTATATATACTAACTATACTAACTATATATACTAACTATACTAACTATATATATATATATATTAACTATACTAACTATATATACTAACTATACAAACCATATACTAATGCTATAAACCATGTACTAACTCTATGAACCATATACTAACTCTATAAACCATATACTAACTATATATACTAACTATACTAACTCTATAAACCATATACTAACTATATAAATCATATACTAACTATATATGCTAACTATATATACAAACTATACTAACTTTATAAACCATATACTAACTCTATAAACCATATACTAACTATATAAACCAGGCGGGCCGGCTGTCTAATAAAGACAAACTAATCATACACACAGGTGCTACCAATAAACATACAAGGAGGGGGAGAAAAGACAATCAGTGGCAGCTAATAGGCCGGTGACAATGACCGCCGAGCGCCACCCGACCGGGAAGGGAAACCACCCTCAGTCGGACTCGTGACAGAGAGGCCTGTAATTTTCATCATAGGTACACTTCAACTATGACATTGTAGGATTTTTAATGAATTTATTTGCAAATTATGGTGGAAAATAAGTGTTTGGTCAATAACTAAAGTTTATCTCAATACTTTGTTATATACCCTTTGTTGGCAATGACAGAGGTCAAACGTTTTCTGTAAGTCTTCACAAGGTTTTCACACACTGTTGCTGGTATTTTTGCCCATTCCTCCATGCAGATCTCGTCTGTGGCAGTGATGTTTTGGGGCTGTTGCTGGGCAACACAGACTTTGAACTCCCTCCAAAGATTTTCTATGGGGTTGAGATCTGGAGACTGGCTCGGCCACTCCAGGACCTTGAAATGTTTCTTACGAAGCCACTCCTTCGTTGCCCGGGAGGTGTTTTTGGGATCATTGTCGTAATGAAAGACCCAGCCACGTTTCATCTTCAATGCACTTGCTGATGGAAGGAGGTTTTCACTCAAAATCTCATGATACATGGCCCCATTCATTCTTTCCTTTACACGGATCAGTCGTCCTGGTCCCTTTGCAGAAAAACAGCCCCAAAGCATGATGTTTCCACCCCAATGCTTCACAGTAGGTATGGTGTTCTTTGGCTGCAACTCAGCATTCTTTGTCCTCCAAACACGACGAGTTGAGTTTTTACCAAAAAGTTATATTTTGGTTTCATCTGACCATATGACATTCTTCCAATCTTCTTCTGGATCATCCGAATGCTCTCTAGCAAACTTCACACAGGCCTGGACATGTACTGGCTTAAGCAGGGGGACACGTCTAGCACTGCAGGATTTGAGTCCCTGGCTGCGTAGTGTGTTACTGATGGTAGGCTTTGTTACTTTGGTCCCAGCTCTCTGCAGGTCATTCACTAGGTGTGAGGTTGTGGACAGGTGTCTTTTATACTGATAACAAGTTCAAACAGGTGCCATTAATACAGGTAACGAGTGGAGGACAGAGGAGCCTCTTAAAGAAGGTCTGTGAGAGCCAGAAATCTTGCTTGTTTGTAGGTGACCAAATACTTATTTTCCACCATAATTTGCAAATAAATTCATAAAAAATCCTACAATGTGATTTTCTGGATGTTTCCCCCTCATTTTGTCTGTCATAGTTGAAGTGAACCTATGATGAAAATTACTCTCTCATCTTTTTAAGTGGGAGAACTTGCACAATTGGTGGCTGACTAAATACTTTTTTGCCCCACTGTATATGCTAACTACACTAATTATATTTACATTTACATTTAAGTCAACTTATAATACAAATTGGTGAATTCACCTTATGACATCCAGTGGAACAGCCACTTTATATACAAACTAAAATAAGTCTATATACTAACTACATATACTAACTATACTAACGAAATATACTAACTATGTACTAACTATATATATATATATACTAACTATACTAACTATATATGTATACTAACTATACTACCTATATATACTAACTATACTGCCTATATATACAAACCATATATACTAGCTTTACTAACTATATATACTGACTATATATACTAACCATAATAACTATATATATATACTAACTATGCTAACTATATATACTAACTATACTGACTATACTAACTATATATACTAACTATATATATATATATATTAACTATACTAACTATATATATCTACTAACTATGCTAACTATATATACTAAATATACTAACTATATATACTAACTATATATACTAACTATACTAACTATCTACATGAACTATACTAACTATATATACTAACTATACTAACTCTATCTATATACTAACTATATATACTATCTCTATATACTAACTATACTAACTGTACTAACTCTATATACTATATACTAACTATATATACTAACTGTACTAACTCTATATACTATATACTAACTATATATACTATCTCTATATATTAACTATACTAACTATATATACTAGCCTTATTGCTTAAATATAACAGACTCCTCTGGCCTTATTGCTTAAATATACCAGACTCCTCTGGCCTTATTGATTAAATATACCAGACTCCTCTGGCCTTATTGATTAAATATACCAGACCTCCTCTGGCCTTATTGATTAAATATACCAGACCTCCTCTGGCCTTATTGATTAAATATACCAGACTCCTCTGGCCTTATTGATTAAATATACCAGACCTCCTCTGGCCTTATTGATTAAATATACCAGACCTCCTCTGGCCTTATTGATTAAATATACCAGACCTCCTCTGGCCTTATTGATTAAATATACCAGACCTCCTCTGGCCTTATTGATTAAATATACCAGACCTCCTCTGGCCTTATTGATTAAATATACCAGACTCCTCTGGCCTTATTGCTTAAATATACCAGACTCCTCTGGCCTTATTGATTAAATATACCAGACCTCCTCTGGCCTTATTGATTAAATATACCAGACCTCCTCTGGCCTTATTGATTAAATATACAGACTCCTCTGGCCTTATTGATTAAATATACCAGACCTCCTCTGGCCTTATTGATTAAATATACCAGACCTCCTCTGGCCTTATTGATTAAATATACCAGACCTCCTCTGGCCTTATTGATTAAATATACCAGACCTCCTCTGGCCTTATTGATTAAATATATACTATAATTTGTAGGCGTGACATGCTCTTACCATGTTCTGCTTCCTGTCTGCCAGACTGTCAACCCCATCCTGATCCTGGCCCTGGTCCCCATCATGGACAGCCTGGTCTACCCTCTCATAAAGAAATGCCACCTGAACTTTACGTGAGATGTGTGACTGCTTACACATGTTTTCAAAACTGTCTCCTTCTTTCAAAACTCTACACGCAATTCCCAAAACTGCACACACAAAATGCCTCACATCTCCTTCAAAATGTAACACTGCATTCAAAATGCCATAAACACATGTGAGAATGAAGCATTTGCATCAAATGGCGAACACTGCTTTCATAATAGTACATGTTTGGATATACCATGTAAACACTGTTGTTCTAAATCTAAAGCTCTTTGGTCTTTCATAGGCTTATATCTACATTTCAATACAATGTTCTACAGTGAAAGTAATCTGCTGAGAGGGGTAACAAGTACACTGTAAACACCAATACAATGTTCTACAGTGTAAGTAATCTGCTGAGAGGGGTAACAAGTACACTGTAAACACCAATACAATGTTCTACAGTTTAATCTGCTGAGAGGGGTAACAAGTACACTGTAAAGAAAACCATTTTCAGTGACAGTAATCTGCCTAGGTGCTAAACGCTTCATCTCTTCCTGGGGTGGTAACTTACCAAACATCGAGGGAAGTATCTCCAGCATGTATCCAAACAGGACAGAGGCAACCTCTATGTCCCCACATGGAGGGAATTATCTCCAAGCATGGCGTATCCAACCTCTATGTCCCCACATGGAGG
This sequence comes from Oncorhynchus masou masou, assembly GCF_036934945.1. Lineage (NCBI taxonomy): Eukaryota > Metazoa > Chordata > Actinopteri > Salmoniformes > Salmonidae > Oncorhynchus > Oncorhynchus masou. Next base: position 7,663,913 of record NC_088218.1, on the reverse strand, counting down.
GAAGTATCTCCAGCATGATTTGACTACCTAAGTCCCCACATGGAGGGAAGTATCTCCAGCATGGCGTATCCAACCTCTATGTCCCCACATGGTGTTATGTACTTGAGTGAAGACCCAAAAGCGGTTTTAACAGAAACAGAGTTCTTTTAATGAAAAAACAGGAATGGCATAGATCCTCTTCCGACGTTGTCAATGGCACAATTGACAAATGAAACATAAAGTCCCTCTGACAGGCTGCAGGTCGTTCTGGGTAATAGCTGGGTAGCGGCGACAGGCTGCAGGTCGCTCTGGGTCGGTGCGGGTCACAGAGGAACGGTGGTAGCTGATCACCGGCATATGATGAACTACTAAACAAAAGATAGTTAGTAGAGTACAGGATGCACTCAGACTCCGACAGGATAGGACTACCACTACGATAGCTTGCTACTGGCATGAGAAACACAAACGAGAATCTGACCCCGAAAGTAGCAGGAACAGAGAGAAATAGAGACCTAATCCCTAAGCTAGTTAGGGGAGATGAGGAACAGCTGGAGAAGGAGAGAAAGAGAAGGTAACCTAATAAGACCAGCAGAGAGAGACAGAGTGAAAAGGAACAGACATAATAAGACATGACACATGGAGGGAAGTATCTTAGCACGTATCCAATGTCCCCACATGGAGGGAAGTATCTCCTGCATGGCGTATCCAACCTTGGACAGAGGCAACCTCTATGTCCCCACATGGAGGGAAGTATCTCCTAGCATGGCGTATCCAACCTTGGACAGAGGCAACCTCAATGTCCCCACATGGAGGGAAGTATCTCCTAGCATGGCGTATCCAATCTCTATGTCCCCACATGGAGGGAAGTATCTCCTAGCATGGCGTATCCAACCTCTATGTCCCCACATGGAGGGAAGTATCTCCTAGCATGGCGTATCCAACCAGACAAGGCAACTCTATGTCCCCACATGGAGGGAAGTATCTCCTAGAATGGCATATCCAATCTCTATGTCCCCACATGGAGGGAAGTATCTCCAACATCCAACCTCTATACATGGAGGGAAGTATCTCCTACATGGTGTATCCAACCTCTATGTCCCCACATGGAGGGAAGTATCTCCTAGCATGGTGTATCCAACCTCTGTGTCCCCACATGGAGGGAAGTATCTCCTAGCATGGTGTAGAAACCTCTATGTCCCCACATGGAGGGAAGTATCTCCTAGCATGGCGTATCCAACCTTGGACAGAGGCAACCTCTGTGTCCCCACATGGAGGGAAGTATCTCCTAGCATGGCGTATCCAACCTTGGACAGAGGCAACCTCTGTGTCCCCACATGGAGGAAGTATCTCCTAGCATGGCGTATCCAACCTTGGACAGAGGCAACCTCTGTGTCCCCACATGGAGGGAAGTATCTCCTAGCATGGCGTATCCAACCTTGGACAGAGGCAACCTCTGTGTCCCCACATGGAGGGAAGTATCTCCTAGCATGGCGTATCCAACCTTGGACAGAGGCAACCTCTATGTCCCCACATGGAGGGAAGTATCTCCTAGCATGGCATATCCAACCTCTATGTCCCCACATGGAGGGAAGTATCTCCTAGCGTGGTGTATCCAACCTTGGACAGAGGCAACCTCTGTGTCCCCACATGGAGGGAAGTATCTCCTAGCGTGGTGTATCCAACCTCTATGTCCCCACATGGAGGGAAGTATCTCCTAGCATGGTGTATCCAACCTCTATGTCCCCACATGGAGGGAAGTATCTCCTAGCATGGTGTATCCAACCTCTATGTCCCCACATGGAGGGAAGTATCTCCTAGCGTGGTGTATCCAACCTCTATGTCCCCACATGGAGGGAAGTATCTCCTAGCATGGCGTATCCAACCTCTATGTCCCCACATGGAGGGAAGTATCTCCTAGCATGGCGTATCCAACCTTGGACAGAGGCAACCTCTGTGTCCCCACATGGAGGGAAGTATCTCCTAGCATGGCGTATCCAACCTTGGACAGAGGCAACCTCTGTGTCCCCACATGGAGGGAAGTATCTCCTAGCATGGCGTATCCAACCTTGGACAGAGGCAACCTCTATGTCCCCACATGGAGGGAAGTATCTCCTAGCATGGTGTATCCAACCTCTGTGTCCCCACATGGAGGGAAGTATCTAGCATGGTGTATCCAACCTCTATGTCACCACATGGAGGGAAGTATCCTAGCATGGCATATCCAACCTCTATGTCCCCACATGGAGGGAAGTATCTCCTAGCATGGTGTATCCAACCTCTATGTCCCCACATGGAGGGAAGTATCTCCTAGCATGGCGTATCCAACCTTGGACAGAGGCAACCTCTGTGTCCCCACATGGAGAAGTATCTCCTAGCATGGCGTATCCAACCTTGGACAGAGGCAACCTCTGTGTCCCCACATGGAGGGAAGTATCTCCTAGCATGGCGTATCCAACCTTGGACAGAGGCAACCTCTATGTCCCCACATGGAGGGAAGTATCTCCTAGCATCATATCCTATGTCCCCACATGGAGGGAAGTATCTCCTAGCGTGTGTATGTGGACAGAGGCAACCTCTGTGTCCCCACATGGAGGGAAGTATCTCCTAGCGTGGTGTATCCAACCTCTATGTCCCCACATGGAGGGAAGTATCTCCTAGCATGTATCCAACCTCTATGTCCCCACATGGAGGGAAGTATCTCCTAGCATGGTGTATCCAACCTCTATGTCCCCACATGGAGGGTAAGCGTGGTGTATCCAACCTCTATGTCCCCACATGGAGGGAAGTATCTCCTAGCATGGCGTATCCAACCTCTATGTCCCCACATGGAGGAGTATCTCCTAGCATGGCGTATCCAACCTTGGACAGAGGCAACCTCTGTGTCCCCACATGGAGGGAAGTATCTCCTAGCATGGCGTATCCAACCTTGAACAGAGGCAACCTCTCCCCACATGTCCCCACAATGGAGAGGCAACCTCTATGTCCCCACATATCTCCTAGCATGGTGTATCCAACCTCTGTGTCCCCACATGGAGGAAGTATCTCCTAGCATGGTGTATCTCCTATGTCCCCACATGGAGGGTGTATCCTAGCATGGCATATCCAACCTCTATGTCCCCACATGGAGGAAAGTATCTCCTAGCATGGTGTATCCAACCTCTATGTCCCCACATGGAGGGAAGTATCTCCTAGCATGGCATATCCAACCTCTATGTCCCCACATGGAGGAAGTATCTCCTAGCGTGGTGTATCCAACCTTGGACAGAGGCAACCTCTGTGTCCCCACATGGAGGGAAGTATCTGCTAGCGTGGTGTATCCAACCTCTATGTCCCCACATGGAGGGAAGTATCTCCTAGCATGGCATATCCAACCTCTATGTCCCCACATGGAGGAAAGTATCTCCTAGCATGGTGTATCCAACCTCTATGTCCCCACATGGAGGGAAGTATCTCCTAGCATGGCATATCCAACCTCTATGTCCCCACATGGAGGGGTATCTCCTAGCGTGGTGTATCAACCTTGGACAGAGCATGTGTCCCCACATGGAGGGAAGTATCTCCTAGCGTGGTGTATCCAACCTCTATGTCCCCACATGGAGGGAAGTATCTCCTAGCATGGTGTATCCAACCTCTATGTCCCCACATGGAGGGAAGTATCTCCTAGCATGGTGTATCCAACCTCTATGTCCCCACATGGAGGGAAGTATCTCCTAGCGTGGTGTATCCAACCTCTATGTCCCCACATGGAGGGAAGTATCTCCTAGCATGGCGTATCCAACCTCTATGTCCCCACATGGAGGGAAGTATCTCCTAGCATGGCGTATCAACCTTGGACAGAGGCAACCTCTGTGTCCCCACATGGAGGGAAGTATCTCCTAGCATGGCGTATCCAACCTTGAACAGAGGCAACCTCTGTGTCCCCACATGGAGGGAAGTATCTCCTAGCATGGCGTATCCCACCTTGGACAGAGGCAACCTCTATGTCCCCACATGGAGGGAAGTATCTCCTAGCATGGTGTATCCAACCTCTGTGTCCCCACATGGAGGGAAGTATCTCCTAGCATGGTGTATCCAACCTCTATGTCCCCACATGGAGGGAAGTATCTCCTAGCATGGCATATCCAACCTCTATGTCCCCACATGGAGGAAAGTATCTCCTAGCATGGTGTATCCAACCTCTATGTCCCCACATGGAGGGAAGTATCTCCTAGCATGGCATATCCAACCTCTATGTCCCCACATGGAGGGAAGTATCTCCTAGCGTGGTGTATCCAACCTTGGACAGAGGCAACCTCTGTGTCCCCACATGGAGGGAAGTATCTGCTAGCGTGGTGTATCCAACCTCTATGTCCCCACATGGAGGGAAGTATCTCCTAGCATGGTGTATCCAACCTCTATGTCCCCACATGGAGGGAAGTATCTCCTAGCATGGTTTATCCAACCTCTATGTCCCCACATGGAGGGAAGTATCTCCTAGCGTGGTGTATCCAACCTCTATGTCCCCACATGGAGGGAAGTATCTCCTAGCATGGCGTATCCAACCTCTATGTCCCCACATGGAGGGAAGTATCTCCTAGCATGGTGTATCCAACCTCTGTGTCCCCACATGCGTCCTCCATTGGCTGGAGAAGCGGCATGCGGGCATAGGGTTGGCGATCATACACTTTCCAGCGCCAGGCTAGGAAAGGTAAATATGGGGGTAAGTACAAAACTACACATTGTGGATGGGTGGCAAATCAGTTTTGGACCAGAACAGCCCGTTGAAAACTAACATTGTCCCATAAAACCACAAACCTAGCAGGCTCCTGATCTGGATCAGGGACAAGCATTGTGTAAATTGCATCCAGAAAAGTGAGCACATGGCCGGTGTTGTACGGACCCAGTGTGGCGTTGTGATGGAGGACCCCGTTTTGAGTGATGGCAGCACATAGTTATATTACCCCACGCTGTCCAGGGACATTGGTAGTTGCCCTCTGTCCTGTTACATTTCTTCCGCGGCGCCTGGTTTTGGTGAGGTTGAAGCCAACCTCATCCACATAAATAAATTCATGGTGAATTACATGGGCGTCCAGCTCCAATACTCTCTGTAACAGACAAAAGGATATACAGATGAGTAAATATGGTATGTCTGAAGTACTGGAAGTAGTGTTACATACATACCTCTACAAAGTCATGTTGCATATTCTTGACTGTCAGAGTTTCTCTCAAATGGCACCTTGTAAAGTTGTTTCATCGTCACTCGGTGCCGTTGGAGGATGCGCTGTATGGTCGACAGGCTTACTGCATTGATGTTGTTAAATATGATGTCATTATTCAAGATATTCTCTCTTATCTCCCGAATCCTAATTGCATTGTTGGCCAAAACCATATTTATAATTGTTGTCTCTTGTACATCTGTAAACAAGCGTCCTCGTCCTCCATGATGTCTTTGCCTTTCCACTCTGTACAGAATTCAAACACAGTATGTGTTCAGCACAGGAACTGTAAACAATGTACATAAACATGTAGTACAGCATGATAACCAACCTCATTCATTCAATGTAGTACAGCATGATAACCAACCTCATTCATTCAATGTAGTACAGCATGATAACCAACCTCATTCATTCAATGTAGTACAGCATGATAACCAACCTCATTCATTCAATGTAGTACAGCATGATAACCAACCTCATTCATTCAATGTAGTACAGCATGATAACCAACCTCATTCATTCAATGTAGTACAGCATGATAACCAACCTCATTCATTCAATGTAGTACAGCAAGATAACCAACCTCATTCATTCAATGTAGTACAGCATGATAACCAACCTCATTCATTCAATGTAGTACAGCATGATAACCAACCTCATTCATTCAATGTAGTACAGCATGATAACCAACCTCATTCATCCAATAACCATGATAACCAACCTCATTCATTCAATGTAGTACAGCATGATAACCAACCTCATTCATTCAATGCAGTGCAGCATGATAACCAACCTCATTCATTCAATGTAGTACAGCATAATAACCAACCTCATTCATTCAATGTAGTACAGCATGATAACCAACCTCATTCATTCAATGCAGTGCAGCATGATAACCAACCTCATTCATTCAATGTAGTACAGCATGATAACCAACCTCATTCATTCAATGTAGTACAGCATGATAACCAACCTCATTCATTCAATGTAGTACAGCATGATAACCAACCTCATTCATTCAATGTAGTACAGCATGATAACCAACCTCATTCATTCAATGTAGTACAGCATGATAACCAACCTCATTCAATCAATGTAGTACAGCATGATAACCAACCTCATTCATTCAATGTAGTACAGCATGATAACCAACCTCATTCATTCAATGCAGTACAGCATGATAACCAACCTCATTCATTCAATGTAGTACAGCATGATAACCAACCTCATTCATTCAATGTAGTACAGCATAATAACCAACCTCATTCATTCAATGTAGTACAGCATGATAACCAACCTCATTCATTCAATGTAGTACAGCATGATAACCAACCTCATTCATTCAATGTAGTACAGCATGATAACCAACCTCATTCATTCAATGCAGTGCAGTAAATGGATGGCTCAGAGTTACAGATGTTTATGCAATACTATGCAGTCATACGTATTTTACAGTACATTACTGTAATGCTAAAACAGTCATTAGATAGTTGCATACCTGTTCTCATTTATGAAGGATGGAATCACTGTAAATCGACTCACGTTGGGCTGGACTCTCAGTCCAGCAGCTCTCATGGTCAAACCGTGGGTGATCACATGATCAACAAGTGTTGCCCTAATCTCATCAGAGATGGCTCTCCTTCCTTCTCTTCTTTGCCCTTGTCCTCTTCTTCCTCTTCCTCTCCCTCATACTCCTCTTGCTCTCTGTCCATTGTTGGCATCCATTGTT
>NC_088218.1:7532010-7652010 GCF_036934945.1 Oncorhynchus masou masou | reverse complement strand
TTGATCTACCACTCTAGTCTTGGTCTGAGTTGATCTACCATTCTAGTCTTGGTCTGTTGATCTACCATTCTAGTCTTGGTCTGTTGATCTACCATTCTAGTCTTGGTCTGTTGATCTACCACTCTAGTCTTGGTCTGTTGATCTACCACTCTAGTTTTGGTCTGTTGATCTACCATTCTAGTCTTGGTCTGTTGATCTACCATTCTAGTCTTGGTCTGTTGATCTACCACTCTAGTCTTGGTCTGTTGATCTACCACTCTAGTCTTGGTCTGTTGATCTACCATTCTAGTCTTGGTCTGTTGATCTACCATTCTAGTTTTGGTCTGTTGATCTACCACTCTAGTCTTGGTCTGAGTTGATCTACCACTCTAGTCTTGGTCTGAGTTGATCTACCATTCTAGTCTTGGTCTGTTGATCTACCATTCTAGTCTTGGTCTGAGTTGATCTACCACTCTAGTCTTGGTCTGAGTTGATCTACCATTCTAGTCTTGGTCTGTTGATCTACCATTCTAGTCTTGGTCTGTTGATCTACCATTCTAGTCTTGGTCAGTTGATCTACCACTCTAGTCTTGGTCTGAGTTGATCTACCACTCTAGTCTTGGTCTGAGTTGATCTACCATTCTAGTCTTGGTCTGTTGATCTTCCATTCTAGTCTTGGTCTGTTGATCTACCATTCCAGTCTTGGTCTGAGTTGATCTACCATTCTAGTCTTGGTCTGTTGATCTACCACTCTAGTCTTGGTCTGTTGATCTACCACTCTAGTCTTGGTCTGAGTTGATCTACCATTCTAGTCTTGGTCTGTTGATCTACCACTCTAGTCTTGGTCTGAGTTGATCTACCACTCTAGTCTTGGTCTGTTGATCTACCACTCTAGTCTTGGTCTGAGTTGATCTACCACTCTAGTCTTGGTCTGTTGATCTACCATTCTAGTCTTGGTCTGTTGATCTACCATTCTAGTCTTGGTCTGTTGATCTACCACTCTAGTCTTGGTCTGTTGATCTACCATTCTAGTCTTGGTCTGAGTTGATCTACCATTCTAGTCTTGGTCTGAGTTGATCTACCACTCTAGTCTTGGTCTGTTGATCTACCACTCTAGTCTTGGTCTGAGTTGATCTACCACTCTAGTCTTGGTCTGAGTTGATCTACCATTCTAGTCTTGGTCTGAGTTGATCTACCACTCTAGTCTTGGTCTGTTGATCTACCACTCTAGTCTTGGTCTGTTGATCTACCATTCTAGTCTTGGTCTGAGTTGATCTACCATTCTAGTCTTGGTCTGAGTTGATCTACCATTCTAGTCTTGGTCTGTTGATCTTCCATTCTAGTCTTGGTCTGAGTTGATCTACCACTCTAGTCTTGGTCTGTTGATCTTCCATTCTAGTCTTGGTCTGTTGATCTACCATTCCAGTCTTGGTCTGAGTTGATCTACCACTCTAGTCTTGGTCTGTTGATCTACCACTCTAGTCTTGGTCTGTTGATCTACCACTCTAGTCTTGGTCTGTTGATCTACCACTCTAGTCTTGGTCTGAGTTGATCTACCACTCTAGTCTTGGTCTGTTGATCTACCACTCTAGTCTTGGTCTGAGTTGATCTACCATTCTAGTCTTGGTCTGAGTTGATCTACCACTCTAGTCTTGGTCTGTTGATCTACCACTCTAGTCTTGGTCAGTTGATCTACCATTCTAGTCTTGGTCTGAGTTGATCTACCATTCTAGTCTTGGTCTGAGTTGATCTACCATTCTAGTCTTGGTCTGTTGATCTACCATTCTAGTCTTGGTCTGAGTTGATCTACCATTCTAGTCTTGGTCTGAGTTGATCTACCATTCTAGTCTTGGTCTGAGTTGATCTACCATTCTAGTCTTGGTCTGAGTTGATCTACCATTCTAGTCTTGGTCTGTTGATCTACCACTCTAGTCTTGGTCTGAGTTGATCTACCACTCTAGTCTTGGTCTGAGTTGATCTACCACTCTAGTCTTGGTCTGAGTTGATCTACCACTCTAGTCTTGGTCTGTTGATCTACCATTCTAGTCTTGGTCTGTTGATCTACCACTCTAGTCTTGGTCTGAGTTGATCTACCACTCTAGTCTTGGTCTGAGTTGATCTACCATTCTAGTCTTGGTCTGTTGATCTACCATTCTAGTCTTGGTCTGTTGATCTACCACTCTAGTCTTGGTCTGTTGATCTACCATTCTAGTCTTGGTCTGAGTTGATCTACCATTCTAGTCTTGGTCTGTTGATCTACCACTCTAGTCTTGGTCTGAGTTGATCTACCATTCTAGTCTTGGTCTGTTGATCTACCATTCTAGTCTTGGTCTGAGTTGATCTACCATTCTAGTCTTGGTCTGAGTTGATCTACCACTCTAGTCTTGGTCTGTTGATCTACCATTCTAGTCTTGGTCTGAGTTGATCTACCATTCTAGTCTTGGTCTGTTGATCTACCATTCTAGTCTTGGTCTGTTGATCTACCACTCTAGTCTTGGTCTAAGTTGATCTACCATTCTAGTCTTGGTCTGAGTTGATCTACCATTCTAGTCTTGGTCTGTTGATCTACCATTCTAGTCTTGGTCTGTTGATCTACCACTCTAGTCTTGGTCTGTTGATCTACCACTCTAGTCTTGGTCTGAGTTGATCTACCACTCTAGTCTTGGTCTAAGTTGATCTACCACTCTAGTCTTGGCCTGAGTTGATCTACCACTCTAGTCTTGGTCTGTTGATCTACCATTCTAGTCTTGGTCTAAGTTGATCTACCACTCTAGTCTTGGTCTGAGTTGATCTACCATTCTAGTCTTGGTCTGTTGATCTACCACTCTAGTCTTGGTCTGTTGATCTACCATTCTAGTCTTGGTCTGAGTTGATCTACCACTCTAGTCTTGGTCTAAGTTGATCTACCACTCTAGTCTTGGTCTGAGTTGATCTACCATTCTAGTCTTGGTCTGAGTTGATCTACCATTCTAGTCTTGGTCTGTTGATCTACCACTCTAGTCTTGGTCTGAGTTGATCTACCATTCTAGTCTTGGTCTGTTGATCTACCATTCCAGTCTTGGTCTGTTGATCTACCATTCTAGTCTTGGTCTGAGTTGATCTACCATTCTAGTCTTGGTCTGTTGATCTACCACTCTAGTCTTGGTCTGTTGATCTACCACTCTAGTCTTGGTCTGAGTTGATCTACCATTCTAGTCTTGGTCTGTTGATCTACCATTCTAGTCTTGGTCTAAGTTGATCTACCACTCTAGTCTTGGTCTGTTGATCTACCACTCTAGTCTTGGTCTGAGTTGATCTACCACTCTAGTCTTGGTCTGTTGATCTACCACTCTAGTCTTGGTCTGAGTTGATCTACCACTCTAGTCTTGGTCTGAGTTGATCTACCACTCTAGTCTTGGTCTGTTGATCTACCATTCTAGTCTTGGTCTGTTGATCTACCACTCTAGTCTTGGTCTGAGTTGATCTACCATTCTAGTCTTGGTCTGTTGATCTACCATTCTAGTCTTGGTCTAAGTTGATCTACCACTCTAGTCTTGGTCTGTTGATCTACCACTCTAGTCTTGGTCTGTTGATCTACCATTCTAGTCTTGGTCTGTTGATCTACCACTCTAGTCTTGGTCTGTTGATCTACCACTCTAGTCTTGGTCTGAGTTGATCTACCATTCTAGTCTTGGTCTGTTGATCTACCATTCTAGTCTTGGTCTGAGTTGATCTACCACTCTAGTCTTGGTCTGTTGATCTACCACTCTAGTCTTGGTCTGTTGATCTACCACTCTAGTCTTGGTCTGTTGATCTACCATTCTAGTCTTGGTCTGTTGATCTACCATTCTAGTCTTGGTCTGTTGATCTACCACTCTAGTCTTGGTCTAAGTTGATCTACCACTCTAGTCTTGGTCTGAGTTGATCTACCACTCTAGTCTTGGTCTGAGTTGATCTACCACTCTAGTCTTGGTCTGAGTTGATCTACCACTCTAGTCTTGGTCTGAGTTGATCTACCATTCTAGTCTTGGTCTGTTGATCTACCATTCTAGTCTTGGTCTGTTGATCTACCATTCTAGTCTCAGTCCAAGACTCACTCTATCAGCCATGGTCTGTTGTTGATATCAGTCAGCCACTATGTCTGTTGTTGATATCAGTCAGCCACTATATCTGTTGTTGACATCAGTCTATCAGCCACTATGTCTGTTGTTGATATCAGTCAGCCACTATATCTGTTGTTGACATCAGTCTATCAGCCACTATGTCTGTTGTTGATATCAGTCAGCCACTATATCTGTTGTTGATATCAGTCAGCCACAATGTCTGTTGTTTTTATCAGTCTATCAGCCACTATGTCTGTTGTTGATATCAGTCAGCCACTATATCTGTTGTTGCTATCAGTCTATCAGCCACTATGTCTGTTGTTGATATCAGTCAGCCACTATATCTGTTGTTGACATCAGTCTATCAGCCACTATGTCTGTTGTTGATATCAGTCTATCAGCCACTATGTCTGTTGTTGATATCAGTATATCAGCCACTATATCTGTTGTTGATATCAGTCAGCCACTATGTCTGTTGTTGATATCAGTATATCAACCACTATATCTGTTGTTGATATCAGTCAGCCACTATGTCTGTTGTTGATATCAGTCAGCCACTATGTCTGTTGTTGATATCAGTCAGCCACTATGTCTGTTGTTGATATCAGTATATCAGCCACTATGTCTGTTGTTGATATCAGTCAGCCACTATGTCTGTTGTTGATATCAGTCAGCCACTATGTCTGTTGTTGATATCAGTCAGCCACTATGTCTGTTGTTGATATCAGTCAGCCACTATATCCGTTGTTGATATCAGTCTATCAGCCACTATATCTGTTGTTGATATCAGTATATCAGCCACTAAATCTGTTGTTGATATCAGTCAGCCACTATGTCTGTTGTTGATATCAGTCAGCCACTATATCTGTTGTTGATATCAGACTATCAGCCACTATATCTGTTGTTGATATCAGTCAGCCACTATGTCTGTTGTTTTTATCAGTCAGCCACTATGTCTGTTGTTGATATCAGTCAGCCACTATGTCTGTTGTTGATATCAGTCAGCCACTATGTCTGTTGTTGATATCTGTCTATCAGCCACTATATCTGTTGTTGATATCAGTCAGCCACTATGTCTGTTGTTGATATTAGTCAGCCACTATGGAATGTAACATCCCCTCCCGTTTCTCTCGTCTGCTCTCTCCAGGTTTACGACTTGAGCAAGAAGCCTGATGACGGCATGAACGCCATCAGGTCAGTTACAACAGTCCTATTAGTGGTTAGGGTCAGGACCCTGAGTGTTACCAACAGTCCCATTAGTGGTTAGGGTCTGAACCCTGAGTGTTACCAACAGTCCCATTAGTGGTTAGGGTCAGGACCATGAGTGTTACAACAGTCCCATTAGTGGTTAGGGGCAGGACCCTGAGTGTTACCAACAGTCCCATTAGTGGTTAGGGTCAGGACCATGAGTGTTACCAACAGTCCCATTAGTGGTTAGGGTCTGAACCCTGAGTGTTACCAACAGTCCTGTTAGTGGTTAGGGTCAGGACCCTGAGTGTTACAACAGTCCCGTTAGTGGTTAGGGTCTGAACCCTGAGTGTTACCGACAGTCCTGTTAGTGGTTAGGGTCAGGACCGTGAGTGTTACAACAGTCCCGTTAGTGGTTAGGGTTTGAACCCTGAGTGTTACAACAGTCCCGTAAGTGTTTAGGGTCTGAAACCTGAGTGTTACAACAGTCCCATTCGTTGTTAGGGTCGGAACCCTAAGTGTAACAACAGTCCCGTTAGTGGTTAGGGTCAGGACCCTGTGTGTTACCAACAGTCCCATTAGTGGTTAGGGTCTGAACCCTGAGTGTTACAACAGTCCCATTAGTGGTTAGGGTCTGAACCCTGAGTGTTACCAACAGTCCCGTTAGTGGTTAAGGGTCAGGACCCTGAGTGTTACAACAGTCCCATTAGTGGTTAGGGTCTGAACCCTGAGTGTTACAACAGTCCCATTAGTGGTTAGGGTCTGAACCCTGAGTGTTACCAACAGTCCCGTTAGGGTCAGGACCTTGAGTGTTACCAACAGTTCTGTTAGTGGTTAGGGTCAGGACCCTGAGTGTTACCAACTGTCCCGTTAGTGATTAGGGTCTGAATCCTGAGTGTTACAACAGTCCCATTAGTGGTTAGGGTCTGAACAATGAGTGTTACAACAGTCCCATTAGTGGTTAGGGTCTGAACCCTGAGTGTTACAACAGTCCCATTAATGCTTAGGGTCAGGACCCTGAGTGTTACAACAGTCCCATTAGTGGTTACGGTCTGAACCCTGAGTGTTACCGACAGTCCCGTTAGTGATTAGGGTCTGAATCCTGAGTGTTACAACAGTCCCATTAGTGGTTAGGGTCTGAACAATGAGTGTTACAACAGTCCCATTAGTGGTTAGGGTCTGAACCCTTAGTGTTACCAACAGTCCCGTTAGTGATTAGGGTCTGAATCCTGAGTGTTACAACAGTCCCATTAGTGGTTAGGGTCTGAACAATGAGTGTTACAACAGTCCCATTAGTGGTTAGGGTCTGAACCCTTAGTGTTACCAACAGTCCCGTTAGTGATTAGGGTCTGAATCCTGAGTGTTACAACAGTCCCATTAGTGGTTAGGGTCAGGACCCTGAGTGTTATAACAGTCCAGTTAGTGGTTAGGGTCTGAACCCTGAGTGTTACCAACAGGCCTGTTAGTGGTTAGGGTCAGGACCCTGTGTGTTACCAACAGTCCCATTCGTTGTTAGGGTCGGAACCCTGAGTGTTACAACAGTCCCGTTAGTGGTTAGGGTCTGAACCCTGAGTGTTACCAACAGTCCCATTAGTGGTTAGGGTCTGAGCCCTGAGTGTTACCAACAGTCCCATTAGTGGTTAGGGTCAGGACCCTGAGTGTTACCAACAGTCCTGTTAGTGGTTAGGGTCTGAACCCTGAGTGTTACCAACAGTCCCGTTAGTTGTTAGGGTCAGGACCCTGAGTGTTACCAACAGTCCTGTTAGTTGTTAGGGTCTGAACCTTGAGTGTTACCAACAGTCCCATTAGTGGTTAGGGTCTGAACCCTGAGTGTTACCAACAGTCCCATTAGTGGTTAGGGTCAGGACCCTGAGTGTTACCAACAGTCCTGTTAGTGGTTAGGGTCTGAACCCTGAGTGTTACCAACAGTCCTGTTAGTGGTTAGGGTCTGAACCCTGAGTGTTACCAACAGTCCCGTTAGTGGTTAGGGTCAGGACCCTGAGTGCTATAACAGTCCCATTAATGCTTAGGGTCAGGACCCTGAGTGTTACAACAGTCCCATTAGTGGTTACGGTCTGAACCCTGAGTGTTACCGACAGTCCCGTTAGTGATTAGGGTCTGAATCCTGAGTGTTACAACAGTCCCATTAGTGGTTAGGGTCTGAACAATGAGTGTTACAACAGTCCCATTAGTGGTTAGGGTCTGAACCCTTAGTGTTACCAACAGTCCCGTTAGTGATTAGGGTCTGAATCCTGAGTGTTACAACAGTCCCATTAGTGGTTAGGGTCTGAACAATGAGTGTTACAACAGTCCCATTAGTGGTTAGGGTCTGAACCCTTAGTGTTACCAACAGTCCCGTTAGTGATTAGGGTCTGAATCCTGAGTGTTACAACAGTCCCATTAGTGGTTAGGGTCAGGACCCTGAGTGTTATAACAGTCCAGTTAGTGGTTAGGGTCTGAACCCTGAGTGTTACCAGCAGGCCTGTTAGTGGTTAGGGTCAGGACCCTGTGTGTTACCAACAGTCCCATTCGTTGTTAGGGTCGGAACCCTGAGTGTTACAACAGTCCCGTTAGTGGTTAGGGTCTGAACCCTGAGTGTTACCAACAGTCCCATTAGTGGTTAGGGTCTGAGCCCTGAGTGTTACCAACAGTCCCATTAGTGGTTAGGGTCAGGACCCTGAGTGTTACCAACAGTCCTGTTAGTGGTTAGGGTCTGAACCCTGAGTGTTACCAACAGTCCCGTTAGTTGTTAGGGTCAGGACCCTGAGTGTTACCAACAGTCCTGTTAGTTGTTAGGGTCTGAACCTTGAGTGTTACCAACAGTCCCATTAGTGGTTAGGGTCTGAACCCTGAGTGTTACCAACAGTCCCATTAGTGGTTAGGGTCAGGACCCTGAGTGTTACCAACAGTCCTGTTAGTGGTTAGGGTCTGAACCCTGAGTGTTACCAACAGTCCCGTTAGTGGTTAGGGTCAGGACCCTGAGTGCTATAACAGTCCTGTTAGTGGTTAGGGTCTGAACCCTGAGTGTTACCAACAGTCCCGTTAGGGTCAGGGCACTGAGTGTTACCAACAGTCCCGTTAGTGGTTAGGGTCTGAACAATGAGTGTTACAACAGTCCCGTTAGTGGTTAGGGTCTGAACCCTGAGTGTTACAACAGTCCCATTAGTGGTTAGTGTCTGAACCCTGAGTGTTACCAACAGTCCTGTTAGTGGTTTGGGTCAGGACCCTGAGTGTTACAACAGTCCCATTAGTGGTTAGGGTCTGAACCCTGAGTGTTACAACAGTCCCATTAGTCGTTAGGGTTTGAACCCTGAGTGTTACAACAGTCCCGTTAGTGGTTAGGGTCAGGACCCTGAGTGTTACCAACAGTCCTGTTAGTGGTAAGGGTCAGGACCCTGAGTGTTACAACAGTCCCGTTAGTGGTTAGGGTCTGAACCCTGAGTGTTACAACAGTCCCATTCGTTGTTAGGGTCGGAACCCTAAGTGTAACAACAGTCCCGTTAGTGGTTAGGGTCAGGACCCTGTGTGTTACCAACAGTCCCATTAGTGGTTAGGGTCTGAACCCTGAGTGTTACAACAGTCCCATTAGTGGTTAGGGTCTGAACCCTGAGTGTTACCAACAGTCCCGTTAGTGGTTAGGGTCAGGACCCTGAGTGTTACAACAGTCCCATTAGTGGTTAGGGTCTGAACCCTGAGTGTTACAACAGTCCCATTAGTGTTTAGGGTCTGAACCCTGAGTGTTACCAACAGTCCCGTTAGGGTCAGGACCTTGAGTGTTACCAACAGTCCCGTTAGTGGTTAGGGTCAGGACCTTGAGTGTTACCAACAGTCCCGTTAGTGGTTAGGGTCAGGAACCTGAGTGTTACCGACAGTTCTGTTAGTGGTTAGGGTCAGGACCCTGAGTGTTACCAACTGTCCCGTTAGGGTCAGGGCACTGTGTGTTACCAACAGTCCCGTTAGTGATTAGGGTCTGAAACCTGAGTGTTACAACAGTCCCATTAGTGGTTAGGGTCTGAACCCTGAGTGTTACCAACAGTCCTGTTAGGGGTTAGGGTCTGAACCCTGAGTGTTACAGACAGTCCTGTTAGTTGTTAGGGTCAGGACCCTGAGTGTTACAACAGTCCCATTAGTGGTTAGGGTCTGAACCCTGAGTGTTACCAACAGTCCCATTAGTGGTTAGGGTCTGAACCCTGAGTGTTACCAACAGTCCCATTAGTGGTTAGGGTCAGGACCCTGAGTGTTACCAACAGTCCTGTTAGTGGTTAGGGTCTGAACCCTGAGTCTTACCAACAGTCCCGTTAGTGGTTAGGGTCAGGACCCTGAGTGTTACCAACAGTCCTGTTAGTGGTTAGGGTCTGAACCCTGAGTGTTACAACAGTCCCATTAGTGGTTAGGGTCTGAACCCTGAGTATTACCAACAGTCCTGTTAGTGGTTTGGGTCAGGACCCTGAGTGTTACAACAGTCCCGTTAGTGGTTAGGGTCAGGACCCTGAGTGTTACAACAGTCCCGTTAGGGTCAGGACCTTGAGTGTTACCAACAGTCCCGTTAGTGGTTAGGGTCAGGACCCTGAGTGTTACAACAGTCCCATTAGTGGTTAGGGTCTGAACCCTGAGTGTTACCAACAGTCCCGTTAGTGGTTAGGGTCAGGACCCTGAGTGTTACAACAGTCCCATTAGTGGTTAGGGTCTGAACCCTGAGTGTTACAACAGTCCCATTAGTGGTTAGGGTCTGAACCCTGAGTGTTACCAACAGTCCCGTTAGGGTCAGGACCTTGAGTGTTACCAACAGTTCTGTTAGTGGTTAGGGTCAGGACCCTGAGTGTTACCAACTGTCCCGTTAGTGATTAGGGTCTGAATCCTGAGTGTTACAACAGTCCCATTAGTGGTTAGGGTCTGAACAATGAGTGTTACAACAGTCCCATTAGTGGTTAGGGTCTGAACCCTGAGTGTTACAACAGTCCCATTAATGCTTAGGGTCAGGACCCTGAGTGTTACAACAGTCCCATTAGTGGTTACGGTCTGAACCCTGAGTGTTACCGACAGTCCCGTTAGTGATTAGGGTCTGAATCCTGAGTGTTACAACAGTCCCATTAGTGGTTAGGGTCTGAACAATGAGTGTTACAACAGTCCCATTAGTGGTTAGGGTCTGAACCCTTAGTGTTACCAACAGTCCCGTTAGTGATTAGGGTCTGAATCCTGAGTGTTACAACAGTCCCATTAGTGGTTAGGGTCTGAACAATGAGTGTTACAACAGTCCCATTAGTGGTTAGGGTCTGAACCCTTAGTGTTACCAACAGTCCCGTTAGTGATTAGGGTCTGAATCCTGAGTGTTACAACAGTCCCATTAGTGGTTAGGGTCAGGACCCTGAGTGTTATAACAGTCCAGTTAGTGGTTAGGGTCTGAACCCTGAGTGTTACCAGCAGGCCTGTTAGTGGTTAGGGTCAGGACCCTGTGTGTTACCAACAGTCCCATTCGTTGTTAGGGTCGGAACCCTGAGTGTTACAACAGTCCCGTTAGTGGTTAGGGTCTGAACCCTGAGTGTTACCAACAGTCCCATTAGCGGTTAGGGTCTGAGCCCTGAGTGTTACCAACAGTCCCATTAGTGGTTAGGGTCAGGACCCTGAGTGTTACCAACAGTCCTGTTAGTGGTTAGGGTCTGAACCCTGAGTGTTACCAACAGTCCCGTTAGTTGTTAGGGTCAGGACCCTGAGTGTTACCAACAGTCCTGTTAGTTGTTAGGGTCTGAACCTTGAGTGTTACCAACAGTCCCATTAGTGGTTAGGGTCTGAACCCTGAGTGTTACCAACAGTCCCATTAGTGGTTAGGGTCAGGACCCTGAGTGTTACCAACAGTCCTGTTAGTGGTTAGGGTCTGAACCCTGAGTGTTACCAACAGTCCTGTTAGTGGTTAGGGTCTGAACCCTGAGTGTTACCAACAGTCCCGTTAGTGGTTAGGGTCAGGACCCTGAGTGCTATAACAGTCCCATTAATGCTTAGGGTCAGGACCCTGTGTTACAACAGTCCCATTAGTGGTTACGGTCTGAACCCTGAGTGTTACCGACAGTCCCGTTAGTGATTAGGGTCTGAATCCTGAGTGTTACAACAGTCCCATTAGTGGTTAGGGTCTGAACAATGAGTGTTACAACAGTCCCATTAGTGGTTAGGGTCTGAACCCTTAGTGTTACCAACAGTCCCGTTAGTGATTAGGGTCTGAATCCTGAGTGTTACAACAGTCCCATTAGTGGTTAGGGTCTGAACAATGAGTGTTACAACAGTCCCATTAGTGGTTAGGGTCTGAACCCTTAGTGTTACCAACAGTCCCGTTAGTGATTAGGGTCTGAATCCTGAGTGTTACAACAGTCCCATTAGTGGTTAGGGTCAGGACCCTGAGTGTTATAACAGTCCAGTTAGTGGTTAGGGTCTGAACCCTGAGTGTTACCAGCAGGCCTGTTAGTGGTTAGGGTCAGGACCCTGAGTGTTACCAACAGTCCCATTAGTGGTTAGGGTCAGGACCCTGAGTGTTACCAACAGTCCTGTTAGTGGTTAGGGTCTGAACCCTGAGTGTTACCAACAGTCCCGTTAGTTGTTAGGGTCAGGACCCTGAGTGTTACCAACAGTCCTGTTAGTTGTTAGGGTCTGAACCTTGAGTGTTACCAACAGTCCCATTAGTGGTTAGGGTCTGAACCCTGAGTGTTAACAACAGTCCCATTAGTGGTTAGGGTCAGGACCCTGAGTGTTACCAACAGTCCTGTTAGTGGTTAGGGTCTGAACCCTGAGTGTTACCAACAGTCCTGTTAGTGGTTAGGGTCTGAACCCTGAGTGTTACAACAGTCCCATTAGTGGTTAGTGTCTGAACCCTGAGTGTTACCAACAGTCCCGTTAGTGGTTAGGGTCAGGACCCTGAGTGCTATAACAGTCCTGTTAGTGGTTAGGGTCTGAACCCTGAGTGTTACCAACAGTCCCGTTAGGGTCAGGGCACTGAGTGTTACTAACAGTCCCGTTAGTGGTTAGGGTCTGAACAATGAGTGTTACAACAGTCCCATAAGTGGTTAGGGTCTGAACCCTGAGTGTTACAACAGTCCCATTAGTGGTTAGTGTCTGAACCCTGAGTGTTACCAACAGTCCTGTTAGTGGTTTGGGTCAGGACCCTGAGTGTTACAACAGTCCCATTAGTGGTTAGGGTCTGAACCCTGAGTGTTACAACAGTCCCATTAGTCGTTAGGGTTTGAACCCTGAGTGTTACAACAGTCCCGTTAGTGGTTAGGGTCAGGACCCTGAGTGTTACCAACAGTCCTGTTAGTGGTAAGGGTCAGGACCCTGAGTGTTACAACAGTCCCGTTAGTGGTTAGGGTCTGAACCCTGAGTGTTACAACAGTCCCATTCGTTGTTAGGGTCGGAACCCTAAGTGTAACAACAGTCCCGTTAGTGGTTAGGGTCAGGACCCTGTGTGTTACCAACAGTCCCATTAGTGGTTAGGGTCTGAACCCTGAGTGTTACAACAGTCCCATTAGTGGTTAGGGTCTGAACCCTGAGTGTTACCAACAGTCCCGTTAGTGGTTAAGGTCAGGACCCTGAGTGTTACAACAGTCCCATTAGTGGTTAGGGTCTGAACCCTGAGTGTTACAACAGTCCCATTAGTGGTTAGGGTCTGAACCCTGAGTGTTACCAACAGTCCCGTTAGGGTCAGGACCTTGAGTGTTACCAACAGTCCCGTTAGTGGTTAGGGTCAGGACCTTGAGTGTTACCAACAGTCCCGTTAGTGGTTAGGGTCAGGAACCTGAGTGTTACCGACAGTTCTGTTAGTGGTTAGGGTCAGGACCCTGAGTGTTACCAACTGTCCCGTTAGGGTCAGGGCACTGTGTGTTACCAACAGTCCCGTTAGTGATTAGGGTCTGAAACCTGAGTGTTACAACAGTCCCATTAGTGGTTAGGGTCTGAACCCTGAGTGTTACCAACAGTCCTGTTAGGGGTTAGGGTCTGAACCCTGAGTGTTACAGACAGTCCTGTTAGTTGTTAGGGTCAGGACCCTGAGTGTTACAACAGTCCCATTAGTGGTTAGGGTCTGAACCCTGAGTGTTACCAACAGTCCCATTAGTGGTTAGGGTCTGAACCCTGAGTGTTACCAACAGTCCCATTAGTGGTTAGGGTCAGGACCCTGAGTGTTACCAACAGTCCTGTTAGTGGTTAGGGTCTGAACCCTGAGTCTTACCAACAGTCCCGTTAGTGGTTAGGGTCAGGACCCTGAGTGTTACCAACAGTCCTGTTAGTGGTTAGGGTCTGAACCCTGAGTGTTACAACAGTCCCATTAGTGGTTAGGGTCTGAACCCTGAGTATTACCAACAGTCCTGTTAGTGGTTTGGGTCAGGACCCTGAGTGTTACAACAGTCCCGTTAGTGGTTAGGGTCAGGACCCTGAGTGTTACAACAGTCCCGTTAGGGTCAGGACCTTGAGTGTTACCAACAGTCCCGTTAGTGGTTAGGGTCAGGACCCTGAGTGTTACAACAGTCCCATTAGTGGTTAGGGTCTGAACCCTGAGTGTTACCAACAGTCCTGTTAGTGGTTAGGGTCAGAACCCTGAGTGTTACAACAGTCCCGTTAGTGGTTAGGGTCTGAACCCTTAGTGTTCCCGACAGTCCTGTTAGTGGTTAGGGTCTGAATAATGAGTGTTACCAACAGTCCCATTAGTGGTTAGGGTCAGGACCCTGAGTGTTACCAACAGTCCTGTTAGTGGTTAGGGTCTGAACCCTGAGTGTTACCAACAGTCCTGTTAGTGGTTAGGGTCTGAACCCTGAGTGTTACCAACAGTCCCGTTAGGGTCAGGACCTTGAGTGTTACCAACAGTCCCGTTAGTGGTTAGGGTCAGGATCCTGAGTGTTACCAACAGTCCCGTTAGTTGTTAGGGTCAGGACCCTGAGTGTTACCAACAGTCCTGTTAATGGTTAGGGTCTGAACCCTGAGTCTTACCAACAGTCCCATTAGTGGTTAGGGTCTGAACACTGAGTGTTACCAACAGTCCCATTCATTGTTAGGGTCGGAACCCTAAGTGTAACAACAGTCCCGTTAGTGGTTAGGGTCAGGACCCTGTGTGTTACCAACAGTCCCATTAGTGGTTAGGGTCTGAACCCTGAGTGTTACCCACAGTCCCATTCGTTGTTAGGGTCAGGACCCTGAGTGTTACAACAGTCCCGTTAGTGGTTAGGGTCTGAACCCTGAGTGTTACCAGCAGTCCCATTAGTGGTTAGGGTCTGAGCACTGAGTGTTACCAACAGTCCCATTAGTGGTTAGGGTCAGGACCCTGAGTGTTACCAACAGTCCTGTTAGTGGTTAGGGTCTGAACCCTGAGTGTTACCAACAGTCCCGTTAGTTGTTAGGGTCAGGACCCTGAGTGTTACCAACAGTCCTGTTAGTTGTTAGGGTCTGAACCTTGAGTGTTACCGACAGTCCCATTAGTGGTTAGGGTCAGGACCCTGAGTGTTACAACAGTCCCATTAGTGGTTAGGGTCTGAACCCTGAGTGTTACCAACAGTCCTGTTAGTGGTTAGGGTCAGAACCCTGAGTGTTACAACAGTCCCGTTAGTGGTTAGGGTCAGAACCCTGAGTGTTACCAACAGTCCCATTAGTGGTTAGGGTCAGGACCCTGAGTGTTACCAACAGTCCTGTTAGTGGTTAGGGTCTGAACCCTGAGTGTTACCAACAGTCCCGTTAGTTGTTAGGGTCAGGACCCTGAGTGTTACCAACAGTCCTGTTAGTTGTTAGGGTCAGGACCCTGAGTGTTACCAACAGTCCCGTTAGTTGTTAGGGTCAGGACCCTGAGTGTTACCAACAGTCCTGTTAATGGTTAGGGTCTGAACCCTGAGTCTTACCAACAGTCCCATTAGTGGTTAGGGTCTGAACACTGAGTGTTACCAACAGTCCCATTCATTGTTAGGGTCGGAACCCTAAGTGTAACAACAGTCCCGTTAGTGGTTAGGGTCAGGACCCTGTGTGTTACCAACAGTCCCATTAGTGGTTAGGGTCTGAACCCTGAGTGTTACCCACAGTCCCATTCGTTGTTAGGGTCAGGACCCTGAGTGTTACAACAGTCCCGTTAGTGGTTAGGGTCTGAACCCTGAGTGTTACCAGCAGTCCCATTAGTGGTTAGGGTCTGAGCACTGAGTGTTACCAACAGTCCCATTAGTGGTTAGGGTCAGGACCCTGAGTTTTACCAACAGTCCTGTTAGTGGTTAGGGTCTGAACCCTGAGTGTTACCAACAGTCCCGTTAGTTGTTAGGGTCAGGACCCTGAGTGTTACCAACAGTCCTGTTAGTTGTTAGGGTCTGAACCTTGAGTGTTACCGACAGTCCCATTAGTGGTTAGGGTCAGGACCCTGAGTGTTACAACAGTCCCATTAGTGGTTAGGGTCTGAACCCTGAGTGTTACCAACAGTCCTGTTAGTGGTTAAGGTCAGAACCCTGAGTGTTACAACAGTCCCGTTAGTGGTTAGGGTCAGAACCCTGAGTGTTACCAACAGTCCCATTAGTGGTTAGGGTCAGGACCCTGAGTGTTACCAACAGTCCTGTTAGTGGTTAGGGTCTGAACCCTGAGTGTTACCAACAGTCCCGTTAGTTGTTAGGGTCAGGACCCTGAGTGTTACCAACAGTCCTGTTAGTTGTTAGGGTCAGGACCCTGAGTGCTATAACAGTCCTGTTAGTGGTTAGGGTCTGAACCCTGAGTGTTACCAACAGTCCCGTTAGGGTCAGGGCACTGAGTGTTACCAACAGTCCCGTTAGTGGTTAGGGTCTGAACAATGAGTGTTACAACAGTCCCATAAGTGGTTAGGGTCTGAACCCTGAGTGTTACAACAGTCCCATTAGTGGTTAGTGTCTGAACACTGAGTATTACCAACAGTCCTGTTAGTGGTTTGGGTCAGGACCCTGAGTGTTACAACAGTCCCATTAGTGGTTAGGGTCTGATCCCTGAGTGTTACCGACAGTCCCATTAGTGGTTAGGGTCAGGCCCTGAGTGTTACAACAGTCCCATTTGTGGTTAGGGTCTGAACCCTGAGTGTTACAACAGTCCTGTTAGTGGTTAGGATCTGAACCCTGAGTGTTACCGACAGTCTTGTTAGTGGTTAGTGTCTGAACCCTGAGTGTTATAACAGTCCCGTTAGTGTTTAGGGACTGAACCCTGAGTGTTACCAACAGTCCCATCCGTTGTTAGGGTCGGAACCCTAAGTGTTACAACAGTCCCGTTAGTGGTTAGGGTCAGGACCCTGAGTGTTACAACAGTCCCATTCGTTGTTAGGGTCTGAACAATGAGTGTTACAACAGTCGCATAAGTGGTTAGGGTCTGAACCCTGAGTGTTACAACAGTCCCATTAGTGGTTAGTGTCTGAACCCTGAGTATTACCAACAGTCCCATTAGTGGTTAGGGTCTGAACCCTGAGTGTTACAACAGTCCCATTCGTTGTTAGGGTCCTAAGTGTTACAACAGTCCTGTTAGTGGTTAGGGTCAGGACCCTGAGTGATACCAACAGTCCCGTTAGTGGTTAGGGTCTGAACAATGAGTGTTACAACAGTCCCATTAGTGGTTAGGGTCTGAACCCTTAGTGTTACCAACAGTCCCGTTAGTGATTAGGGTCTGAATCCTGAGTGTTACAACAGTCCCATTAGTGGTTAGGGTCTGAACAATGAGTGTTACAACAGTCCCATTAGTGGTTAGGGTCTGAACCCTTAGTGTTACCAACAGTCCCGTTAGTGATTAGGGTCTGAATCCTGAGTGTTACAACAGTCCCATTAGTGGTTAGGGTCAGGACCCTGAGTGTTATAACAGTCCAGTTAGTGGTTAGGGTCTGAACCCTGAGTGTTACCAACAGGCCTGTTAGTGGTTAGGGTCAGGACCCTGTGTGTTACCAACAGTCCCATTCGTTGTTAGGGTCGGAACCCTGAGTGTTACAACAGTCCCGTTAGTGGTTAGGGTCTGAACCCTGAGTGTTACCAACAGTCCCATTAGTGGTTAGGGTCTGAGCCCTGAGTGTTACCAACAGTCCCATTAGTGGTTAGGATCAGGACCCTGAGTGTTACCAACAGTCCTGTTAGTGGTTAGGGTCTGAACCCTGAGTGTTACCAACAGTCCCGTTAGTTGTTAGGGTCAGGACCCTGAGTGTTACCAACAGTCCTGTTAGTTGTTAGGGTCTGAACCTTGAGTGTTACCAACAGTCCCATTAGTGGTTAGGGTCTGAACCCTGAGTGTTACCAACAGTCCCATTAGTGGTTAGGGTCAGGACCCTGAGTGTTACCAACAGTCCTGTTAGTGGTTAGGGTCTGAACCCTGAGTGTTACCAACAGTCCTGTTAGTGGTTAGGGTCTGAACCCTGAGTGTTACCAACAGTCCCGTTAGTGGTTAGGGTCAGGACCCTGAGTGCTATAACAGTCCTGTTAGTGGTTAGGGTCTGAACCCTGAGTGTTACCAACAGTCCCGTTAGGGTCAGGGCACTGAGTGTTACCAACAGTCCCGTTAGTGGTTAGGGTCTGAACAATGAGTGTTACAACAGTCCCATAAGTGGTTAGGGTCTGAACCCTGAGTGTTACAACAGTCCCATTAGTGGTTAGTGTCTGAACCCTGAGTGTTACCAACAGTCCTGTTAGTGGTTTGGGTCAGGACCCTGAGTGTTACAACAGTCCCATTAGTGGTTAGGGTCTGAACCCTGAGTGTTACAACAGTCCCATTAGTCGTTAGGGTTTGAACCCTGAGTGTTACAACAGTCCCGTTAGTGGTTAGGGTCAGGACCCTGAGTGTTACCAACAGTCCTGTTAGTGGTAAGGGTCAGGACCCTGAGTGTTACAACAGTCCCGTTAGTGGTTAGGGTCTGAACCCTGAGTGTTACAACAGTCCCATTCGTTGTTAGGGTCGGAACCCTAAGTGTAACAACAGTCCCGTTAGTGGTTAGGGTCAGGACCCTGTGTGTTACCAACAGTCCCATTAGTGGTTAGGGTCTGAACCCTGAGTGTTACAACAGTCCCATTAGTGGTTAGGGTCTGAACCCTGAGTGTTACCAACAGTCCCGTTAGTGGTTAGGGTCAGGACCCTGAGTGTTACAACAGTCCCATTAGTGGTTAGGGTCTGAACCCTGAGTGTTACAACAGTCCCATTAGTGGTTAGGGTCTGAACCCTGAGTGTTACCAACAGTCCCGTTAGGGTCAGGACCTTGAGTGTTACCAACAGTCCCGTTAGTGGTTAGGGTCAGGACCTTGAGTGTTACCAACAGTCCCGTTAGTGGTTAGGGTCAGGAACCTGAGTGTTACCGACAGTTCTGTTAGTGGTTAGGGTCAGGACCCTGAGTGTTACCAACTGTCCCGTTAGGGTCAGGGCACTGTGTGTTACCAACAGTCCCGTTAGTGATTAGGGTCTGAAACCTGAGTGTTACAACAGTCCCATTAGTGGTTAGGGTCTGAACCCTGAGTGTTACCAACAGTCCTGTTAGGGGTTAGGGTCTGAACCCTGAGTGTTACAGACAGTCCTGTTAGTTGTTAGGGTCAGGACCCTGAGTGTTACAACAGTCCCATTAGTGGTTAGGGTCTGAACCCTGAGTGTTACCAACAGTCCCATTAGTGGTTAGGGTCTGAACCCTGAGTGTTACCAACAGTCCCATTAGTGGTTAGGGTCAGGACCCTGAGTGTTACCAACAGTCCTGTTAGTGGTTAGGGTCTGAACCCTGAGTCTTACCAACAGTCCCGTTAGTGGTTAGGGTCAGGACCCTGAGTGTTACCAACAGTCCTGTTAGTGGTTAGGGTCTGAACCCTGAGTGTTACAACAGTCCCATTAGTGGTTAGGGTCTGAACCCTGAGTATTACCAACAGTCCTGTTAGTGGTTTGGGTCAGGACCCTGAGTGTTACAACAGTCCCGTTAGTGGTTAGGGTCAGGACCCTGAGTGTTACAACAGTCCCGTTAGGGTCAGGACCTTGAGTGTTACCAACAGTCCCGTTAGTGGTTAGGGTCAGGACCCTGAGTGTTACAACAGTCCCATTAGTGGTTAGGGTCTGAACCCTGAGTGTTACCAACAGTCCTGTTAGTGGTTAGGGTCAGAACCCTGAGTGTTACAACAGTCCCGTTAGTGGTTAGGGTCTGAACCCTTAGTGTTCCCGACAGTCCTGTTAGTGGTTAGGGTCTGAACAATGAGTGTTACCAACAGTCCCATTAGTGGTTAGGGTCAGGACCCTGAGTGTTACCAACAGTCCTGTTAGTGGTTAGGGTCTGAACCCTGAGTGTTACCAACAGTCCTGTTAGTGGTTAGGGTCTGAACCCTGAGTGTTACCAACAGTCCCGTTAGGGTCAGGACCTTGAGTGTTACCAACAGTCCCGTTAGTGGTTAGGGTCAGGATCCTGAGTGTTACCAACAGTCCCGTTAGTTGTTAGGGTCAGGACCCTGAGTGTTACCAACAGTCCTGTTAATGGTTAGGGTCTGAACCCTGAGTCTTACCAACAGTCCCATTAGTGGTTAGGGTCTGAACACTGAGTGTTACCAACAGTCCCATTCATTGTTAGGGTCGGAACCCTAAGTGTAACAACAGTCCCGTTAGTGGTTAGGGTCAGGACCCTGTGTGTTACCAACAGTCCCATTAGTGGTTAGGGTCTGAACCCTGAGTGTTACCCACAGTCCCATTCGTTGTTAGGGTCAGGACCCTGAGTGTTACAACAGTCCCGTTAGTGGTTAGGGTCTGAACCCTGAGTGTTACCAGCAGTCCCATTAGTGGTTAGGGTCTGAGCACTGAGTGTTACCAACAGTCCCATTAGTGGTTAGGGTCAGGACCCTGAGTGTTACCAACAGTCCTGTTAGTGGTTAGGGTCTGAACCCTGAGTGTTACCAACAGTCCCGTTAGTTGTTAGGGTCAGGACCCTGAGTGTTACCAACAGTCCTGTTAGTTGTTAGGGTCTGAACCTTGAGTGTTACCGACAGTCCCATTAGTGGTTAGGGTCAGGACCCTGAGTGTTACAACAGTCCCATTAGTGGTTAGGGTCTGAACCCTGAGTGTTACCAACAGTCCTGTTAGTGGTTAGGGTCAGAACCCTGAGTGTTACAACAGTCCCGTTAGTGGTTAGGGTCAGAACCCTGAGTGTTACCAACAGTCCCATTAGTGGTTAGGGTCAGGACCCTGAGTGTTACCAACAGTCCTGTTAGTGGTTAGGGTCTGAACCCTGAGTGTTACCAACAGTCCCGTTAGTTGTTAGGGTCAGGACCCTGAGTGTTACCAACAGTCCTGTTAGTTGTTAGGGTCAGGACCCTGAGTGTTACCAACAGTCCCGTTAGTTGTTAGGGTCAGGACCCTGAGTGTTACCAACAGTCCTGTTAATGGTTAGGGTCTGAACCCTGAGTCTTACCAACAGTCCCATTAGTGGTTAGGGTCTGAACACTGAGTGTTACCAACAGTCCCATTCATTGTTAGGGTCGGAACCCTAAGTGTAACAACAGTCCCGTTAGTGGTTAGGGTCAGGACCCTGTGTGTTACCAACAGTCCCATTAGTGGTTAGGGTCTGAACCCTGAGTGTTACCCACAGTCCCATTCGTTGTTAGGGTCAGGACCCTGAGTGTTACAACAGTCCCGTTAGTGGTTAGGGTCTGAACCCTGAGTGTTACCAGCAGTCCCATTAGTGGTTAGGGTCTGAGCACTGAGTGTTACCAACAGTCCCATTAGTGGTTAGGGTCAGGACCCTGAGTTTTACCAACAGTCCTGTTAGTGGTTAGGGTCTGAACCCTGAGTGTTACCAACAGTCCCGTTAGTTGTTAGGGTCAGGACCCTGAGTGTTACCAACAGTCCTGTTAGTTGTTAGGGTCTGAACCTTGAGTGTTACCGACAGTCCCATTAGTGGTTAGGGTCAGGACCCTGAGTGTTACAACAGTCCCATTAGTGGTTAGGGTCTGAACCCTGAGTGTTACCAACAGTCCTGTTAGTGGTTAAGGTCAGAACCCTGAGTGTTACAACAGTCCCGTTAGTGGTTAGGGTCAGAACCCTGAGTGTTACCAACAGTCCCATTAGTGGTTAGGGTCAGGACCCTGAGTGTTACCAACAGTCCTGTTAGTGGTTAGGGTCTGAACCCTGAGTGTTACCAACAGTCCCGTTAGTTGTTAGGGTCAGGACCCTGAGTGTTACCAACAGTCCTGTTAGTTGTTAGGGTCAGGACCCTGAGTGCTATAACAGTCCTGTTAGTGGTTAGGGTCTGAACCCTGAGTGTTACCAACAGTCCCGTTAGGGTCAGGGCACTGAGTGTTACCAACAGTCCCGTTAGTGGTTAGGGTCTGAACAATGAGTGTTACAACAGTCCCATAAGTGGTTAGGGTCTGAACCCTGAGTGTTACAACAGTCCCATTAGTGGTTAGTGTCTGAACACTGAGTATTACCAACAGTCCTGTTAGTGGTTTGGGTCAGGACCCTGAGTGTTACAACAGTCCCATTAGTGGTTAGGGTCTGATCCCTGAGTGTTACCGACAGTCCCATTAGTGGTTAGGGTCAGGCCCTGAGTGTTACAACAGTCCCATTTGTGGTTAGGGTCTGAACCCTGAGTGTTACAACAGTCCTGTTAGTGGTTAGGATCTGAACCCTGAGTGTTACCGACAGTCTTGTTAGTGGTTAGTGTCTGAACCCTGAGTGTTATAACAGTCCCGTTAGTGTTTAGGGACTGAACCCTGAGTGTTACCAACAGTCCCATCCGTTGTTAGGGTCGGAACCCTAAGTGTTACAACAGTCCCGTTAGTGGTTAGGGTCAGGACCCTGAGTGTTACAACAGTCCCATTCGTTGTTAGGGTCTGAACAATGAGTGTTACAACAGTCGCATAAGTGGTTAGGGTCTGAACCCTGAGTGTTACAACAGTCCCATTAGTGGTTAGTGTCTGAACCCTGAGTATTACCAACAGTCCCATTAGTGGTTAGGGTCTGAACCCTGAGTGTTACAACAGTCCCATTCGTTGTTAGGGTCGGAACCCTAAGTGTTACAACAGTCCTGTTAGTGGTTAGGGTCAGGACCCTGAGTGATACCAACAGTCCCGTTAGTGGTTAGGGTCTGAACAATGAGTGTTACAACAGTCCCATTAGTGGTTAGGGTCTGAACCCTTAGTGTTACCAACAGTCCCGTTAGTGATTAGGGTCTGAATCCTGAGTGTTACAACAGTCCCATTAGTGGTTAGGGTCTGAACAATGAGTGTTACAACAGTCCCATTAGTGGTTAGGGTCTGAACCCTTAGTGTTACCAACAGTCCCGTTAGTGATTAGGGTCTGAATCCTGAGTGTTACAACAGTCCCATTAGTGGTTAGGGTCAGGACCCTGAGTGTTATAACAGTCCAGTTAGTGGTTAGGGTCTGAACCCTGAGTGTTACCAACAGGCCTGTTAGTGGTTAGGGTCAGGACCCTGTGTGTTACCAACAGTCCCATTCGTTGTTAGGGTCGGAACCCTGAGTGTTACAACAGTCCCGTTAGTGGTTAGGGTCTGAACCCTGAGTGTTACCAACAGTCCCATTAGTGGTTAGGGTCTGAGCCCTGAGTGTTACCAACAGTCCCATTAGTGGTTAGGATCAGGACCCTGAGTGTTACCAACAGTCCTGTTAGTGGTTAGGGTCTGAACCCTGAGTGTTACCAACAGTCCCGTTAGTTGTTAGGGTCAGGACCCTGAGTGTTACCAACAGTCCTGTTAGTTGTTAGGGTCTGAACCTTGAGTGTTACCAACAGTCCCATTAGTGGTTAGGGTCTGAACCCTGAGTGTTACCAACAGTCCCATTAGTGGTTAGGGTCAGGACCCTGAGTGTTACCAACAGTCCTGTTAGTGGTTAGGGTCTGAACCCTGAGTGTTACCAACAGTCCTGTTAGTGGTTAGGGTCTGAACCCTGAGTGTTACCAACAGTCCCGTTAGTGGTTAGGGTCAGGACCCTGAGTGCTATAACAGTCCTGTTAGTGGTTAGGGTCTGAACCCTGAGTGTTACCAACAGTCCCGTTAGGGTCAGGGCACTGAGTGTTACCAACAGTCCCGTTAGTGGTTAGGGTCTGAACAATG
Organism: Oncorhynchus masou masou; assembly: GCF_036934945.1. Lineage (NCBI taxonomy): Eukaryota > Metazoa > Chordata > Actinopteri > Salmoniformes > Salmonidae > Oncorhynchus > Oncorhynchus masou. Next base: position 7,628,741 of record NC_088218.1, on the reverse strand, counting down.
AGTGTTACAACAGTCCCATAAGTGGTTAGGGTCTGAACCCTGAGTGTTACAACAGTCCCATTAGTGGTTAGTGTCTGAACCCTGAGTGTTACCAACAGTCCTGTTAGTGGTTTGGGTCAGGACCCTGAGTGTTACAACAGTCCCATTAGTGGTTAGGGTCTGAACCCTGAGTGTTACAACAGTCCCATTAGTCGTTAGGGTTTGAACCTGAGTGTTACAACAGTCCCGTTAGTGGTTAGGGTCAGGACCCTGAGTGTTACCAACAGTCCTGTTAGTGGTAAGGGTCAGGACCCTGAGTGTTACAACAGTCCCGTTAGTGGTTAGGGTCTGAACCCTGAGTGTTACAACAGTCCCATTCGTTGTTAGGGTCGGAACCCTAAGTGTAACAACAGTCCCGTTAGTGGTTAGGGTCAGGACCCTGTGTGTTACCAACAGTCCCATTAGTGGTTAGGGTCTGAACCCTGAGTGTTACAACAGTCCCATTAGTGGTTAGGGTCTGAACCCTGAGTGTTACCAACAGTCCCGTTAGTGGTTAGGGTCAGGACCCTGAGTGTTACAACAGTCCCATTAGTGGTTAGGGTCTGAACCCTGAGTGTTACAACAGTCCCATTAGTGGTTAGGGTCTGAACCCTGAGTGTTACCAACAGTCCCGTTAGGGTCAGGACCTTGAGTGTTACCAACAGTCCCGTTAGTGGTTAGGGTCAGGACCTTGAGTGTTACCAACAGTCCCGTTAGTGGTTAGGGTCAGGAACCTGAGTGTTACCGACAGTTCTGTTAGTGGTTAGGGTCAGGACCCTGAGTGTTACCAACTGTCCCGTTAGGGTCAGGGCACTGAGTGTTACCAACAGTCCCGTTAGTGATTAGGGTCTGAAACCTGAGTGTTACAACAGTCCCATTAGTGGTTAGGGTCTGAACAATGAGTGTTACAACAGTCCCATTAGTGGTTAGGGTCTGAACCCTGAGTGTTACCAACAGTCCTGTTAGTGGTTAGGGTCTGAACCCTGAGTGTTACAGACAGTCCTGTTAGTTGTTAGGGTCAGGACCCTGAGTGTTACAACAGTCCCGTTAGTGGTTAGGGTCTGAACCCTGAGTGTTACCAACAGTCCCATTAGTGGTTAGGGTCTGAACCCTGAGTGTTACCAACAGTCCCATTAGTGGTTAGGGTCAGGACCCTGAGTGTTACCAACAGTCCTGTTAGTGGTTAGGGTCTGAACCCTGAGTCTTACCAACAGTCCCGTTAGTGGTTAGGGTCAGGACCCTGAGTGTTACCAACAGTCCTGTTAGTGGTTAGGGTCTGAACCCTGAGTGTTACAACAGTCCCATTAGTGGTTAGGGTCTGAACCCTGAGTATTACCAACAGTCCTGTTAGTGGTTTGGGTCAGGACCCTGAGTGTTACAACAGTCCCGTTAGTGGTTAGGGTCAGGACCCTGAGTGTTACAACAGTCCCGTTAGGGTCAGGACCTTGAGTGTTACCAACAGTCCCGTTAGTGGTTAGGGTCAGGACCCTGAGTGTTACAACAGTCCCATTAGTGGTTAGGGTCTGAACCCTGAGTGTTACCAACAGTCCTGTTAGTGGTTAGGGTCAGAACCCTGAGTGTTACAACAGTCCCGTTAGTGGTTAGGGTCTGAACCCTTAGTGTTCCCGACAGTCCTGTTAGTGGTTAGGGTCTGAACAATGAGTGTTACCAACAGTCCCATTAGTGGTTAGGGTCAGGACCCTGAGTGTTACCAACAGTCCTGTTAGTGGTTAGGGTCTGAACCCTGAGTGTTACCAACAGTCCTGTTAGTGGTTAGGGTCTGAACCCTGAGTGTTACCAACAGTCCCGTTAGTTGTTAGGGTCAGGACCCTGAGTGTTACCAACAGTCCTGTTAGTTGTTAGGGTCAGGACCCTGAGTGCTATAACAGTCCTGTTAGTGGTTAGGGTCTGAACCCTGAGTGTTACCAACAGTCCCGTTAGGGTCAGGACCTTGAGTGTTACCAACAGTCCCGTTAGTGGTTAGGGTCAGGATCCTGAGTGTTACCAACAGTCCCGTTAGTTGTTAGGGTCAGGACCCTGAGTGTTACCAACAGTCCTGTTAATGGTTAGGGTCTGAACTCTGAGTCTTACCAACAGTCCCATTAGTGGTTAGGGTCTGAACACTGAGTGTTACCAACAGTCCCATTCATTGTTAGTGTCGGAACCCTAAGTGTAACAACAGTCCCGTTAGTGGTTAGGGTCAGGACCCTGTGTGTTACCAACAGTCCCATTAGTGGTTAGGGTCTGAACCCTGAGTGTTACCCACAGTCCCATTCGTTGTTAGGGTCAGGACCCTGAGTGTTACAACAGTCCCGTTAGTGGTTAGGGTCTGAACCCTGAGTGTTACCAGCAGTCCCATTAGTGGTTAGGGTCTGAGCACTGAGTGTTACCAACAGTCCCATTAGTGGTTAGGGTCAGGACCCTGAGTGTTACCAACAGTCCTGTTAGTGGTTAGGGTCTGAACCCTGAGTGTTACCAACAGTCCCGTTAGTTGTTAGGGTCAGGACCCTGAGTGTTACCAACAGTCCTGTTAGTTGTTAGGGTCTGAACCTTGAGTGTTACCGACAGTCCCATTAGTGGTTAGGGTCAGGACCCTGAGTGTTACAACAGTCCCATTAGTGGTTAGGGTCTGAACCCTGAGTGTTACCAACAGTCCTGTTAGTGGTTAGGGTCAGAACCCTGAGTGTTACAACAGTCCCGTTAGTGGTTAGGGTCAGAACCCTGAGTGTTACCAACAGTCCCATTAGTGGTTAGGGTCAGGACCCTGTGTGTTACCAACAGTCCTGTTAGTGGTTAGGGTCTGAACCCTGAGTGTTACCAACAGTCCTGTTAGTGGTTAGGGTCTGAAACCTGAGTGTTACCAACAGTCCCGTTAGTTGTTAGGGTCAGGACCCTGAGTGTTACCAACAGTCCTGTTAGTTGTTAGGGTCAGGACCCTGAGTGCTATAACAGTCCTGTTAGTGGTTAGGGTCTGAACCCTGAGTGTTACCAACAGTCCCGTTAGGGTCAGGGCACTGAGTGTTACCAACAGTCCCGTTAGTGGTTAGGGTCTGAACAATGAGTGTTACAACAGTCCCATAAGTGGTTAGGGTCTGAACCCTGAGTGTTACAACAGTCCCATTAGTGGTTAGTGTCTGAACCCTGAGTATTACCAACAGTCCTGTTAGTGGTTTGGGTCAGGACCCTGAGTGTTACAACAGTCCCATTAGTGGTTAGGGTCTGATCCCTGAGTGTTACCGACAGTCCCATTAGTGGTTAGGGTCAGGCCCTGAGTGTTACAACAGTCCCATTTGTGGTTAGGGTCTGAACCCTGAGTGTTACAACAGTCCTGTTAGTGGTTAGGATCTGAACCCTGAGTGTTATCGACAGTCTTGTTAGTGGTTAGGGTCTGAACCCTGAGTGTTATAACAGTCCCGTTAGTGTTTAGGGACTGAACCCTGAGTGTTACCAACAGTCCCATCCGTTGTTAGGGTCGGAACCCTAAGTGTTACAACAGTCCCGTTAGTGGTTAGGGTCAGGACCCTGAGTGTTACAACAGTCCCATTCGTTGTTAGGGTCTGAACAATGAGTGTTACAACAGTCCCATAAGTGGTTAGGGTCTGAACCCTGAGTGTTACAACAGTCCCATTAGTGGTTAGTGTCTGAACCCTGAGTATTACCAACAGTCCCATTAGTGGTTACGGTCTGAACCCTGAGTGTTACAACAGTCCCATTCGTTGTTAGGGTCGGAACCCTAAGTGTTACAACAGTCCTGTTAGTGGTTAGGGTCAGGACCCTGAGTGTTACCAACAGTCCCGTTAGTGGTTAGGGTCTGAACAATGAGTGTTACAACAGTCCCATAAGTGGTTAGGGTCTGAACCCTGAGTGTTACAACAGTCCCATTAGTGGTTAGTGTCTGAACCCTGAGTATTACCAACAGTCCCATAAGTGGTTAGGGTCTGAACCCTGAGTGTTACAACAGTCCCATTAGTGGTTAGTGTCTGAACCCTGAGTGTTACAACAGTCCCATTAGTGGTTAGGGTCGGAACCCTAAGTGTTACAACAGTCCTGTTAGTGGTTAGGGTCAGGACCCTGTGTTACAACAGTCCCATTAATGGTTAGGGTCTGAACCCTGAGTGTTACCAACAGTCCCGTTAGGGTCAGGACCTTGAGTGTTACCAACAGTCCCATTAGTGGTTAGGGTCAGGACCCTGAGTGTTACCAACAGTCCCGTTAGTGGTTAGGGTCAGGACCCTGAGTGTTACCAACGGTCCTGTTAGTGGTTAGGGTCAGGACCCTGAGTGTTACAACAGTCCCATTAGTGGTTAGGGTCTGAACCCTGAGTGTTACCAACAGTCCCATTAGTGGTTAGGGTCAGGACCCTGAGTGTTACCAACAGTCCTGTTAGTGGTTAGGGTCTGAACCCTGAGTGTTACCAACAGTCCCGTTAGTTGTTAGGGTCAGGACCCTGAGTGTTACCAACAGTCCTGTTAGTTGTTAGGGTCAGGACCCTGAGTGCTATAACAGTCCTGTTAGTGGTTAGGTTCTGAACCCTGAGTGTTACCAACAGTCCCGTTAGGGTCAGGACCTTGAGTGTTACCAACAGTCCCGTTAGTGGTTAGGGTCAGGACCCTGAGTGTTACCAACAGTCCCGTTAGTTGTTAGGGTCAGGACCCTGAGTGTTACCAACAGTCCTGTTAATGGTTAGGGTCTGAACCCTGAGTCTTACCAACAGTCCCATTAGTGGTTAGGGTCTGAACACTGAGTGTTACCAACAGTCCCATTCATTGTTAGGGTTGGAACCCTAAGTGTAACAACAGTCCCGTTAGTGGTTAGGGTCAGGACCCTGTGTGTTACCAACAGTCCCATTAGTGGTTAGGGTCTGAACCCTGAGTGTTACCGACAGTCCCATTCGTTGTTAGGGTCAGGACCCTGAGTGTTACAACAGTCCAGTTAGTGGTTAGGGTCTGAACCCTGAGTGTTACCAGCAGTCCCATTAGTGGTTAGGGTCTGAGCCCTGAGTGTTACCAACAGTCCCATTAGTGGTTAGGGTCAGGACCCTGAGTGTTACCAACAGTCCTGTTAGTGGTTAGGGTCTGAACCCTGAGTGTTACCAACAGTCCCGTTAGTTGTTAGGGTCAGGACCCTGAGTGTTACAACAGTCCCATTAGTGGTTAGGGTCTGAACCCTGAGTGTTACCAACAGTCCTGTTAGTGGTTAGGGTCAGAACCCTGAGTGTTACAACAGTCCCGTTAGTGGTTAGGGTCTGAACCCTTAGTGTTCCTGACAGTCCTGTTAGTGGTTAGGGTCTGAACCCTGAGTGTTACCAACAGTCCCATTAGTGGTTAGGGTCAGGACCCTGAGTGTTACCAACAGTCCTGTTAGTGGTTAGGGTCTGAACCCTGAGTGTTACCAACAGTCCTGTTAGTGGTTAGGGTCTGAACCCTGAGTGTTACCAACAGTCCCGTTAGTTGTTAGGGTCAGGACCCTGAGTGTTACCAACAGTCCTGTTAGTTGTTAGGGTCAGGACCCTGAGTGCTATAACAGTCCTGTTAGTGGTTAGGGTCTGAACCCTGAGTGTTACCAACAGTCCCGTTAGGGTCAGGGCACTGAGTGTTACCAACAGTCCCGTTAGTGGTTAGGGTCTGAACAATGAGTGTTACAACAGTCCCATAAGTGGTTAGGGTCTGAACCCTGAGTGTTACAACAGTCCCATTAGTGGTTAGTGTCTGAACCCTGAGTATTACCAACAGTCCTGTTAGTGGTTTGGGTCAGGACCCTGAGTGTTACAACAGTCCCATTAGTGGTTAGGGTCTGAACCCTGAGTGTTACCGACAGTCCCATTAGTGGTTAGGGTCAGGCCCTGAGTGTTACAACAGTCCCATTTGTGGTTAGGGTCTGAACCCTGAGTGTTACCGACAGTCTTGTTAGTGGTTAGGGTCTGAACCCTGAGTGTTATAACAGTCCCGTTAGTGTTTAGGGACTGAACCCTGAGTGTTACCAACAGTCCCATCCGTTGTTAGGGTCGGAACCCTAAGTGTTACAACAGTCCCGTTAGTGGTTAGGGTCAGGACCCTGTGTGTTACCAACAGTCCCATTAGTGGTTAGGGTCTGAACCCTGAGTGTTACAACAGTCCCATTCGTTGTTAGGGTCGGAACCCTAAGTGTTACAACAGTCCTGTTAGTGGTTAGGGTCAGGACCCTGTGTTACCAACAGTCCCATTAGTGGTTAGGGTCTGAACCCTGAGTGTTACAACAGTCCCATTAATGGTTAGGGTCTGAACCCTGAGTGTTACCAACAGTCCCGTTAGGGTCAGGACCTTGAGTGTTACCAACAGTCCCGTTAGTGGTTAGGGTCAGGACCCTGAGTGTAACCAAAAGTCCCGTTAGTGGTTAGGGTCAGGACCCTGAGTGTTACCAACGGTCCTGTTAGTGGTTAGGGTCAGGACCCTGAGTGTTACAACAGTCCCATTAGTGGTTAGGGTCTGAACCCTGAGTGTTACCAACAGTCCCATTAGTGGTTAGGGTCAGGACCCTGAGTGTTACCAACAGTCCTGTTAGTGGTTAGGGTCTGAACCCTGAGTGTTACCAACAGTCCCGTTAGTTGTTAGGGTCAGGACCCTGAGTGTTATCAACAGTCCTGTTAGTTGTTAGGGTCAGGACCCTGAGTGCTATAACAGTCCTGTTAGTGGTTAGGGTCTGAACCCTGAGTGTTACCAACAGTCCCGTTAGGGTCAGGGCACTGAGTGTTACCAACAGTCCTGTTAGTTGTTAGGGTCTGAAAAATGAGTGTTACAACAGTCCCATAAGTGGTTAGGGTCTGATTCCTGAGTGTTACAACAGTCCCATTAGTGGTTAGTGTCTGAACCCTGAGTATTACCAACAGTCCTGTTAGTGGTTTGGGTCAGGACCCTGAGTGTTACAACAGTCCCATTAGTGGTTAGGGTCTGAACCCTGAGTGTTACCAACAGTCCCATTAGTGGTTAGGGTCTGAACCCTGAGTGTTACAACAGTCCCATTAATGGTTAGGGTCTGAACCCTGAGTGTTACCAACAGTCCAGTTAGGGTCAGGACCTTGAGTGTTACCAACAGTCCCGTTAGTGGTTAGGATCTGAACCCTGAGTGTTACCGACAGTCTTGTTAGTGGTTAAGGTCTGAACCCTGAGTGTTATAACAGTCCCGTTAGTGTTTAGGGACTGAACCCTGAGTGTTACCAACAGTCCCATTAGTGGTTAGGGTCTGAACCCTGAGTGTTACCAACAGTCCCATCCGTTGTTAGGGTCGGAACCCTAAGTGTTACAACAGTCCCGTTAGTGGTTAGGGTCAGGACCCTGTGTGTTACCAACAGTCCCATTAGTGGTTAGGGTCTGAACCCTGAGTGTTACAACAGTCCCATTCGTTGTTAGGGTCGGAACCCTAAGTGTTACAACAGTCCTGTTAGTGGTTAGGGTCAGGACCCTGTGTTACAACAGTCCCATTAATGGTTAGGGTCTGAACCCTGAGTGTTACCAACAGTCCCGTTAGGGTCAGGACCTTGAGTGTTACCAACAGTCCCGTTAGTGGTTAGGGTCAGGACCCTGAGTGTTACCAACAGTCCCGTTAGTGGTTAGGGTCAGGACCCTGAGTGTTACAACAGTCCCATTAGTGGTTAGGGTCTGAACCCTGAGTGTTACCAACAGTCCCATCCGTTGTTAGGGTCGGAACCCTAAGTGTTACAACAGTCCCGTTAGTGGTTAGGGTCAGGACCCTGTGTGTTACAACAGTCCCATTAGTGGTTAGGGTCAGGACCCTGAGTGTTATAACAGTCCTGTTAGTGGTTAGGGTCAGGACCCTGAGTGTTATAACAGTCCTGTTAGTGGTTAGGGTCTGAACCCTAAGTGTTACAACAGTCCCGTTAGTGGTTAGGGTCAGGACCCTGTGTGTTACAACAGTCCCATTAGTGGTTAGGGTCTGAACCCTGAGTGTTACCAACAGTCCCATCCGTTGTTAGGGTCGGAACCCTAAGTGTTACAACAGTCCCGTTAGTGGTTAGGGTCAGGACCCTGTGTGTTACCAACAGTCCCATTAGTGGTTAGGGTCTGAACCCTGAGTGTTACAACAGTCCCATTCGTTGTTAGTGTCGGAACCCTAAGTGTTACAGCAGTCCTGTTAGTGGTTAGGGTCAGGACCCTGTGTTACCAACAGTCCCATTAGTGGTTAGGGTCTGAACCCTGAGTGTTACAACAGTCCCATTAATGGTTAGGGTCTGAACCCTGAGTGTTACCAACAGTCCCGTTAGGGTCAGGACCTTGAGTGTTACCAACAGTCCCTTTAGTGGTTAGGGTCAGGACCCTGAGTGTTACCAACAGTCCCGTTAGTGGTTAGGGTCAGGACCCTGAGTGTTACAACAGTCCCATTAGTGGTTAGGGTCAGGACCCTGAGTGTTACCAACAGTCCCATTAGTTGTTAGGGTCAGGACCCTGTGTGTTACCAACAGTCCCATTAGTGGTTAGGGTCTGAACCCTGAGTGTTACAACAGTCCCATTCGTTGTTAGGGTCGGAACCCTAAGTGTTACAACAGTCCTGTTAGTGGTTAGGGTCAGGACCCTGTGTTACCAACAGTCCCATTAGTGGTTAGGGTCTGAACCCTGAGTGTTACAACAGTCCCATTAGTGCTTAGGGTCAGGACCCTGAGTGTTACCAACAGTCCTGTTAGTGGTTAGGGTCAGGACCCTGAGTGTTATAACAGTCCTGTTAGTGGTTAGGGTCAGGACCCTGAGTGTTACCAACAGTCCTGTTAGTGGTTAGGGTCTGAACCCTAAGTGTTACAACAGTCCCGTTAGTGGTTAGGGTCAGGACCCTGTGTGTTACCAACAGTCCCATTAGTGGTTAGGGTCTGAACCCTGAGTGTTACAACAGTCCCATTCGTTGTTAGGGTCGGAACCCTAAGTGTTACAACAGTCCTGTTAGTGGTTAGGGTCAGGACCCTGTGTTACCAACAGTCCCATTAGTGGTTAGGGTCTGAACCCTGAGTGTTACAACAGTCCCATTAATGGTTAGGGTCTGAACCCTGAGTGTTACCAACAGTCCCGTTAGGGTCAGGACCTTGAGTGTTACCAACAGTCCCGTTAGTGGTTAGGGTCAGGACCCTGAGTGTTACAACAGTCCCATTAGTGGTTAGGGTCTGAACCCTGAGTGTTACAACAGTCCCATTAGTGATTAGGGTCAGGACCCTGAGTCTTACAACAGTCCCATTAGTGGTTAGGGTCAGGACCCTGAGTGTTACCAACAGTCCTGTTAGTGGTTAGGGTCAGGACCATGAGTGTTACAACAGTCCTGTTAGTGGTTAGGGTCTGAACCCTGAGTGTTATACCAGTCCTGTTAGTGGTTAGGGTCTGGGTTCTGAACTGATCAATGAGTTATCCATCTAAAGTGTTCCTTACCGGTTGTTTTGCTCTTCATACCGTAGATTTGTGAATGGTTTGGGCAGTCCGTTGAATGTTACGTTGGGAGTCGGTGACATCGCTCCTCTGTCTGCCTCCAACTACAGTCTGCTTCCACAGGGAAAGTGAGTGGCTTTTTGCTTCATATCAACACACATTTATACCGTATGGGGGGGGGCGGACGAGGAGAGAGATCTGATTGGCTGTTGTGTGTCTCAGGGCGGAGTTTACCATCATGAACAGTGGTGGTGCATCGTGTCTGTACTCTAAAGAGCTGGGCTTTGGCAGCGCCTTCACCCTCGTCATACCATCCACATTCAACATCGGAAGCCCTGATGTAAGTCCTCTATCCTATAACCCCTGATACCTAACCCTCAACAAAACTAGCAACAATGGGTTTTAAAACATGTTTTTCTGTTTGCTGTGTCTGATTGTGTTGTGAAGGTCCATGTTGGGCTGTTTACCAGGGTTTTAAAGCATGTTTTTCTGTTTGCTGTGTCTGATTATGTTGTGAAGGCCCATGTTGGGCTGTTTACCAGGGTTTTAAAACATGTTTTTCTGTTGTTTGCTGTGTATTCTTTTTGTTGCAATAGTGTTTCATGTGTTGATTACTGTGTCCAGTGTTGGCAGGCCATCCAGGTGGTAGAAGACATCAAGCCCAACACCATCCACATGGGCTGGCAGATCCCTCAGTACTTCCTCATGACAGCAGGAGAGGTGGTGTTCTCTGTAACTGGCCTGGAGTTCTCCTACTCGCAGGTAGGGGGCGCCACTGTCCTCTCTCACCCGTCACACTGGCCTTGATCTCTAGTGGCTCTCTTCTCTTTCATCCAAACACAACTCAACTCAGACCTGTTACTTTGTCAATTAACTTTCAATTCTCATCTCAACCCAAAACCTAATGCACACCTCTTCTTGCTCTGCAGGCGCCTAGCAACATGAAGTCGGTGCTGCAGGCTGGTTGGCTGTTCACTGTCGCCGTGGGAAACATCATAGTGCTGATTGTTGCCGAGGCAGCACAGCTTCCAGATCAGGTTACTACAGATCTTCTAACCTCTAGAACCCTATAAAAACCCCTAAACAATACTGACCACTGTACTGAGGTCAAATTGGGCCTACGTTCATTGATATCTAACCCCTGTGTATCTGTGTGTTCCAGGGGACAGAGTAGTGATATTAACCCCTGTGTGTCTGTGTGTTCCAGGGAGCAGAGTAGTGATATTAACCCCTGTGTGTTCCAGGGGGCAGAGTAGTGATATTAACCCCTGTGTGTTCCAGGGGGCAGAGTAGTGATATTAACCCCTGTGTGTTCCAGGGGGCAGAGTAGTGATATTAACCCCTGTGTGTTCCAGGGGCAGAGTAGTGATATTAACCCCTGTGTTCCAGGGGGCAGAGTAGTGATATTAACCCCTGTGTGTTCCAGGGGGCAGAGTAGTGATATTAACCCCTGTGTGTTCCAAGGGGCAGAGTAGTGATATTAACCCCTGTGTGTTCCAGGGGGCAGAGTAGTGATATTAACCCCTGTGTATCTGTGTGTTCCAGGGGACAGAGTAGTGATATTAACCCCTGTGTATCTGTGTGTTCCAGGGGGCAGAGTAGTGATATTAACCCCTGTGTATCTGTGTGTTCCAGGGAGCAGAGTAGTGATATTAACCCCTGTGTGTTCCAGGGGGCAGAGTAGTGATATTAACCCCTGTGTATCTGTGTGTTCCAGGGGACAGAGTAGTGATATTAACCCCTGTGTATCTGTGTGTTCCAGGGGGCAGAGTAGTGATATTAACCCCTGTGTATCTGTGTGTTCCAGGGGGCAGAGTAGTGATATTAACCCCTGTGTGTTCCAGGGGGCAGAGTAGTGATATTAACCCCTGTGTTCCAGGGGACAGAGTAGTGATATTAACCCCTGTGTGTTCCAGGGGGCAGAGTAGTGATATTAACCCCTGTGTATCTGTGTGTTCCAGGGGACAGAGTAGTGATATTAACCCCTGTGTATCTGTGTGTTCCAGGGAGCAGAGTAGTGATATTAACCCCTGTGTGTTCCAGGGGGCAGAGTAGTGATATTAACCCCTGTGTATCTGTGTGTTCCAGGGGACAGAGTAGTGATATTAACCCCTGTGTATCTGTGTGTTCCAGGGGGCAGAGTAGTGATATTAACCCCTGTGTATCTGTGTGTTCCAGGGGGCAGAGTAGTGATATTAACCCATGTGTATCTGTGTGTTCCAGGGGGCAGAGTAGTGATATTAACCCCTGTGTGTTCCAGGGGGCAGAGTAGTGATATTAACCCCTGTGTGTTCCAGGGGACAGAGTAGTGATATTAACCCCTGTGTATCTGTGTGTTCCAGGGGGCAGAGTAGTGATATTAACCCCTGTGTGTTCCAGGGGACAGAGTAGTGATATTAACCCCTGTGTATCTGTGTGTTTAACCCCTGTGTATCTGTGGGGGCAGAGTAGTGATATTAACCCCTGTGTATCTGTGTGTTCCAGGGGGCAGAGTAGTGATATTAACCCCTGTGTGTCTGTGTGTTCCAGGGGGCAGAGTAGTGATATTAACCCCTGTGTGTTCCAGGGGACAGAGTAGTGATATTAACCCCTGTGTATCTGTGTGTTCCAGGGGGCAGAGTAGTGATATTAACCCCTGTGTATCTGTGTGTTCCAGGGGGCAGAGTAGTGATATTAACCCCTGTGTGTTCCAGGGGGCAGAGTAGTGATATTAACCCCTGTGTGTTCCAGGGGGCAGAGTAGTGATATTAACCCCTGTGTGTTCCAGGGGGCAGAGTAGTGATATTAACCCCTGTGTGTTCTAGGGGGCAGAGTAGTGATATTAACCCCTGTGTATCTGTGTGTTCCAGGGGGCAGAGTAGTGATATTAACCCCTGTGTGTTCCAGGGGGCAGAGTAGTGATATTAACCGCTGTGTGTTCCAGGGGACAGAGTAGTGATATTAACCCCTGTGTATCTGTGTGTTCCAGGGGGCAGAGTAGTGATATTAACCCCTGTGTATCTGTGTGTTCCAGGGGGCAGAGTAGTGATATTAACCCCTGTGTGTTCCAGGGGGCAGAGTAGTGATATTAACCGCTGTGTGTTCCAGGGGGCAGAGTAGTGATATTAACCCCTGTGTGTTCCAGGGGACAGAGTAGTGATATTAACCGCTGTGTGTTCCAGGGGGCAGAGTAGTGATATTAACCCCTGTGTATCTGTGTGTTCCAGGGGGCAGAGTAGTGATATTAACCCCTGTGTGTTCCAGGGGACAGAGTAGTGATATTAACCGCTGTGTGTTCCAGGGGACAGAGTAGTGATATTAACCCCTGTGTATCTGTGTGTTCCAGGGGGCAGAGTAGTGATATTAACCCCTGTGTATCTGTGTGTTCCAGGGGCAGAGTAGTGATATTAACCCCTGTGTATTCTGTGTGTTCCAGGGGGCAGAGTAGTGATATTAACCCTGTGTGTTCCAGGGGGCAGAGTAGTGATATTAACCCGCTGTGTGTTCCAGGGGGCAGAGTAGTGATATTAACCCCTGTGTGTTCCAGGGGGCAGAGTAGTGATATTAACCCCTGTGTGTTCCAGGGGCAGAGTAGTGATATTAACCCCTGTGTATCTGTGTGTTCCAGGGGCAGAGTAGTGATATTAACCCCCCTGTGTATTCTGTGTGTTCCAGGGGGCAGAGTAGTGATATTAACCCCTGTGTGTTCCAGGGGCAGAGTAGTGATATTAACCGCTGTGTGTTCCAGGGGACAGAGTAGTGATATTAACCCCTGTGTTCCAGGGGGCAGAGTAGTGATATTAACCCCTGTGTGTTCCAGGGGGCAGAGTAGTGATATTAACCCCTGTGTGTTCCAGGGGGCAGAGTAGTGATATTAACCCCTGTGTGTTCCAGGGGGCAGAGTAGTGATATTAACCCCTGTGTGTTCCAGGGGGCAGAGTAGTGATATTAACCCCTGTGTGTTTGTGTGTTCCAGGGGGCAGAGTAGTGATATTAACCCCTGTGTGTTCCAGGGGGCAGAGTAGTGATATTGTGTGTTCCAGGGGGCAGAGTAGTGATATTAACCCCTGTGTTCCAGGGGCAGAGTCTGATATTAACCCCTGTGTTCCAGGGGGCAGAGTAGTGATATTAACCCCTGTGTGTTCCAGGGGGCAGAGTAGTGATATTAACCCCTGTGTGTTCCAGGGGCAGAGTAGTGATATTAACCCCTGTGTGTTCCAGGGGGCAGAGTAGTGATATTAACCCCTGTGTGTTCCAGGGGGCAGAGTAGTGATATTAACCCCTGTGTGTTCCAGGGGGCAGAGTAGTGATATTAACCCCTGTGTATCTGTGTGTTCCAGGGGGCAGAGTAGTGATACCCCTGTGTGTTTAACCCCTGTGTGTTCCAGGGGGCAGAGTAGTGATATTAACCCCTGTGTATCTGTGTGTTCCAGGGGCAGAGTAGTGATATTAACCCCTGTGTGTTCCAGGGGGCAGAGTAGTGATATTAACCCCTGTGTGTTCCAGGGGGCAGAGTAGTGATATTAACCCCTGTGTGTTCCAGGGGGCAGAGTAGTGATATTAACCCCTGTGTATCTGTGTGTTCCAGGGGGCAGAGTAGTGATATTAACCCCTGTGTGTTCCAGGGGGCAGAGTAGTGATATTAACCCCTGTGTGTTCCAGGGGGCAGAGTAGTGATATTAACCCCTGTGTATCTGTGTGTTCCAGGGGGCAGAGTAGTGATATTAACCCCTGTGTGTTCCAGGGGGCAGAGTAGTGATATTAACCCCTGTGTGTTCCAGGGGGCAGAGTAGTGATATTAACCCCTGTGTGTTCCAGGGGCAGAGTGTGATATTAACCCCTGTGTGTTCCAGGGGGCAGAGTAGTGATATTAACCCCTGTGTGTTCCAGGGGCAGAGTAGTGATATTAACCCCTGTGTGTTCCAGGGGGCAGAGTAGTGATATTAACCCCTGTGTGTTCCAGGGGGCAGAGTAGTGATATTAACCCCTGTGTGTTCCAGGGGGCAGAGTAGTGATATTAACCCCTGTGTGTTCCAGGGGGCAGAGTAGTGATATTAACCCCTGTGTGTTCCAGGGGGCAGAGTAGTGATATTAACCCCTGTGTGTTCCAGGGGGCAGAGTAGTGATATTAACCCCTGTGTGTTCCAGGGGGCAGAGTAGTGATATTAACCCCTGTGTATCTGTGTGTTCCAGGGGGCAGAGTAGTGATATTAACCCCTGTGTGTTCCAGGGGGCAGAGTAGTGATATTAACCCCTGTGTGTTCCAGGGGGCAGAGTAGTGATATTAACCCCTGTGTGTTCCAGGGGGCAGAGTAGTGATATTAACCCCTGTGTGTTCCAGGGGCAGAGTAGTGATATTAACCCCTGTGTGTTCCAGGGGGCAGAGTAGTGATATTAACCCCTGTGTGTTCCAGGGGCAGAGTAGTGATATTAACCCCTGTGTGTTCCAGGGGGCAGAGTAGTGATATTAACCCCTGTGTGTTCCAGGGGGCAGAGTAGTGATATTAACCCCTGTGTGTTCCAGGGGGCAGAGTAGTGATATTAACCCCTGTGTGTTCCAGGGGCAGAGTAGTGATATTAACCCCTGTGTGTTCCCAGAGTAGTGATATTAACCCCTGTGTGTTCCAGGGGGCAGAGTAGTGATATTAACCCCTGTGTGTTCCAGGGGGCAGAGTAGTGATATTAACCCCTGTGTGTTCCAGGGGGCAGAGTAGTGATATTAACCCCTGTGTGTTCCAGGGGGCAGAGTAGTGATATTAACCCCTGTGTGTTCCAGGGGGCAGAGTAGTGATATTAACCCCTGTGTGTTCCAGGGGGCAGAGTAGTGATATTAACCCCTGTGTGTTCCAGGGACAGAGTAGTGATATTAACCCCTGTGTGTTCCAGGGGCAGGTAGTGATATTAACCCCTGTGTGTTCCAGGGGGCAGAGTAGTGATATTAACCCCTGTGTGTTCCAGGGGGCAGAGTAGTGATATTAACCCCTGTGTGTTCCAGGGGGCAGAGTAGTGATATTAACCCCTGTGTGTTCCAGGGGGCAGAGTAGTGATATTAACCCCTGTGTGTTCCAGGGGGCAGAGTAGTGATATTAACCCCTGTGTGTTCCAGGGGCAGAGTAGTGATATTAACCCCTGTGTGTTCCAGGGGGCAGAGTAGTGATATTAACCCCTGTGTGTTTGTGTTCCAGGGGCAGAGTAGTGATATTAACCCCTGTGTGTTCCAGGGGGCAGAGTAGTGATATTAACCCCTGTGTGTTCCAGGGGGCAGAGTAGTGATATTAACCCCTGTGTGTTCCAGGGGCAGAGTAGTGATATTAACCCCTGTGTGTTTGTGTGTTCCAGGGGGCAGAGTAGTGATATTAACCCCTGTGTGTTCCAGGGGGCAGAGTAGTGATATTAACCCCTGTGTGTTTGTGTGTTCCAGTGGGCAGAATACATCCTGTTTGCCTCTCTCCTTGTGGTGGTGTGTATTGTGTTCGCCGTCATGTCCTACTTCTACACCTACACTGACCCAGCGGAGATCGAGGCCCAGTTCCGCCAGCCGGAACACGAGCCGGAGGAGAAGAAGAGAGATCGGGTTGAGATGGAGAGAAAGGACTCAGACTGCAGCAAGAGCAGCAAGGGTTCTGACAAGAAGAAGAGGGATTCTGTTGTTGAGCAGCATAACCAAGATGTCAAACAGAGCAAGATGTAAAACTCCCCATTCACACCACTTCCTCCTCCTGAACCAATCAGAACAGGTCTCAGAGAGAGAACCATTGGAACTTAATCTTATGAACATTAATCCTTCGATACAGCTTTATGGGTAAATTTTGACTTTGATATATTGTAAATAATTTTTTACAATGATTTATTTTGCACCATGTAGCAAAAGCAACATTATGAATGTATTTTTGCTCATCATAATTTATTCGAAAGAGGACATACTGTATGAATGACCATTCCTATTAATTTCCCAGTACAGTGTTTTGTGTACTGGATATGTAATTGTTTTGGGTTAATTCCACACCAAGTGAGTCCCTGGCAGTCAAGTGCTTCAATAAAGAGGATGAGTCTTACTTTGTGTCGTGATATTGTTAGCCAGGTGTAAGGTAATCATTAGTCCAAACCTCTTTGTTTTGCAACGAAAATGAGAGTTTCTTTTGGACAAAATCAGACCACTCCATCCCAGTTTAGTTTGGTTCCGAGGGCAGAATTCCAACCCGAGGTAAGCACCTGTAAATGGAACGTCATTCCCTTTTTATGCAGTTTTCTCTCTGTGTTTTCTGACCTTGAACTTCAGCACGATAACAGCTTTCTTAGCTATTGATAAGAGCTAAGTTAATGAGTACGCCATTTGTATAAGAGGATTGTAAATTATATATACACACAACATGCAACAATTTCAAAGACTTTACTGAGATACAGTTCACATAAGGAAATCAATCAGTCAATTGAAATACATTCATTAGGCCCTATACTATGGATTTCACGTGCCTGAGAATGCAGATAGCTTAAAAAGGGAGGGGCGTGGATCAGAAAACCAGCCAGGTTCTGGTGTGACCACCATTTACCTTGTGCAGCGTGATGCATAGAGCTGATCAGCCTGAAGATTGTGAATGTCCCATTCCTCTTCAATGGCTGTGTAGAGTTTGATATTGGCAGGAACTAGAACACAAACGGCTGTGCATCTACTAGGGCCAAGATGTCTAGGCGTACCATAGGGTTGGATAATTAGACCTTGTGATTCCTCATCTATATCAATAACCTGACTGCTGGGTCTTCTACCATACTAATCTATATCAATAACCTTACTGCGGGGACTTCTACCGTACTAATCTATATCAATAATCTGACTGCTGGGTCTACTACCATACTAATCTATATCAATAACCTGACTGCTGGGACTTCTACCGTACTAATCTATATCAATAACCTGGCTGCTGGGTCTACTACCATACTAATCTATATCAATGACCTGCTGAGTCTACGACCATACTAATCTATATCAATAACCTGCTGGGTCTACTACCATACTAATCTATATCAATGACCTGCTGGGTCTACGACCATACTAATCTATATCAATGACCTGCTGGGTCTACGACCATACTAATCTATATCAATGACCTGCTGGGTCTTCTACCATACTAATCTATATCAATAACCTGCTGGGTCTTCTACCATACTAATCTATATCAATGACCTGCTGGGTCTACTACCATACTAATCTATATCAATGACCTGCTGGGTCTACTACCATACTAATCTATATCAATAACCTTACTGCTGGGTCCACTACCATACTAATCTATATCAATGACCTGCTGGGTCTACTACCATACTAATCTATATCAATAACCTGCTGGGTCTACTACCATACTAATCTATATCAATAACCTGCTGGGTCTACTACCATACTAATCTATATCAATGACCTGCTGGGTCTACGACCATACTAATCTATATCAATGACCTGCTGGGTCTTCTACCATACTAATCTATATCAATGACCTGTTGGGTCTACTACCATACTAATCAATATCAATAACCTGACTGCTGGGTCTTCTACCATACTAATCTATATCAATGACCTGCTGGGTCTACAACCATACTAATCTATATCAATGACCTGCTGGGTCTACTACCATACTAATCTATATCAATAACCTACCTGCTGGGTCTTCTACCATACTAATCTATATCAATAACCTGCTGGGTCTTCTACCGTACTAATCTATATCAATAACCTGTTGGGTCTACTAACATACTAATCTATATCAATGACCTGCTGGGTCTACTACCATACTAATCTATATCAATGACCTGCTGGGTCTACTACCATACTAATCTATATCAATAACCTGCTGGGTCTACTACCATACTAATCAATATCAATGACCTGCTGGGTCTTCTACCATACTAATCTATATCAATGACCTGCTGGGTCTTCTACCATACTAATCTATATCAATAACCTGCTGGGTCTTCTACCATACTAATCTATATCAATAACCTGCTGGGTCTTCTACCATACTAATCTATATCAATGACCTGCTGGGTCCACTACCATACTAATCTATATCAATGACCTTACTGCTGGGTATTCTACCATACTATTCTATATCAATAACCTTATTGCTGGGTCCACTACCATACTAATCTATATCAATAACCTGCTGGGTATTCTACCATACTAATCTATATCAATGACCTGCTGGGTATTCTACCATACTATTCTATATCAATAACCTTATTGCTGGGTCCACTACCATACTAATCTATATCAATAACCTTACTGCTGGGTATTCTACCGTACTTCCCCTTCTCTTTGCTGATGACACCAATTTGATTTTATCACACAATTTTCATTCACTAATTAATGAAACCAACTCAGTCATGGACATTTTCTGATAAGTTCCAGCTAATTTGTTTATCTTTAAATGTTAAAAAAAATCTACATTTTATTGTGTTCATTAGTAAGAATGAGAAATGATGTATTACATAATAAAAACACAATAATAATAAATGAGTGAATCTGAATGTTTGGGAATGAAATGGAACATCCTGGATTCCTCTGAGTTGTAACAGTTATCCTGGAACCAAGACATTCAACATGTCTGCAGCCAAGTGACGTAATCTGTTGGTATCAGGGGTTCATCAGGCTTCGTAACTCTATATTAGAGCTTCATTTACCCATATCTCAGTTACTGTAATATTGTCTGTGCCAGTACATGTGCCTCCTACCTACACCCTCATTATACAAAATACATTTGCAAGACAACTCACCTCCTCCCTAATTACCTGGCTCAATCTGCACCTTTGTTTAAGAAACTCAATATCCTGTCTTCTTAGGACATGAATATACACCCATTCGTCTACAAATACTCATACCTCCAAGACAGTTCACCTAAACCCTTCAATGGATTCTACCAGGTCCCAGTTTACCTAAACCCTTCAATGGATTCTACCAGGTCCCAGTTTACCTAAACCCTTCAATGGATTCTACCAGGTGCCAGACAGTTCACCTAAACCCTTCAATGGATTCTACCAGGTCCCAGTTCACCTAAACCCTTCAATGGATTCTACCAGGTCCCAGTTTACCTAAACCCTTCAATGGATTCTACCAGGTCCCAGTTTACCTAAACCCTTCAATGGATTCTACCAGGTCCCAGTTCACCTAAACCCTTCAATGGATTCTACCAGGTCCCAGTTCACCTAAACCCTTCAATGGATTCTACCAGGTCCCAGTTTACCTAAACCCTTCAATGGATTCTACCAGGTCCCAGTTCACCTAAACCCTTCAATGGATTCTACCAGGTCCCAGTTTACCTAAACCCTTCAATGGATTCTACCAGGTCCCAGTTTACCTAAACCCTTCAATGGATTCTACCAGGTCCCAGACAGTTCACCTAAACCCTTCAATGGATTCTACCAGGTCCCAGTTTACCTAAACCCTTCAATGGATTCTACCAGGTCCCAGTTTACCTAAACCCTTCAATGGATTCTACCAGGTCCCAGACAGTTTACCTAAACCCTTCAATGGATTCTACCAGGTCCCAGTTTACCTAAACCCTTCAATGGATTCTACCAGGTCCCAGTTTACCTAAACCCTTCAATGGATTATACCAGGTCCCAGACAGTTCACCTAAACCCTTCAATGGATTCTACCAGGTCCCAGTTTACCTAAACCCTTCAATGGATTCTACCAGGTCCCAGACAGTTTACCTAAACCCTTCAATGGATTCTACCAGGTCCCAGTTTACCTAAACCCTTCAATGGATTCTACCAGGTCCCAGTTTACCTAAACCCTTCAATGGATTCTACCAGGTCCCAGTTTACCTAAACCCTTCAATGGATTCTACCAGGTCCCAGTTTACCTAAACCCTTCAATGGATTCTACCAGGTCCCAGTTCACCTAAACCCTTCAATGGATTCTTCCAGGTCCCAGACAGTTTACCTAAACCCTTCAATGGATTCTACCAGGTCCCAGTTTACCTAAACCCTTCAATGGATTCTACCAGGTCCCAGTTTACCTAAACCCTTCAATGGATTCTACCAGGTCCCAGTTTACCTAAACCCTTCAATGGATTCTACCAGGTCCCAGTTTACCTAAACCCTTCAATGGATTCTACCAGGTCCCAGTTTACCTAAACCCTTCAATGGATTCTACCAGGTCCCAGTTTACCTAAACCCTTCAATGGATTCTACCAGGTCCCAGACAGTTTACCTAAACCCTTCAATGGATTCTACCAGGTCCCAGACAGTTTACCTAAACCCTTCAATGGATTCTACCAGGTCCCAGACAGTTTACCTAAACCCTTCAATGGATTCTACCAGGTCCCAGACAGTTTACCTAAACCCTTCAATGGATTCTACCAGGTCCCAGACATTTACCTAAACCCTTCAATGGATTCTACCAGGTCCCAGTTTACCTAAACCCTTCAATGGATTCTACCAGGTCCCAGTTTACCTAAACCCTTCAATGGATTCTACCAGGTCCCAGTTTACCTAAACCCTTCAATGGATTCTACCAGGTCCCAGACAGTTTACCTAAACCCTTCAATGGATTCTACCAGGTCCCAGTTCACCTAAACCCTTCAATGGATTCTACCAGGTCCCAGTTCACCTAAACCCTTCAATGGATTCTACCAGGTCCCAGTTCACCTAAACCCTTCAATGGATTCTACCAGGTCCCAGACAGTTTACCTAAACCCTTCAATGGATTCTACCAGGTCCCAGTTTACCTAAACCCTTCAATGGATTCTACCAGGTCTCAGTTTACCTAAACCCTTCAATGGATTCTACCAGGTCCCAGTTTACCTAAACCCTTCAATGGATTCTACCAGGTCCCAGTTTACCTAAACCCTTCAATGGATTCTACCAGGTCCCAGTTTACCTAAACCCTTCAATGGATTCTACCAGGTCCCAGTTCACCTAAACCCTTCAATGGATTCTACCAGGTCCCAGACAGTTTACCTAAACCCTTCAATGGATTCTACCAGGTCCCAGTTCACCTAAACCCTTCAATGGATTCTACCAGGTCCCAGACAGTTTACCTAAACCCTTCAATGGATTCTACCAGGTCCCAGACAGTTTACCTAAACCCTTCAATGGATTCTACCAGGTCCCAGACAGTTTACCTAAACCCTTCAATGGATTCTACCAGGTCCCAGACAGTTCACCTAAACCCTTCAATGGATTCTACCAGGTCCCAGTTTACCTAAACCCTTCAATGGATTCTACCAGGTCCCAGACGTCCATTAATACAGTGTATCTGTAGACACACCTCCATTAATACAGTGTATCTGTAGACACACCTCCATTAATAGAGTGTATCTGTAGACACACCTCCATTAATACAGTGGATCTATAGACACACCTCCTCCACACCTCCATTAATACAGTGGATCTATAGACACACCTCCTCCACACCTCCATTAATACGGTGGATCTATAGGCACACCTCCTCCACACCTCCATTAATACAGTGTATCTGTAGACACACCTCCATTAATACAGTGGATCTATAGACACACCTCCTCCACACCTCCATTAATACAGTGTATCTGTAGACACACCTCCATTAATACAGTGGATCTATAGACACACCTCCTCCACACCTCCATTAATACAGTGCATCTGTAGACACACCTCCTCCACACCTCCATTAATAGTGTAGCTAGCCAACTTTAGCCAGTTATCTTGGGTGGGTGACTGCTGGTGTGAGGTCAGGATCAACCCTCCTCCTCGGCCAGAGCGTCCAGTGTGAACGCTCTGAACGGTCTGAGAGCGAAACGCCCAGAGGACACTCTGGTACTACCAACCTCCAAAACACACGTTTTCTTCTTGTGGGAAGAGAGCTGATGACGTCACCTACTGTATGCTCTTTCCGGAGCCCGATTGGGTCCAGACTGAGGAGGAAACCTGCGCACATCCCTGACCACCACCTGAAGTGGTCAAGACAGATCTGAACAGGAAGAACACTTGTGTGCGTGCAGAACCCGTCTTTTCAATGTGATCTTCTATTCTGGTCGCAGAAGTCCCGTGTCAGTGTAGACACAACCTTATTTCCTGTCCAGTTACAACACAGGAAGTCCCCTCGGCTGGTAGTCTAACTCATTAAGGACCTTCATTGATCAAATCAAGTGAAGAGAGAAAACCCCCAGACACACAAGGCCCTCAAGGCCTGGAGTTTGACACGTGGTGTCCAGGGTCTTCTGCACGTGTGACGAACAGAAATACATCCAGGGCCCAGAGTCTGTTAGCAGGAAGTGTTTATTGGTGAGGTCACTGAAAGCTACAGGAGCTTCCATTACCTTGGAGGGGTTCGGATGACAAGCAGAGATGATACACACAGACAGCTCTAGAAAGCGGCAGATCGGATAAAGGAACCAAAATGTCTGTGTTTCATTGTTGGCCGTCTGCGGTCCATATCCTTACTCTGATACTGGACTATAACGGTATCTCAGATCTCTCATCAGTTCATCCCTGGGTAGATGATGCAACTCCTCAGCCTTGTTGCTACAGTAGTCAATCTGAAACATATCGTCAACGTATAAGGCTGGGATTCCCTTTAAACCCTATAAACATGTCATATCTCTGGCTGGGATTCCCTTTTAAACCCTATAAACATGTCAGATCTCTGGCTGGGATTCCCTTTAAACCCTATAAACATGTCAGATCTCTGGCTGGGATTCCCTTTAAACCCTATAAACATGTCAGATCTCTGGCTGGGATTCCCTTTAAACCCTATAAACATGTCAGATCTCTGGCTGGGATTCCCTTTTAAACCCTATAAACATGTCAGATCTCTGGCTGGGATTCCCTTTAAAACCCTATAAACATGTCAGATCTCTGGCTGGGATTCCCTTTAAAACCCTATAAACATGTCAGATCTCTGGCTGGGATTCCCTTTAAAACCCTATAAACATGTCATATCTCTGGCTGGGATTCCCTTTTAAACCCTATAAACATGTCAGATCTCTGGCTGGGATTCCCTTTAAACCCTATAAACATGTCAGATCTCTGGCTGGGATTCCCTTTTAAACCCTATAAACATGTCAGATCTCTGGCTGGGATTCCCTTTTAAACCCTATAAACATGTCAGATCTCTGGCTGGGATTCCCTTTTAAACCCTATAAACATGTCAGATCTCTGGCTGGGATTCCCTTTTAAAGCCTATAAACATGTCAGATCTCTGGCTGGGATCCCCTTTAAACCCTATAAACATGTCAGATCTCTGGCTGGGATTCCCTTTAAACCCTATAAACATGTCAGATCTCTGGCTGGGATTCCCTTTAAACCCTATAAACATGTCAGATCTCTGGCTGGGATTCCCTTTAAAACCCTATAAACATGTCAGATCTCTGGCTGGGATTCCCTTTAAAACCCTATAAACATGTCAGATCTCTGGCTGGGATTCCCTTTTAAACCCTATAAACATGTCAGATCTCTGGCTGGGATTCCCTTTAAACCCTATAAACATGTCAGATCTCTGGCTGGGATTCCCTTTTAAACCCTATAAACATGTCAGATCTCTGGCTGGGATTCCCTTTTAAACCCTATAATCATGTCAGATCTCTGGCTGGGATTCCCTTTTAAACCCTATAAACATGTCAGATCTCTGGCTGGGATTCCCTTTTAAACCCTATAATCATGTCAGATCTCTGTCTGGGATTCAAAACCCTTTAAACCCTTTAACATGGCAGCAGCCAATTTTAAATGGAATTAAACATGCATTTTGTTAGCTTATTGTATCTCAAACAAGCCATTTAGTAAAAATTACCACATGGTTTACATGTTTGTCCCATATATTTGTTTTAAACAACCAGAAAGTGAACATTATCCAAACCCAACGTCATTCATCACTCAGTGTTAATTGTGTGTTTAAAATGTGAAATGACAAGGTTGTAAAATGCTGTTGACCTCTAAAACATCATTTAAGAGCATTTAATTTCTAACGTTGTTTTACAATTTGAAACATCTGTTTTAGCAGGTCGGTGAGTTGCCCATTAACGGAATGAAATCAAAGCTAGTGATGACGGACAATAGAGACATATTGAGTTGCCAATTAAAGGAATGAAATCAAAGCTAGTGATGACGGACAACAGAAACATATTGAGTTGCCCATTAAAGGAATGAAATCAAAGCTAGTGATGACGGACAACAGAAACATATTGAGTTGCCCATTAAAGGAATGAAATCAAAGCTAGTGATGACGGACAACAGAAACATATTGAGTTGCCCATTAAAGGAATGAAATCAAAGCTAGTGACGACGGACAACAGAAACATATTGAGTTGCCCATTAAAGGAATGAAATCAAAGCTAGTGATGACGGACAACAGAAACATATTGAGTTGCCCATTAAAGGAATGAAATCAAAGCTAGTGATGACGGACAACAGAATCATATTGAGTTGCCCATTAAAGGAATGAAATCAAAGCTAGTGACGACGGACAACAGAAACATATTGAGTTGCCCATTAAAGGAATGAAATCAAAGCTAGTGACGACGGACAACAGAAACATATTGAGTTGCCCATTAAAGGAATGAAATCAAAGCTAGTGACGACGGACAACAGAAACATATTGAGTTGCCCATTAAAGGAATGAAATCAAAGCTTGTGACGACGGACAACAGAAACATATTGAGTTGCCCATTAAAGGAATGAAATCAAAGCTAGTGACGACGGACAACAGAAACATATTGAGTTGCCCATTAAAGGAATGAAATCAAAGCTAGTGATGACGGACAACAGAAACATATTGAGTTGCCCATTAAAGGAATGAAATCAAAGCTAGTGATGACGGACAACAGAAACATATTGAGTTGCCCATTAAAGGAATGAAATCAAAGCTAGTGATGACGGACAACAGAAACATATTGAGTTGCCCATTAAAGGAATGAAATCAAAGCTAGTGACGACGGACAACAGAAACATATTGAGTTGCCCATTAAAGGAATGAAATCAAAGCTAGTGACGACGGACAACAGAAACATATTGAGTTGCCCATTAAAGGAATGAAATCAAAGCTAGTGACGACAGACAACAGAAACATATTGAGTTGCCCATTAAAGGAATGAAATCAAAGCTAGTGACGACGGACAACAGAAACATATTGAGTTGCCCATTAAAGGAATGAAATCAAAGCTAGTGACGACGGACAACAGAAACATATTGAGTTGCCCATTAAAGGAATGAAATCAAAGCTAGTGATGACGGACAACAGAAACATATTGAGTTGCCCATTAAAGGAATGAAATCAAAGCTAGTGATGACGGACAACAGAAACATATTGAGTTGCCCATTAAAGGAATGAAATCAAAGCTAGTGATGACGGACAACAGAAACATATTGAGTTGCCCATTAAAGGAATGAAATCAAAGCTAGTGATGACGGACAACAGAAACATATTGAGTTGCCCATTAAAGGAATGAAATCAAAGCTAGTGATGACGGACAACAGAAACATATTGAGTTGCCCATTAAAGGAATGAAATCAAAGCTAGTGATGACGGACAACAGAAACATATTGAGTTGCCCATTAAAGGAATGAAATCAAAGCTAGTGATGACGGACAACAGAAACATATTGGTATGGGATTTCCTGGTCTGCGCAAATACAAAAATCCTTTCAAATCCATATCATTATTTACAGTCTGTCTGTTATCTTCCATATGTTTCACTATATATTCAGCGCATGTCATTTTCATTGTATTCTAAGCATATAAACTGTAAAATATACAATATAAATTGACATGCATTTAAATATTATACACAAATGTATAATATTTTGTTAATATATAGATATCAGTCCTGATTTAATTAGGCCTATCTTCAGCAGACAATGTAAATGAATGGATCATTGTTTTAGATGATTTGAAAAGTCTATGCAAATCCAACACTAAATCAGTTTACTCTAATTGGTCAAGTCAACCACCGGGGTTGAGATTTTGTGATGCATTCTCTATCAACGTTTAAGTCATGTAGTCAAAAATGATTCATTTACAGCCTATATTGAGGCTAAATACACATATTTTGCAGAACCCTTTTTGTGATATTGTTTCTCTTGGTGTGCAGTTAAAGGGTTGAAGGCGTTCATCCACCTCTGGCCTGCTCGCCTCCCTACCACTGAGGAAGTACAGTTCCCGCTCAGCCCAGTCAAAACTGTTCACTGCTCTGGCCCCCCAATGGTGGAACAAACTCCCTCACGACGCCAGGACAGCGGAGTCAATCACCACCTTCCGGAGACACCTGAAACCCCACCTCTTCAAGGAATACCTAGGATAGGATAAAGTAATCCCTCTCACCCCCCCCCCCTTAAATGATTTAGATGCACTATTGTAAAGTGGCTGTTCCACTGGATGTCAGAAGGTAAATTCACCAATTTGTAAGTCGCTCTGGATAAGAGCGTCTGCTAAATGACTTAAATGTAAATGTAAATGTTGTTCAGGGGATTGTGGAGACCACATTCACAGGCGGTTCAATTTAAAATGTGCCCCTTTAAAAGCCGCAATGCCTATAAACCGGAATCGGATTGAATCCCGGCCAGAGTCAACGTATAGCAGAAGACGGCCATTAGCAACACTTTGTTTCCTTCAAACACTCGACACAGCTGGGTGAACTCACTGCCCATCAACAGAACAGTGTCTATATATACACTGAGCTGAGTGAACTCACTACCCATCAACAGAACAGTGTCTATATATACACTGAGCTGAGAGGAGCTGAGTGAACTCACTACTCATCAACAGAACAGTGTCTATATATACACTGAGCTGAGAGGAGCTGAGTGAACTCACTACTCATCAACAGAACAGTGTCTATATATACACTGAGCTGAGTGAACTCACTGCCCATCAACAGAACAGTGTCTATATATACACTGAGCTGGGTGAACTCACTACCAATCAACAGAACAGTGTCTATATATACACTGAGCTGAGTGAACTCACTATCCACCAACAGAACAGTGTCTATATATACACTGACCTGAGAGGAGCTGAGTGAACTCACTATCCATCAACAGAACAGTGTCTATATATACACTGAGCTGAGTGAACTCACTACCAATCAACAGAACAGTGTCTATATATACACCGAGCTGAGAGGAGCTGAGTGAACTCACTACCCATCAACAGAACAGTGTCTATATATACACTGACCTGAGTGAACTCACTACCAATCAACAGAATAGTGTCTATATATACACTGAGCTGAGAGGAGCTGAGTGAACTCACTACCCATCAACAGAACAGTGTCTATATATACACTGAGCTGAGTGAACTCACTGCCCATCAACAGAACAGTGTCTATATATACACTGAGCTGAGTGAACTCACTGCCCATCAACAGAACAGTGTCTATATATACACTGAGCTGGGTGAACTCACTACTAATCAACAGAACAGTGTCTATATATACACTGAGCTGAGTGAACTCACTATCCACCAACAGAACAGTGTCTATATATACACTGAGCTGAGAGGAGCTGAGTGAACTCACTACCCATCAACAGAACAGTGTCTATATATACACTGAGCTGGGTGAACTCACTGCCCATCAACAGAACAGTGTCTATATATACACTGAGCTGAGAGGAGCTGGGTGAACTCACTGCCCATCAACAGAACAGTGTCTATATATACACTGAGCTGGGTGAACTCACTGCCCATCAACAGAACAGTGTCTATATATACACTGAGCTGAGAGGAGCTGGGTGAACTCACTACCCATCAACAGAACAGTGTCTATATATACACTGAGCTGAGTGAACTCACTGCCCATCAACAGAACAGTGTCTATATATACACTGAGCTGAGAGGAGTTGGGTGAACTCACTACTCGTCAACAGAACAGTGTCTATATACACATTGAGCTGAGAGGAGCTGAGTGAACTCACTGCCAATCAACAGAACAGTGTCTATATATACACTGACCTGAGAGGAGCTGAGTGAACTCACTGCCC
Organism: Oncorhynchus masou masou; assembly: GCF_036934945.1. Lineage (NCBI taxonomy): Eukaryota > Metazoa > Chordata > Actinopteri > Salmoniformes > Salmonidae > Oncorhynchus > Oncorhynchus masou. Next base: position 7,600,399 of record NC_088218.1, on the reverse strand, counting down.
ATCAACAGAACAGTGTCTATATATACACTGACCTGAGTGAACTCACTGCCCATCAACAGAACAGTGTCTATATATACACTGACCTGAGAGGAGCTGAGTGAACTCACTGCCCATCAACAGAACAGTGTCCATATATACACTGAGCTGAGAGGAGCTGGGTGAACTCACTACCCATCAACAGAACAGTGTCTATATATACACTGAGCTGAGTGAACTCACTGCCCATCAACAGAACAGTGTCTATATATACACTGACCTGAGAGGAGCTGAGTGAACTCACTACTCATCAACAGAACAGTGTCTATATATACACTGAGCTGAGAGGAGCTGAGTGAACTCACTACTCATCAACAGAACAGTGTCTATATATACACTGAGCTGAGTGAACTCACTGCCCATCAACAGAACAGTGTCTATATATACACTGAGCTGGGTGAACTCACTACCAATCAACAGAACAGTGTCTATATATACACTGAGCTGAGAGGAGCTGAGTGAACTCACTATCCATCAACAGAACAGTGTCTATATATACACTGAGCTGAGTGAACTCACTACCAATCAACAGAACAGTGTCTATATATACACCGAGCTGAGAGGAGCTGAGTGAACTCACTACCCATCAACAGAACAGTGTCTATATATACACTGACCTGAGTGAACTCACTACCAATCAACAGAATAGTGTCTATATATACACTGAGCTGAGAGGAGCTGAGTGAACTCACTACCCATCAACAGAACAGTGTCTATATATACACTGAGCTGAGAGGAGCTGAGTGAACTCACTACCCATCAACAGAACAGTGTCTATATATACACTGAGCTGAGTGAACTCACTGCCCATCAACAGAACAGTGTCTATATATACACTGAGCTGAGTGAACTCACTGCCCATCAACAGAACAGTGTCTATATATACACTGAGCTGGGTGAACTCACTACTAATCAACAGAACAGTGTCTATATATACACTGAGCTGAGTGAACTCACTATCCACCAACAGAACAGTGTCTATATATACACTGACCTGAGAGGAGCTGAGTGAACTCACTATCCATCAACAGAACAGTGTCTATATATACACTGAGCTGAGAGGAGCTGAGTGAACTCACTACCCATCAACAGAACAGTGTCTATATATACACTGAGCTGGGTGAACTCACTGCCCATCAACAGAACAGTGTCTATATATACACTGAGCTGAGAGGAGCTGGGTGAACTCACTGCCCATCAACAGAACAGTGTCTATATATACACTGAGCTGGGTGAACTCACTGCCCATCAACAGAACAGTGTCTATATATACACTGAGCTGAGAGGAGCTGGGTGAACTCACTACCCATCAACAGAACAGTGTCTATATATACACTGAGCTGAGTGAACTCACTGCCCATCAACAGAACAGTGTCTATATATACACTGAGCTGAGAGGAGTTGGGTGAACTCACTACTCGTCAACAGAACAGTGTCTATATACACATTGAGCTGAGTGAACTCACTACCCATCAACAGAACAGTGTCTATATATACACTGACCTGAGAGGAGCTGAGTGAACTCACTACCCATCAACAGAACAGTGTCTATATATACACTGAGCTGAGAGGAGCTGGGTGAACTCACTACCCATCAACAGAACAGTGTCTATATATACACTGACCTGAGAGGAGCTGAGTGAACTCACTACCCATCAACAGAACAGTGTCTATATATACACTGAGCTGAGAGGAGCTGGGTGAACTCACTACCCATCAACAGAACAGTGTCTATATATACACTGACCTGAGTGAACTCACTGCCCATCAACAGAACAGTGTCTATATATACACTGAGCTGAGAGGAGCTGGGTGAACTCACTACCCATCAACAGAACAGTGTCTATATATACACTGAGCTGAGTGAACTCCCTACCCATCAACAGAACAGTGTCTATATATACACTGACCTGAGTGAACTCACTACCAATCAACAGAACAGTGTCTATATATACACCGAGCTGAGAGGAGCTGAGTGAACTCACTACCCATCAACAGAACAGTGTCTATATATACACTGAGCTGAGTGAACTCACTGCCCATCAACAGAACAGTGTCTATATATACACTGAGCTGAGAGGAGCTGGGTGAACTCACTGCCCATCAACAGAACAGTGTCTATATATACACTGACCTGAGTGAACTCACTACCAATCAACAGAACAGTGTCTATATATACACTGAGCTGAGTGAACTCACTACCCATCAACAGAACAGTGTCTATATATACACTGAGCTGAGAGGAGCTGAGTGAACTCACTACCCATCAACAGAACAGTGTCTATATATACACTGAGCTGAGTGAACTCACTACCAATCAACAGAACAGTGTCTATATATACACTGAGCAGAGTGAACTGCCTGCTGTGGTTGGTTACTATGGTTACTGACCTAGCCCAACAGGGTCAAACTCCCAAAGAAAACAAAGTACTGTTGAGTTTCACTGCTCAGTAAAACTGCTGAACAAATGTTTACAACCCATCTCAAAAAAAAAAGTCAAGGCATTTTGTCCATTAGAGTCTTAAATATTTACCTTCAACATTATCTACAAAAGCACATCATGACAGTTTGTACACAGTGACTGATGATTGCAATGTCAGTGACAGCTGAACATATATACAGTTTGGTTTGTTTACAAATAAATCCTACACAGCACAGAGCCCCCAGTGGCTTGGAGGAGCCATCCATCTAAAGCAATTCACCTGAGGTTCACAAAGACTGCTGCAACAGCCCTGAGGAGCAGGGGGAGTCTGGAGACCGCAGAGAGGAGCAGGGGGAGTCTGGAGACCACAGAGAGGAGCAGGGGGGAGTCAGGAGACCACAGAGAGGAGCAGGGGGGAGTCTGGAGACCACAGAGAGGAGCAGGGGGGAGTCTGGAGACCACAGAGAGGAGCAGGGGGAGTCTGGAGACCACAGAGAGGAGCAGGGGGAGTCTGGAGACCACAGAGAGGAGCAGGGGGAGTCTGGAGACCACAGAGAGGAGCAGGGGGAGTCAGGAGACCACAGAGAGGAGCAGGGGGAGTCTGGAGACCACAGAGAGGAGCAGGGGGAGTCTGGAGACCACAGAGAGGAGCAGGGGGAGTCTGGAGACCACAGAGAGGAGCAGGGGAGTCTGGAGACCACAGAGAGGAGCAGGGGGAGTCTGGAGATCACAGAGAGGAGCAGGGGGGAGTCTGGAGACCACAGAGAGGAGCAGGGGGAGTCTGGAGACCACAGAGAGGAGCAGGGGGAGTCTGGAGACCACAGAGAGGAGCAGGGGGAGTCTGGAGACCACAGAGAGGAGCAGGGGGGAGTCTGGAGACCACAGAGAGGAGCAGGGGAGTCTGGAGACCACAGAGAGGAGCAGGGGGGAGTCTGGAGATCACAGAGAGGAGCAGGGGGAGTCAGGAGACCACAGAGAGGAGCCACGGGGAGTCTGGAGACCACAGAGGGAAGCAGGAGGAAGTCAGGAGACCACAGAGAGGAGCAGGGGGGAGTCAGGAGATCACAGAGAGGAGCAGGGGGAGTCAGGAGACCACAGAGAGGAGCAGGGGAGTCTGGAGATCACAGAGAGGAGCAGGGGGGAGTCAGGAGACCACAGAGAGGAGCAGGGGGGGGGGGGTAGTGGTAGTGGGGGGTAGAGCGGGGGGTTGGTTGCGTTTGATTCTCTCCCCTTCAGGCATGGTGCTGCAGAGACACAGGTTAGTTAACTCTGGTTCCAGACAGACTGGGTCCATACTGATGGGTCTCCCTCTGGTTCCAGTCAGACTGGGTCCATACTGATGGGTCTCCCTCTGGTTCCAGACAGACTGGGTCCATACTGATGGGTCTCCCTCTGGTTCCAGACAGACTGGGTCCATACTGATGGGTCTCCCTCTGGTTCCAGTCAGACTGGGTCCATACTGATGGGTCTCCCTCTGGTTCCAGTCAGACTGGGTCCATACTGATGGGTCTCCCTCTGGTTCCAGACAGACTGGGTCCATACTGATGGGTCTCCCTCTGGTTCCAGACAGACTGGGTCCATACTGATGGGTCTCCCTCTGGTTCCAGACAGACTGGGTCCATACTGATGGATCTCCCTCTGGTTCCAGACAGACTGGGTCCATACTGATGGGTCTCCCTCTGGTTCCAGACAGACTGGGTCCGTACTGATGGGTCTCCCTCTGGTTCCAGACAGACTGGGTCCATACTGATGGGTCTCCCTCTGGTTCCAGACAGACTGGGTCCATACTGATGGGTCTCCCTCTGGTTCCAGTCAGACTGGGTCCATACTGATGGGTCTCCCTCTGGTTCCAGACAGACTGGGTCCATACTGATGGGTCTCCCTCTGGTTCCAGACAGACTGGGTCCATACTGATGGATCTCCCTCTGGTTCCGTCAGACTCGGTCCATACTGATGGGTCTCCCTCTGGTTCCAGTCAGACTGGGTCCATACTGATGGGTCTCCCTCTGGTTCCAGACAGACTGGGTCCATACTGATGGGTCTCCCTCTGGTTCCAGACAGACTGGGTCCATACTGATGGGTCTCCCTCTGGTTCCAGTCAGACTGGGTCCATACTGATGGGTCTCCCTCTGGTTCCAGTCAGACTGGGTCCATACTGATGGGTCTCCCTCTGGTTCCAGTCAGACTGGGTCCATACTGATGGGTCTCCCTCTGGTTCCAGTCAGACTGGGTCCATACTGATGGGTCTCCCTCTGGTTCCAGACAGACTGGGTCCATACTGATGGGTCTCCCTCTGGTTCCAGTCAGACTGGGTCCATACTGATGGGTCTCCCTCTGGTTCCAGACAGACTGGGTCCATACTGATGGGTCTCCCTCTGGTTCCAGACAGACTGGGTCCATACTGATGGGTCTCCCTCTGGTTCCAGTCAGACTGGGTCCATACTGATGGGTCTCCCTCTGGTTCCAGTCAGACTGGGTCCATACTGATGGGTCTCCCTCTGGTTCCAGTCAGACTGGGTCCATACTGATGGGTCTCCCTCTGGTTCCAGTCAGACTGGGTCCATACTGATGGGTCTCCCTCTGGTTCCGTCAGACTGGGTCCATACTGATGGGTCTCCCTCTGGTTCCAGACAGACTGGGTCCATACTGATGGGTCTCCCTCTGGTTCCGTCAGACTGGGTCCATACTGATGGGTCTCCCTCTGGTTCCAGACAGACTGGGTCCATACTGATGGGTCTCCCTCTGGTTCCAGACAGACTGGGTCCATACTGATGGGTCTCCCTCTGGTTCCAGACAGACTGGGTCCATACTGATGGGTCTCCTCTGGTTCCGTCAGACTGGGTCCATACTGATGGGTCTCCCTCTGGTTCCAGACAGACTGGGTCCGTACTGATGGGTCTCCCTCTGGTTCCAGTCAGACTGGGTCCATACTGATGGGTCTCCCTCTGGTTCCAGACAGACTGGGTCCATACTGATGGGTCTCCTCTGGTTCCGTCAGACTGGGTCCATACTGATGGGTCTCCCTCTGGTTCCAGACAGACTGGGTCCATACTGATGGGTCTCCTCTGGTTCCAGTCAGACTGGGTCCATACTGATGGGTCTCCCTCTGGTTCCAGACAGACTGGGTCCATACTGATGGGTCTCCCTCTGGTTCCAGACAGACTGGGTCCATACTGATGGGTCTCCCTCTGGTTCCAGTCAGACTGGGTCTGTACTGATGGGTCTCCCTCTGGTTCCAGACAGACTGGGTCCATACTGATGGGTCTCCCTCTGGTTCCAGACAGACTGGGTCCATACTGATGGGTCTCCCTCTGGTTCCAGTCAGACTGGGTCCATACTGATGGGTCTCCCTCTGGTTCCAGACAGACTGGGTCCATACTGATGGGTCTCCCTCTGGTTCCAGACAGACTGGGTCCATACTGATGGGTCTCCCTCTGGTTCCAGTCAGACTGGGTCCATACTGATGGGTCTCCCTCTGGTTCCAGTCAGACTGGGTCCATACTGATGGGTCTCCCTCTGGTTCCAGACAGACTGGGTCCATACTGATGGGTCTCCCTCTGGTTCCAGTCAGACTGGGTCCATACTGATGGGTCTCCCTCTGGTTCCAGTCAGACTGGGTCCATACTGATGGGTCTCCCTCTGGTTCCAGTCAGACTGGGTCCATACTGATGGGTCTCCCTCTGGTTCCAGACAGACTGGGTCCATACTGATGGGTCTCCCTCTGGTTCCAGACAGACTGGGTCCATACTGATGGGTCTCCCTCTGGTTCCAGTCAGACTGGGTCCATAGTGATGGGTCTCCCTCTGGTTCCAGTCAGACTGGGTCCATACTGATGGGTCTCCCTCTGGTTCCAGTCAGACTGGGTCCATACTGATGGGTCTCCCTCTGGTTCCAGACAGACTGGGTCCATACTGATGGGTCTCCCTCTGGTTCCAGACAGACTGGGTCCATACTGATGGGTCTCCCTCTGGTTCCGTCAGACTGGGTCCATACTGATGGGTCTCCCTCTGGTTCCAGACAGACTGGGTCCATACTGATGGGTCTCCCTCTGGTTCCAGACAGACTGGGTCCATACTGATGGGTCTCCTCTGGTTCCAGTCAGACTGGGTCCATACTGATGGGTCTCCCTCTGGTTCCAGACAGACTGGGTCCATACTGATGGGTCTCCCTCTGGTTCCAGACAGACTGGGTCCATACTGATGGGTCTCCCTCTGGTTCTGTCAGACTGGGTCCATACTGATGGGTCTCCCTCTGGTTCCAGTCAGACTGGGTCCATACTGATGGGTCTCCCTCTGGTTCCAGTCAGACTGGGTCCATACTGATGGGTCTCCCTCTGGTTCCAGACAGACTGGGTCCATACTGATGGGTCTCCCTCTGGTTCCAGACAGACTGGGTCCATACTGATGGGTCTCCCTCTGGTTCCAGACAGACTGGGTCCATACTGATGGGTCTCCCTCTGGTTCCAGTCAGACTGGGTCCATACTGATGGGTCTCCCTCTGGTTCCGTCAGACTGGGTCCATACTGATGGGTCTCCCTCTGGTTCCAGACAGACTGGGTCCATACTGATGGGTCTCCCTCTGGTTCCAGTCAGACTGGGTCCATACTGATGGGTCTCCCTCTGGTTCCGTCAGACTGGGTCCATACTGATGGGTCTCCCTCTGGTTCCAGACAGACTGGGTCCATACTGATGGGTCTCCCTCTGGTTCCAGACAGACTGGGTCCATAGTGATGGGTCTCCCTCTGGTTCCAGACAGACTGGGTCCATAGTGATGGGTCTCCCTCTGGTTCCAGACAGACTGGGTCCATAGTGATGGGTCTCCCTCTGGTTCCAGACAGACTGGGTCCATACTGATGGGTCCTCCTCTGAGAAGCAGTGTCTCCTTGCTCTTGGATTAATTCTCCAGCAGTGTTAACAGAGTGACTGGGCTCTACTGCCCCCTCTGATCTCCACAGGTTTATCAAGTTACTAAAAGAGGCCTTGGAGTTGATCACCACGCATCGGGTGTGTTCAGGGTTCTCCAGCAGGAATGTGTGACGGACACCTATGGTGTTATCCAGGCTGACCTCTAACCTCTGACTGGACCACAGACAGGGGTCGGGACCTGGGAGAGGCGGGCCGGGGCAGAGAGCCAATCACTAGGGAGAAGAGCACGAAGACTTCCTGCCTGAAGAAAATCTAAGAGAGAGGAGAGAGAAGATGGAGATAGGTTAGGACAGTGGACAGGTGTGGGATTAGATGTATCTATAGGGGTTAGTGGTAGGGTACTAGGGTTAGTGGTAGGGTACTAGGGTTAGCGGTAGGGTACTAGGGTTAGCGGTAGGGTACTAGGGTTATAGGGGCCAGTGGTAGGGTGCTAGTGTTAGCGGTAGGGTACTAGGGCTATAGGAGTTAGTGGTAGGGTACTAGGGTTAGCGGTAGGGTACTAGGGCTATAGGGGATAGTGGTAGGGTACTAGGGTTATAGAGGCTCGTGGTAGGGTACGAGCGTTAGTGGTAGGGTACTAGGGTTAGTGGTAGGGTACTAGGGGTATAGGGGCTAGTGGCAGGGTACTAGGGGTATAAGGGTTAGAGGTAAAGGTACTAGGGCCATAGGGGCTAGTGGTAGGGTACTAGGGTTATAGGGGTTAGTGGTAGGGTACTAGGGTCTAGTGGTAGGGTATTAGGGTTATAGGGGTTAGTGGTAGGGTACTAGGGTTAGGGTACTAGGGTTATAGGGGCTAGTGGTAGGGTACTAGGGTTATATGGGTTAGTGGTAGGGTACTATAGTTAGTGGTAGGGTACTAGGGTTATAGGGGCTAGTGGTAGGGTACTAGGGTTAGCGGTAGGGTACTAGGGTTAGTGGCAGGGTACTAGGGCTATAGGGGCTAGTGGTAGGGTACTAGGGTTAGTGGTAGGGTACTAGGGCTATAGGGGCTAGTGGTAGGGTACTATGGTTATAGGGGCTAGCGGTAGTGTACTAGGGGCTAGCGATAGGGTACTAGTGTTATAGGGGTTAGTAATAGGGTACTAGCGTCAGTGGTAGGGTACTAGGTTATAGGGGCTAGCGGTAGGGTAGTAGGGGCTAGCGGTAGGGTACTAGGGCTATAGGGGCTAGTGGTAGGGTACTAGGGCTATAGGGGTTAGCGATAGGTTACTAGGGTTATAGGGGATAGCGGTAGGGTACTCGGGTTTTAGGGGATAGCGGTAGGGTACCCGGGTTTTAGGGGATAGAGGTAGGGTACTAGGGTTATAGGGGTTTGTCATAGGGTACTAGGGTCAGTGGTAGGGTACTAGTGTATACGGGTTAGTGGTAGGGTACTAGGGTATAAGGGTTAGTGGTAGGGTACTAGGGTATAGGGGTTAGTGGTAGGATACTAGAGTATAGGGGTTAGTGGTAAGGTACAGGGGTTAGTGGTAGGGTACTAGGGTATAAGGGCTAGCTATAGGGGCTAGAGGTAGGGTACAAGGGCTATAGGGGCTTGCGGTAGGGTACTAGGGCTATAGGGGTTAGCAGTAGGGTACTAGGGTTATAGGGGATAACGGTAGGGTACTAGGGTTATAGGGGCTAGCGGTATCATACAGGGTTATAGGGGCTAGCGGTATCATACTAGGGTTATAGGGGCTAGCGGCAGGGTACTAGGGTTATAGGGGCTAGCGGTATCATACTAGGGTTATAGGGCTAGCGGTATCATACTAGGGTTATAGGGGCTAGCGGTAGGGTACTAGGGTTATAGGGGATAACGGTAGGGTACTAGGGTTATAGGGGCTAGCGGTATCATACAGGGTTATAGGGGCTAGCGGTATCATACTAGGGTTATAGGGGCTAGCGGAAGGGTACTAGGGTTATAGGGGCTAGCGGTATCATACTAGGGTTATAGGGGCTAGTGGTAGGGTACTCAGGTTTTGGGGGCTAGTGGTAGGGCACTAGGGTTATAGGGGTTTGTCGTAGGGTAATAGGGTCAGTGGTAGGGTACTAAGGTATAGGGGTTAGTGGTAGGGTACTAGGGTTATAGGGGTTAGATGTAGGGTACTAGGGTTATAGCGGCTAGTGGTAGGGAACTAAGGTTATAGGGGTTAGTGATAGGGTACTAGGGTTATAGCGGCTAGTGGTAGGGTACTAGGGTTATAGGGGTTAGTGGTAGGGTACTAGGGTTAGTGGTAGGGTACTAGGGTTAGTGGTAGGGTACTAGGGTTAGTGGTAGGGTACTAGGGTTATAGGGGTTAGTGGTAGGGTACTAGGGTACTAGGGTTATTGGGGTTAGTGGTAGGGTACAAGGGTTAGGTTAGTGGTAGGGTACTAGGGTTATAGGGGTTTGTTGTAGGGTACTAGGGTTAGTGGTAGGGTACTAGGGTTATAGGGGTTAGTGGTAGGGTACTAGGGTTATAGGGGTTTGTGGTAGGGTACTTGGGTTATAGGGGTTAGTGGTAGGGTACTTGGGTTATAGGTGTTTGTGGTAGGGTACAAGGGTTACAGGTGTTTGTGGTAGGGTACAAGGGTTATAGGGGTTAGTGGTAGAGTACAAGGGTTATAGGGGTTAGTGGTAGGGTACTAGGATTATAGGGGTTAGTGGTAGGGTACTAGGGTTATAGGGGTCAGTGGCAGGGTACTAGGGTTATAGGGGTTAGTCGTAGGGTACTAGGGTTATAGGGGTTAGTGGTAGGGTACTAGGGTTACAGGGGTTAGTGATAGGGTACTAGGGTTATAGGGGTTAGTGGTAGGGTACTTGGGTTATAGGGGTTAGTGGTAGGGTACTAGGGTTATAGGTGTTTGTGGTAGGGTACAAGGGTTACAGGTGTTTGTGGTAGGGTACTAGGGTTTTAGGGGTTAGTGGTAGGGTACTAGGGTTATAGGGGTTAGTGGTAGGGTACTAGGGTTATAGGGGTTAGTGGTAGGGTACTAGGGTTATAGGGGTTAGTGGTAGGGTACTAGGGTTATAGGGGTTAGTGGTAGGGTACTAGGGTTATAGGGGTTAGTGGTAGGGTACTAGGGTTATAGGGGTTAGTGGTAGGGTACTAGGGTTATAGGGGTTAGTGGTAGGGTACCAGGGTTATAGGGGTTAGTGGTAGGGTACTAGGGTTATAGGGGTTAGTGGTAGGGTACTAGGGTTATAGGGGTTAGTGGTAGGGTACTAGGGTTATAGGGGTTAGTGGTAGGGTACTAGGGTTATAGGGGTTAGTGGTAGGGTACTAGGGTTATAGGGGTTAGTGGTAGGGTACTAGGGTTATAGGTGTTTGTGGTAGGGTACAAGGGTTATAGGGGTTAGTGGTAGGGTACTAGGGTTATAGGGGTTAGTCGTAGGGTACTAGGGTTATGGGGTTAGTGGTAGGGTACTAGGGTTATAGGAGCTTGTGGTAGGGTACTAGGGTTATAGGGGTTAGTCGTAGGGTACTAGGGTTATAGGGGTTAGTGGTAGGGTACTAGGGTTATAGGGGTTAGTGGTAGGGTACTAGGGTTACAGGGGTTAGTGGTAGGGTACTAGGGTTATAGGGGTTAGTGGTAGGGTACTAGGGTTATAGGGGTTAGTGGTAGGGTTCTAGGGTTATAGGGGTTAGTGGTAGGGTACTAGGGTTATAGGGGTTAGTGGTAGGGTACTAGGGTTATAGGGGTTAGTGGTAGGGTACTAGGGTTATAGGGGTTAGTGGTAGGGTACTAGGGTTAGTGGTAGGGTACTAGGGTTATAGGGGTTAGTGGTAGGGTACTAGGGTTATAGGGGTTAGTGGTAGGGTACTAGGGTTATAGGGGTTAGTGGTAGGGTACTAGGGTTATAGGGGTTAGTGGTAGGGTACTAGGGTTAGTGGTAGGGTACTAGGGTTATAGGGGTTAGTGGTAGGGTACTATGGTTAGGTTAGTGGTAGGGTACTAGGGTTATAGGGGTTAGTGGTAGGGTACTAGGGTTATAGGGGCTCGTAATCACACCTCTGCAGTCTGTTAACCAGTTGTGTGACCAGGGAGTCAGAGATCCCAGGATAGGCCTCCTCAGCTAGGAGAATAGCTTCTCTCAGTTCATCTAGAGCCATGGGGTTCCCATTCACTGCCTCCTGACGCTGCTTCAACTGGAGGACAGAGACGGGAACAGCAGGGTTAGGAGGGAGGACAGAGAGAAGGGAACAACAGGGTTAGGAGGGAGGACAGAGAGAAGGGAACACAACAGGGTTAGGAGGGAGGACAGAGACGGGAACAACAGGGTTAGGAGGGAGGACAGAGAGAAGGGAACAACAGGGTTAGGAGGGAGGACAGAGAGAAGGGAACACAACAGGGTTAGGAGGGAGGACAGAGAGAAGGGAACACAACAGGGTAAGGAGTGAGGACAGAGAGAAGGGAACAACAGGATTAGGAGTGAGGACTGAGAGAAGGGAACAAAACAGGGTTAGGAGGGAGGACAGAGAGAAGGGAACACAACAGGGTTAGGAGGGAGGACAGAGAGAACGGAACAACAGGATTAGGAGTGAGGACAGAGAGAAGGGAACACAACAGGGTTCGGAGGGAGGACAGAGAGAAGGGAACACAACAGGGTTAGGAGGGAGGACAGAGAGAAGGGAACAACAGGATTAGGAGTGAGGACTGAGAGAAGGGAACAGGGTAGTGTGGTGACTGACGGCAGACAGTATGTTGTAGCAGGGTGGTGTGGTGACTGACAGCAGACAGACAGTATGTTGTAGCAGGGTAGTGTGGTGACTGACAGCAGACAGACAGTATGTTGTCGCAGGGTAGTGTGGTGACTGACAGCAGACAGACAGTATGTTGACGCAGGGTAGTGTGGTGTCTGACAGCAGACAGACAGTATGTTGTAGCAGGGTGGTGTGGTGACTGACGGCAGACAGACAGTATGTTGTCGCAGGGTAGTGTGGTGACTGACAGCAGACAGAAAGTATGTTGACGCAGGGTAGTGTGGTGACTGACAGCAGACAGACAGTATGTTGTAGCAGGGTAGTGTGGTGACTGACAGCAGACAGACAGTATGTTGTAGCAGGGTGGTGTGGTGACTGACGGCAGACAGACAGTATGTTGTAGCAGGGTGGTGTGGTGACTGACAGCAGACAGACAGTATGTTGTAGCAGGGTGGTGTGGTGACTGACAGCAGACAGACAGTATGTTGTAGCAGGGTGGTGTGGTGACTGACGGCAGACAGACAGTATGTTGTCGCAGGGTAGTGTGGTGACTGACGGCAGACAGACAGTATGTTGTCGCAGGGTGGTGTGGTGACTGACGGCAGACAGACAGTATGTTGTCGCAGGGTAGTGTGGTGACTGATAGCAGACAGACAGTATGTTGTAGCATGGTAGTGTGGTGACTGACAGACAGACAGACAGACAGTATGTTGTAGCAGGGTAGTGTGGTGACTGACAGCAGACAGACAGTATGTTGTCGCAGGGTAGTGTGGTGACTGACAGCAGACAGACAGTATGTTGTAGCAGGGTAGTGTGGTGACTGACAGACAGACAGTATGTTGTAGCAGGGTAGTGTGGTGACTGACAGCAGACAGACAGTATGTTGTAGCAGGGTAGTGTGGTGACTGACAGCAGACAGACAGTATGTTGTAGCAGGGTAGTGTGGTGACTGACAGCAGACAGTATGTTGTAGCAGGGTAGTGTGGTGACTGACAGCAGACAGACAGTATGTTGTAGCAGGGTGGTGTGGTGACTGACAGCAGACAGACAGTATGTTGTAGCAGGGTGGTGTGGTGACTGACAGCAGACAGTATGTTGTAGCAGGGTAGTGTGGTGACTGACAGCAGACAGTATGTTGTAGCAGGGTGGTGTGGTGACTGACAGCAGACAGACAGTATGTTGTCGCAGGGTAGTGTGGTGACTGACAGACAGACAGACAGTATGTTGTAGCAGGGTGGTGTGGTGACTGACAGCAGACAGACAGTATGTTGTAGCAGGGTAGTGTGGTGACTGACAGCAGACAGTATGTTGTAGCAGGGTAGTGTGGTGACTGACAGCAGACAGTATGTTGTAGCAGGGTGGTGTGGTGACTGACAGCAGACAGACAGTATGTTGTAGCAGGGTAGTGAAGTGACTGAAAGCAGACAGTATGTTGTAGCAGGGTAGTGTGGTGACTGACAGCAGACAGACAGTATGTTGTAGCAGGGTGGTGTGGTGACTGACAGCAGACAGACAGTATGTTGTAGCAGGGTGGTGTGGTGACTGACAGCAGACAGACAGTATGTTGTAGCAGGGTAGTGTGGTGACTGACAGCAGACAGACAGTATGTTGTAGCAGGGTAGTGTGGTGACTGACAGACAGACAGACAGTATGTTGTAGCAGGGTGGTGTGGTGACTGACAGCAGACAGACAGTATGTTGTAGCAGGGTGGTGTGGTGACTGACAGACAGACAGACAGACAGTATGTTGTAGCAGGGTAGTGTGGTGACGGACAGCAGACAGACAGTATGTTGTAGCAGGGTAGTGTGGTGACTGACAGCAGACAGTATGTTGTAGCAGGGTAGTGTGGTGACTGACAGCAGACAGACAGTATGTTGTAGCAGGGTAGTGTGGTGACTGACAGCAGACAGACAGTATGTTGTAGCAGGGTAGTGTGGTGACGGACAGCAGACAGTATGTTGTAGCAGGGTAGTGTGGTGACTGACAGCAGACAGACAGTATGTTGTAGCAGGGTGGTGTGGTGACTGACAGACAGACAGACAGACAGACAGTATGTTGTAGCAGGGTAGTGTGGTGACTGACAGCAGACAGACAGTATGTTGTAGCAGGGTAGTGTGGTGACTGACAGATAGACAGACAGTATGTTGTAGCAGGGTAGTGTAGTGACTAACAGCAAACAGACAGTATGTTGTAGCAGGGTAGTGTGGTGACTGACAGCAGACAGACAGTATGTTGTAGCAGGGTAGTGTGGTGACTGACAGCAGACAGTATGTTGTAGCAGGGTAGTGTGGTGACTGACAGCAGACAGACAGTATGTTGTAGCAGGGTAGTGTGGTGACTGACAGACAGACAGACAGTATGTTGTAGCAGGGTAGTGTGGTGACGGACAGCAGACAGTATGTTGTAGCAGGGTAGTGTGGTGACGGACAGCAGACAGACAGTATGTTGTAGCAGGGTAGTGTGGTGACTGACAGCAGACAGACAGTATGTTGTAGCAGGGTGGTGTGGTGACTGACAGCAGACAGTATGTTGTAGCAGGGTGGTGTGGTGACTGACAGCAGACAGACAGTATGTTGTAGCAGGGTAGTGTGGTGACTGACAGCAGACAGACAGTATGTTGTAGCAGGGTAGTGTGGTGACTGACAGCAGACAGACAGTATGTTGTAGCAGGGTAGTGTTGTGACTGACAGACAGACAGACAGTATGTTGTAGCAGGGTAGTGTGGTGACTGACAGACAGACAGACAGTATGTTGTAGCAGGGTGGTGTAGTGACTGACAGCAGACAGTATGTTGTAGCAGGGTAGTGTGGTGACTGACAGCAGACAGACAGTATGTTGTAGCAGGGTAGTGTTGTGACTGACAGACAGACAGACAGTATGTTGTAGCAGGGTAGTGTGGTGACTGACAGACAGACAGACAGTATGTTGTAGCAGGGTATTGTGGTGACTGACAGACAGACAGACAGTATGTTGTAGCAGGGTGGTGTGGTGACTGACAGCAGACAGACAGTATGTTGTAGCAGGGTAGTGTGGTGACTGACAGACAGACAGACAGTATGTTGTAGCAGGGTGGTGTGGTGACTGACAGCAGACAGACAGTATGTTGTAGCAGGGTGGTGTGGTGACTGACAGCAGACAGACAGTATGTTGTAGCAGGGTGGTGTGGTGACTGACAGACAGACAGTATGTTGTAGCAGGGTAGTGTGGTGACGGACAGCAGACAGACAGTATGTTGTAGCAGGGTAGTGTGGTGACTGACAGCAGACAGACAGTATGTTGTAGCAGGGTAGTGTGGTGACTGACAGCAGACAGACAGTATGTTGTAGCAGGGTGGTGTGGTGACTGACAGCAGACAGTATGTTGTAGCAGGGTGGTGTGGTGGCTGACAGACAGACAGTATGTTGTAGCAGGGTAGTGTAGTGACTGACAGCAGACAGACAGTATGTTGTAGCAGGGTGGTGTGGTGACTGACAGCAGACAGTATGTTGTAGCAGGGTAGTGTGGTGACGGACAGCAGACAGACAGTATGTTGTAGCAGGGTGGTGTGGTGACTGACAGCAGACAGACAGTATGTTGTAGCAGGGTAGTGTGGTGACGGACAGCAGACAGACAGTGTGTTGTAGCAGGGTAGTGTGGTGACGGACAGCAGACAGACAGTATGTTGTAGCAGGGTGGTGTGGTGACTGACAGCAGACAGTATGTTGACAGTGACGGACAGCAGACAGACAGTATGTTGTAGCAGTGTGTGTGACTGACAGCAGACAGACAGTATGTTGTAGCAGGGTAGTGTGGTGACTGACAGACAGACAGTATGTTGTAGCAGGGTAGTGTGGTGACTGACAGCAGACAGACAGTATGTTGTAGCAGGGTGGTGTGGTGACTGACAGACAGACAGTATGTTGTAGCAGGGTGGTGTGGTGACTGACAGACAGACAGTATGTTGTAGCAGGGTAGTGTGGTGACTGACAGCAGACAGACAGTATGTTGTAGCAGGGTAGTGTGGTGACTGACAGCAGACAGACAGTATGTTGTAGCAGGGTGGTGTGGTGACTGACAGACAGACAGTATGTTGTAGCAGGGTGGTGTGGTGACTGACAGACAGACAGTATGTTGTAGCAGGGTGGTGTGGTGACTGACAGCAGACAGTATGTTGTAGCAGGGTAGTGTGGTGACTGACAGCAGACAGACAGTATGTTGTAGCAGGGTGGTGTGGTGACTGACAGACAGACAGTATGTTGTAGCAGGGTGGTGTGGTGACTGAAAGCAGACAGTATGTTGTAGCAGGGTAGTGTGGTGACTGAAAGCAGACAGTATGTTGTAGCAGGGTAGTGTGGTGACTGAAAGCAGACAGTATGTTGTAGCAGGGTGGTGTGGTGACTGACAGACAGACAGTATGTTGTAGCAGGGTGGTGTGGTGACTGACAGCAGACAGACAGTATGTTGTAGCAGGGTAGTGTGGTGACTGACAGCAGACAGTATGTTGTAGCAGGGTAGTGTGGTGACTGACAGCAGACAGACAGTATGTTGTAGCAGGGTGGTGTGGTGACTGACAGCAGACAGACAGTATGTTGTAGCAGGGTGGTGTGGTGACTGACAGCAGACAGTATGTTGTAGCAGGGTAGTGTGGTGACTGACAGCAGACAGTATGTTGTAGCAGGGTGGTGTGGTGACTGACAGCAGACAGACAGTATGTTGTAGCAGGGTAGTGTGGTGACTGACAGACAGACAGACAGTATGTTGTAGCAGGGTGGTGTGGTGACTGACAGCAGACAGACAGTATGTTGTAGCAGGGTAGTGTGGTGACTGACAGCAGACAGTATGTTGTAGCAGGGTAGTGTGGTGACTGACAGCAGACAGTATGTTGTAGCAGGGTGGTGTGGTGACTGACAGCAGACAGACAGTATGTTGTAGCAGGGTAGTGAAGTGACTGAAAGCAGACAGTATGTTGTAGCAGGGTAGTGTGGTGACTGACAGCAGACAGACAGTATGTTGTAGCAGGGTGGTGTGGTGACTGACAGACAGACAGACAGTATGTTGTAGCAGGGTGGTGTGGTGACTGACAGCAGACAGACAGTATGTTGTAGCAGGGTGGTGTGGTGACTGACAGACAGACAGACAGACAGTATGTTGTAGCAGGGTAGTGTGGTGACGGACAGCAGACAGACAGTATGTTGTAGCAGGGTAGTGTGGTGACTGACAGCAGACAGTATGTTGTAGCAGGGTAGTGTGGTGACTGACAGCAGACAGACAGTATGTTGTAGCAGGGTAGTGTGGTGACTGACAGCAGACAGACAGTATGTTGTAGCAGGGTAGTGTGGTGACGGACAGCAGACAGTATGTTGTAGCAGGGTAGTGTGGTGACTGACAGCAGACAGACAGTATGTTGTAGCAGGGTGGTGTGGTGACTGACAGACAGACAGACAGACAGACAGTATGTTGTAGCAGGGTAGTGTGGTGACTGACAGCAGACAGACAGTATGTTGTAGCAGGGTAGTGTGGTGACTGACAGATAGACAGACAGTATGTTGTAGCAGGGTAGTGTAGTGACTAACAGCAAACAGACAGTATGTTGTAGCAGGGTAGTGTGGTGACTGACAGCAGACAGACAGTATGTTGTAGCAGGGTAGTGTGGTGACTGACAGCAGACAGTATGTTGTAGCAGGGTAGTGTGGTGACTGACAGCAGACAGACAGTATGTTGTAGCAGGGTAGTGTGGTGACTGACAGACAGACAGACAGTATGTTGTAGCAGGGTAGTGTGGTGACGGACAGCAGACAGTATGTTGTAGCAGGGTAGTGTGGTGACGGACAGCAGACAGACAGTATGTTGTAGCAGGGTAGTGTGGTGACTGACAGCAGACAGACAGTATGTTGTAGCAGGGTGGTGTGGTGACTGACAGCAGACAGTATGTTGTAGCAGGGTGGTGTGGTGACTGACAGCAGACAGTATGTTGTAGCAGGGTAGTGTGGTGACTGACAGCAGACAGTATGTTGTAGCAGGGTGGTGTGGTGACTGACAGCAGACAGACAGTATGTTGTCGCAGGGTAGTGTGGTGACTGACAGACAGACAGACAGTATGTTGTAGCAGGGTGGTGTGGTGACTGACAGCAGACAGACAGTATGTTGTAGCAGGGTAGTGTGGTGACTGACAGCAGACAGTATGTTGTAGCAGGGTAGTGTGGTGACTGACAGCAGACAGTATGTTGTAGCAGGGTGGTGTGGTGACTGACAGCAGACAGACAGTATGTTGTAGCAGGGTAGTGAAGTGACTGAAAGCAGACAGTATGTTGTAGCAGGGTAGTGTGGTGACTGACAGCAGACAGACAGTATGTTGTAGCAGGGTGGTGTGGTGACTGACAGCAGACAGACAGTATGTTGTAGCAGGGTGGTGTGGTGACTGACAGCAGACAGACAGTATGTTGTAGCAGGGTAGATGTGGTGACTGACAGCAGACAGACAGTATGTTGTAGCAGGGTAGTGTGGTGACTGACATACAGACAGACAGACAGTATGTTGTAGCAGGGTGGTGTGGTGACTGACAGACAGACAGACAGGCAGGGTGGTGTGGTGACTGACAGACAGACAGACAGACAGTATGTTGTAGCAGGGTAGTGTGGTGACTGACAGCAGACAGACAGTATGTTGTAGCAGGGTAGTGTGGTGACTGACACAGACAGACAGTATGTTGTAGCAGGGTAGTGTGGTGACTGACAGCAGACAGACAGTATGTTGTAGCAGGGTAGTGTGGTGACTGACAGCAGACAGACAGTATGTTGTAGCAGGGTAGTGTGGTGACGGACAGCAGACAGTATGTTGTAGCAGGGTAGTGTGGTGACTGACAGCAGACAGACAGTATGTTGTAGCAGGGTGGTGTGGTGACTGACAGACAGACAGACAGACAGACAGTATGTTGTAGCAGGGTAGTGTGGTGACTGACAGCAGACAGACAGTATGTTGTAGCAGGGTAGTGTGGTGACTGACAGATAGACAGACAGTATGTTGTAGCAGGGTAGTGTAGTGACTAACAGCAGACAGACAGTATGTTGTAGCAGGGTAGTGTGGTGACTGACAGCAGACAGACAGTATGTTGTAGCAGGGTAGTGTGGTGACTGACAGCAGACAGTATGTTGTAGCAGGGTAGTGTGGTGACTGACAGCAGACAGACAGTATGTTGTAGCAGGGTAGTGTGGTGACTGACAGACAGACAGACAGTATGTTGTAGCAGGGTAGTGTGGTGACGGACAGCAGACAGTATGTTGTAGCAGGGTAGTGTGGTGACGGACAGCAGACAGACAGTATGTTGTAGCAGGGTAGTGTGGTGACTGACAGCAGACAGACAGTATGTTGTAGCAGGGTGGTGTGGTGACTGACAGCAGACAGTATGTTGTAGCAGGGTGGTGTGGTGACTGACAGCAGACAGACAGTATGTTGTAGCAGGGTAGTGTGGTGACTGACAGCAGACAGACAGTATGTTGTAGCAGGGTAGTGTGGTGACTGACAGCAGACAGACAGTATGTTGTAGCAGGGTAGTGTTGTGACTGACAGACAGACAGACAGTATGTTGTAGCAGGGTAGTGTGGTGACTGACAGACAGACAGACAGTATGTTGTAGCAGGGTGGTGTAGTGACTGACAGCAGACAGTATGTTGTAGCAGGGTAGTGTGGTGACTGACAGCAGACAGACAGTATGTTGTAGCAGGGTAGTGTTGTGACTGACAGACAGACAGACAGTATGTTGTAGCAGGGTAGTGTGGTGACTGACAGACAGACAGACAGTATGTTGTAGCAGGGTAGTGTGGTGACTGACAGACAGACAGACAGTATGTTGTAGCAGGGTGGTGTGGTGACTGACAGCAGACAGACAGTATGTTGTAGCAGGGTGGTGTGGTGACTGACAGACAGACAGACAGTATGTTGTAGCAGGGTAGTGTGGTGACTGACAGACAGACAGACAGTATGTTGTAGCAGGGTGGTGTGGTGACTGACAGCAGACAGACAGTATGTTGTAGCAGGGTGGTGTGGTGACTGACAGCAGACAGACAGTATGTTGTAGCAGGGTGGTGTGGTGACTGACAGACAGACAGTATGTTGTAGCAGGGTAGTGTGGTGACGGACAGCAGACAGACAGTATGTTGTAGCAGGGTAGTGTGGTGACTGACAGCAGACAGACAGTATGTTGTAGCAGGGTGGTGTGGTGACTGACAGCAGACAGACAGACAGTATGACCATGGACGGGGGTTGGGTTGGTCTGTCTGACCATGGACGGGGGTTGGGTTGGTCTGTCTGACCATGGACGGGGGTTGGGTTGGTCTGTCTGACCATGGACGGGGTTGGGTTGGTCTGTCTGACCATGGCCAGGGGTTGGGTTGGTCTGTCTGACCATGGACGGGGGTTGGGTTGGTCTGTCTGACCATGGACGGGGGTTGGGTTGGTCTGTCTGACCATGGCCGGGGGTTGGGTTGGTCTGTCTGACCATGGACGGGGTTGGGTTGGTCTGTCTGACCATGGACGGGGTTGGGTTGGTCTGTCTGACCATGGCCGGGGGTTGGGTTGGTCTGTCTGACCATGGCCGGGGTTGGGTTGGTCTGTTTGACCATGGACGGGGGTTGGGTTGGTCTGTCTGACCATGGACGGGGGTTGGGTTGGTCTGTCTGCGCTATGACAGGGGAGAGCTTCTTACTTCGGCCAGAGAAGGAGAGATGATGGTGGAAAACAGCCTCCCTGAAATGTCTCCACTCTCCACTTCCTGTCCCTCTCGCCCGTTCTGCAGTTTCTTAGGATCCTTCTCCCTGATGGTGAAGATCCAGTCATCACTCCCAAAGTTGTTCCCGCCCGACGCCTGCCCATCCTGCTCCCTGATTGGACAAGATAGACCAGAGTCAGGACTCTAATTGGCTCAGCACGACAGTATGACTCAATAGACTTGGTTAAAGTAGTGCACTGCAAAGGGAAGAGGGTTCCATTTAGTATGCACACTAGGTCTGATCCTGACTTATGAGTCAGACTCGTCTGAGCTGGACTCAGCCTGCTGTCTGGTCTGGTCCTGACTTACGAGTCAGACTCGTCTGAGCTGGACTCTGCCTGCTGTCTGGTCTGGTCCTGACTTACGAGTCAGACTCGTCTGAGCTGGACTCTGCCTGCTGTCTGGTCTGGTCCTGACTTACGAGTCAGACTCGTCTGAGCTGGACTCAGCCTGCTGTCTGGTCTGGTCCTGACTTACGAGTCAGACTCGTCTGAGCTGGACTCTGCCTGCTGTCTGGTCTGGTCCTGACTTACGAGTCAGACTCGTCTGAGCTGGACTCTGCCTGCTGTCTGGTCTGGTCCTGACTTATGAGTCAGACTCGTCTGAGCTGGACTCTGCCTGCTGTCTGGTCTGGTCCTGACTTACGAGTCAGACTCGTCTGAGCTGGACTCAGCCTGCTGTCTGGTCTGGTCCTGACTTACGAGTCAGACTCGTCTGAGCTGGACTCAGCCTGCTGTCTGGTCTGGTCCTGACTTACGAGTCAGACTCGTCTGAGCTGGACTCAGCCTGCTGTCTGGTCTGGTCCTGACTTACGAGTCAGACTCGTCTGAGCTGGACTCTGCCTGCTGTCTGGTCTGGTCCTGACTTACGAGTCAGACTCGTCTGAGCTGGACTCAGCCTGCTGTCTGGTCTGGTCCTGACTTACGAGTCAGACTCGTCTGAGCTGGACTCAGCCTGCTGTCTGGTCTGGTCCTGACTTACGAGTCAGACTCGTCTGAGCTGGACTCAGCCTGCTGTCTGGTCTGGTCCTGACTTACGAGTCAGACTCGTCTGAGCTGGACTCAGCCTGCTGTCTGGTCTGGTCCTGACTTACGAGTCAGACTCGTCTGAGCTGGACTCAGCCTGCTGTCTGGTCTGGTCCTGACTTACGAGTCAGACTCGTCTGAGCTGGACTCAGCCTGCTGTCTGGTCTGGTCCTGACTTACGAGTCAGACTCGTCTGAGCTGGACTCAGCCTGCTGTCTGGTCTGGTCCTGACTTACGAGTCAGACTCGTCTGAGCTGGACTCAGCCTGCTGTCTGGTCTGATCCTGACTTACGAGTCAGACTCGTCTGAGCTGGACTCTGCCTGCTGTCTGGTCTGGTCCTGACTTACGAGTCAGACTCGTCTGAGCTGGACTCAGCCTGCTGTCTGGTCTGGTCCTGACTTACGAGTCAGACTCGTCTGAGCTGGACTCAGCCTGCTGTCTGGTCTGGTCCTGACTTACGAGTCAGACTCGTCTGAGCTGGACTCAGCCTGCTGTCTGGTCTGGTCCTGACTTACGAGTCAGACTCGTCTGAGCTGGACTCAGCCTGCTGTCTGGTCTGGTCCTGACTTACGAGTCAGACTCGTCTGAGCTGGACTCAGCCTGCTGTCTGGTCTGGTCCTGACTTACGAGTCAGACTCGTCTGAGCTGGACTCAGCCTGCTGTCTGGTCTGGTCCTGACTTACGAGTCAGACTCGTCTGAGCTGGACTCAGCCTGCTGTCTGGTCTGACCCTGACTTACGAGTCAGACTCGTCTGAGCTGGACTCAGCCTGCTGTCTGGTCTGATCCTGACTTACGAGTCAGACTCGTCTGAGCTGGACTCAGCCTGCTGTCTGGTCTGACCCTGACTTACGAGTCAGACTCGTCTGAGCTGGACTCAGCCTGCTGTCTGGTCTGGTCCTGACTTACGAGTCAGACTCGTCTGAGCTGGACTCTGCCTGCTGTCTGGTCTGGTCCTGACTTACGAGTCAGACTCGTCTGAGCTGGACTCAGCCTGCTGTCTGGTCCTGACTTACGAGTCAGACTCGTCTGAGCTGGACTCTGCCTGCTGTCTGGTCTGGTCCTGACTTACGAGTCAGACTCGTCTGAGCTGGACTCTGCCTGCTGTCTGGTCTGGTCCTGACTTACGAGTCAGACTCGTCTGAGCTGGACTCAGCCTGCTGTCTGGTCTGGTCCTGACTTACGAGTCAGACTCGTCTGAGCTGGACTCTGCCTGCTGTCTGGTCTGGTCCTGACTTACGAGTCAGACTCGTCTGAGCTGGACTCAGCCTGCTGTCTGGTCTGGTCCTGACTTACGAGTCAGACTCGTCTGAGCTGGACTCTGCCTGCTGTCTGGTCTGGTCCTGACTTACGAGTCAGACTCGTCTGAGCTGGACTCTGCCTGCTGTCTGGTCTGGTCCTGACTTACGAGATCAGACTCAGACTCGTCTGAGCTGGACTCAGCCTGCTGTCTGGTCTGGTCCTGACTTACGAGTCAGACTCGTCTGAGCTGGACTCTGCCTGCTGTCTGGTCTGGTCCTGACTTACGAGTCAGACTCGTCTGAGCTGGACTCTGCCTGCTGTCTGGTCTGACCCTGACTTACGAGTCAGACTCGTCTGAGCTGGACTCTGCCTGCTGTCTGGTCTGCTCAGCCTTCCACCTCCTGTATCTATCCACCAGCTCTGTCAGGTACGACGTCTTCTTGGCGTGACGCACAATCAGCTTGTGTTTCAACAGCTCTTTGGCAGTGGGCCTCTGCAGAGAGAGAGGGGGAAAGGGAAGGAGGAAAGCGGAAGGGATGAGAAGGAAGTTTAAGCAAGGTGAGGAAGGAGAGGGTGAAACTACGCAGGCACAGATGAACAAATTACTTCCAAATGCTCTCTGATATTGCCAGGTCAGCGAATGGAAGTAAAATCAGTTGAAAGCAGGTAGGAAACACCTTCAAGCCCGAACGGAACACTTCAAAAGAAAGTAAAACCAGTTGAAACCAGTTAGCTTTGGGGTTTAAACGTGTTTCCTAACAGAACACTTCAGAGGGAAGTAAAACCAGTTGAAACCAGTTAGGTTTGGGGTTTAAACGTGTTTCCTAACAGAACACTTCAGAGGGAAGTAAAACCAGTTGAAACCAGTTAGGTTTGGGGTTTAAACGTGTTTCCTAACAGAACACTTCAGAGGGAAGTAAAACCAGCTGAAACCAGTTAGGTTTGGGGTTTAAACGTGTTTCCTAACAGAACACTTCAAAAGGAAGTAAAACCAGTTGAAACCAGTTAGGTTTGGGGTTTAAACGTGTTTCCTAACAGAACACTTCAAAAGGAAGTAAAACCAGTTGAAACCAGTTAGGTTTGGGGTTTAAACGTGTTTCCTAACAGAACACTTCAGAGGGAAGTAAAACCAGTTGAAACCAGTTAGGTTTGGGGTTTAAACGTGTTTCCTAACAGAACACTTCAGAGGGAAGTAAAACCAGTTGAAACCAGTTAGGTTTGGGGTTTAAACGTGTTTCCTAACAGAACACTTACATTTACATTTAAGTCATTTAGCAGACGCTCTTATCCAGAGCGACTTACAAATTGGGAGGGAAGTAAAACCAGTTGAAACCAGTTAGGTTTGGGGTTTAAACGTGTTTCCTAACAGAACACTTCAGAGGGAAGTAAAACCAGTTGAAACCAGTTAGGTTTGGGGTTTAAACGTGTTTCCTAACAGAACACTTCAGAGGGAAGTAAAACCAGTTGAAACCAGTTAGGTTTGGGGTTTAAACGTGTTTCCTAACAGAACACTTCAGAGGGAAGTAAAACCAGTTGAAACCAGTTAGGTTTGGGGTTTGACAGTGAACACTACTGAAGCCTAACTCTAAAGGAACACTTACGAAGCTCGGCTCCTTGTTTAGGCAGGCCTCCACAAACTCCTTGAGGGGCTTGCTGTAGTTCCCCTCCAGGGTAGGAGGGGTGTTCTTTGGGATAAGGAACAGCACTTTCATGGGGTGTAGCTCAGAGTGTGGGGGTTCTCCTTTAGCCAGCTCTATACATGTTATACCCAGAGACCAGATGTCTGCCTGCAACACAGAGGGGACAGGGAGAGAGATGTTTTCACCTTCGGACCATCCAAAATGACACCTTACTGTTTATATAAGTCATGACTTTTGACCAGAGTCCTATGGGCTAGTGTACTATATAGGGAATAGGGTGCCGATTCAGATGTAGACCTTGTGTGGCATTTGGGATAACGTCTTTTTGTCATTATATACAGAACTTCCTGTATGACCCTTGAGTTGTAGGCTGACTAAACTCTGACCCCTCACCATAGAGTCGTAGGCTGACTAAACTCTGACCCCTCACCATAGAGTCGTAGGCTGACTAATGTCTGACCTCTCACCATTGAGTCGTAGGCTGACTAACCTCTGACCTCTCACCATAGAGTCGTAGGCTGACTGTAACCTCTGACCTCTCACCATAGAGTCGTAGGCTGACTGTAACCTCTGACCTCTCACCAGAGAGTCGTAAACTGACTAATCTCTGACCTCTCACCATAGAGTAGTAGGCTGACTAATCTCTGACCTCTCACCATAGAGTCGTAAACTGACTAATGTCTGACCTCTCACCATAGAGTCGTAGGCTGACTAACTTCTGACCTCTCACCATAGAGTCGTAAACTGACTAATGTCTGACCTCTCACCATAGAGTAGTAGGCTGACTAACCTCTGACCTCTCACCATAGAGTCGTAAACTGACTAATCTCTGACCTCTCACCATAGAGTCGTAAACTGACTAATCTCTGACCTCTCACCATAGAGTCGTAGGCTGACTAACCTCTGACCTCTCACCATAGAGTCGTAAACTGACTAATGTCTGACCTCTCACCATAGAGTAGTAGGCTGACTAATCTCTGACCTCTCACCATAGAGTCGTAGGCTGACTAACCTCTGACCTGTCACCGTAGAGTTGTAGGCTGACAAATCTCTGACCTCTCACCATAGAGTCGTAGGCTGACTGTAACCTTCGAACTCTCACCTTACAGTCGTAGGCTGACTGCTTGATGACCTCTGGAGCCATCCAGAAGGGCGTGCCAACGAAGGTGCTGCGTTTGAGCTGGGTGTCTGTTAGCTGTCCCGCCACCCCAAAGTCTGCCAGCTTCACCTCCCCACGCTCCGACAGCAGGACGTTGGCAGCTGAGGGAGAGATGAGAGCAGTTTGGATCACAATGAAGCCAGTGGTAGGACCGACCAGGACTCAAACCCAGAATGGAACCAAGGGGTAGGCCCGACCAGGAATCAAACCCAGAATGGAACTAGGGGGAAGGCCCGACCAGGACTCAAACCCAGAGTGGAACCAAGGGGTAGGCCCGACCAGGACTCAAACCCAGAATGGAACTAGGGGGAAGGCCCGACCAGGACTCAAACCCAGAATGGAACTAGGGGGTAGGCCCGACCAGGACTCAAACCCAGAATGGAACCAAGAGGTAGGCCCGATCAGGACTCAAACCCAGAATGGAACTAGGGGGAAGGCCCGACCAGGACTCAAACCCAGAAAGGAAGTAGGGGGAAGGCCCGACCAGGACTCAAACCCAGAATGGAACCAAGGGGTAGGCCCGACCAGGACTCGAAACCAGAATGGAACTAGGGGGTAGGCCCGACCAGGACTCAAACCCAGAATGGAACTAGGGGGTAGTAACCCTGTCAGTACTGTTGATGTCTCTGTACCTTCTACATTAACCCTGTCAGTACTGTTGATGTCTCTGTACCTTCTACATTAACCCTGTCAGTAGTGTTGATGTCTCTGTACCTTCTACATTAACCCTGTCAGTACTGTTGATGTCTCTGTACCTTCTACATTAACCCTGTCAGTACTGTTGATGTCTCTGTACCTTCTACATTAACCCTGTCAGTACTGTTGATGTCTCTGTACCTTCTACATTAACCCTGTCAGTACTGTTGATGTCTCTGTACCTTCTACATTAACCCTGTCAGTACCTGTAAGCCCCATGAGTTAGGTTAGCCCCTACTAGTATCCCTGTTAGCCCCTACTAGTATCCCTGTTAGCCCCTACTAGTATCCCTGTTAGCCCCTACTAGTATCCCTGTTAGCCCCTACTAGTATCCCTGTTAGCCCCTACTAGTATCCCTGTTAGCCCCTACTAGTATCCCTGTTAGCCCCTACTAGTATCCCGGCTAGCCCCTACTAGTATCCCGGCTAGCCCCTACTAGTATCCCTGTTAGTTAGGTTAGCCCCTACTAGTATCCCTGTTAGCCCCTACTAGTATCCCTGTTAGTTAGGTTAGTCCCTACTAGTATCCCTGCTAGCCCCTACTAGTATCCCTGTTAGCCCCTACTAGTATCCCTGTTAGTTAGGTTAGTCCCTACTAGTATCCCTGTTAGCCGCTACTAGTATCCCTGTTAGCCCCTACTTGTATCCCTGTTAGCCCCTACTTGTATCCCTGTTAGCCCCTACTAGTATCCCTGTTAGCCCCTACTAGTATCCCTGTTAGCCCCTACTAGTATCCCTGTTAGTCCCTACTAGTATCCCTGTTAGCCCCTACTAGTATCCCTGTTAGTTAGGTTAGTCCCTACTAGTATCCCTGTTAGCCGCTACTAGTATCCCTGTTAGCCCCTACTTGTATCCCTGTTAGCCCCTACTAGTATCCCTGTTAGCCCCTACTAGTATCCCTGTTAGTCCCTACTAGTATCCCTGCTAGCCCCTACTAGTATCCCTGTTAGCCCCTACTAGTATCCCTGTTAGTTAGGTTAGTCCCTACTAGTATCCCTGTTAGCCCCTACTAGTATCCCTGTTAGCCCCTACTAGTATCCCTGCTAGCCCCTACTAGTATCCCTGTTAGTTAGGTTAGCCCCTACTAGTATGCCTGTTAGCCCCTACTAGTATCCCTGTTAGTTCGGTTAGCCCCTACTAGTATCCCTGTTAGCCCATACTAGTATCAAAATCAAATCAAAATCATATCAAATTTTATTTGTCACATACACATGGTTAGCAGATGTTAATGCGAGTGTAGCGAAATGCTTGCGCTTCTAGTTCCGACAATGCAGTAATAACCAACAAGTAATCTAACTAACAATTCCAAAACTACTGTCTTATACACAAGTGTAAGGGGATAAAGAATATGTACATAAAGATATATGAATGAGTGTTGGTACAGAGCGGCATAGGCAAGACACAGCAGATGGTATCGAGTACAGTATATACATATGAGATGAGTATGAAAACAAAGTGGCATAGTTAAAGTGGCTAGTGATACATGTATTACATAAAGATGCAGTGGATGATATAGAGTACAGTATATACGTATACATATGAGATGAATAATGTAGGGTATGTAAACATTATATTAGGTAGCATTGTTCAAAGTGGCTAGTGATATATTTTACATAATTTCCCATCAATTCCTGTTAGTCCCTACTAGTATCCCTGTTAGCCCCTACCAGTAACCCTGATAGCCCCTACTAGTATCCCTGTTAGCCCCTACCAGTAACCCTGATAGCCCCTACTAGTATCCCTGTTAGCCTCTACTAGTATCCCTGTTTGCCCCTACTAGTATCCCTGTTCACCCCTACTAGTATCCCTGTTCACCCCTACTAGTATCCCTGTTAGCCCCTACTAGTATCCATGTCAGTCCCTACTAGTATCCCTGTTAGCCCCTACTAGTATCCCTGTTAGCCCCTACTAGTATCCCTGTTAGCCCCTACTAGTATCCCTGTTAGCCCCTACTAGTATCCCTGTTAGCCCCTACTAGTATCCCTGTTAGCCCCTACTAGTATCCCTGTTAGCCCCTACTAGTATCCCTGTTAGCCCCTACTAGTATCCCTGTTAGTTAGGTTATTCCCTACTAGTATCCCTGTTAGTTAGGTTAGTCCCTACTAGTATCCCTGTTCGCCCCTACTAGTATCCCTGTTAGCCCCTACTAGTATCCCTGCGAGCCCCTACTAGTATCCCTGTTAGCCCCTACTAGTATCCCTGTTAGCCCCTACTAGTATCCCTGTTAGCCCCTACTAGTATCCCTGTTAGCCCCTACTAGTATCCCTGTTAGCCCTTACTAGCATCCCTGTTAGCCCCTACTAGTATCCCTGTTAGTTAGGTTAGCCCCTACTAGTATCCCTGT
Organism: Oncorhynchus masou masou; assembly: GCF_036934945.1. NCBI lineage: Eukaryota > Metazoa > Chordata > Actinopteri > Salmoniformes > Salmonidae > Oncorhynchus > Oncorhynchus masou. Next base: position 7,571,505 of record NC_088218.1, on the reverse strand, counting down.
TAGCCCCTACTAGTATCCCTGTTAGTTTGGTTAACCCCTACTAGTATCCCTGTTAGCCCCTACTAGTATCCCTGTTAGCCCATTTAAGTCATTTGGCAGACGCTCTTATCCAGAGCGACTTACAAATTGGTGAATTCACCTTATGACATCCAGTGGAACAGCCACTTTACAATAGTGCATCTAAATCATTTAAGGGGGGGGGGTGAGAAGGATTACTTTATCCTATCCTAGGTATTCCTTAAAGAGGTGGGGTTTCAGGTGTCTCCGGAAGGTGGTGATTGACTCCGCTGTCCTGGCGTCGTGAGGGAGTTTGTTCCACCATTGGGGGGCCAGAGCAGCGAACAGTTTTGACTGGGCTGAGCGGGAACTGTACTTCCTCAGTGGTAGGGAGGCGAGCAGGCCAGAGGTGGATGAACGCAGTGCCCTTGTTTGGGTGTAGGGCCTGATCAGAGCCTGGAGGTACTGCGGTGCCGTTCCCCTCACAGCTCCGTAGGCAAGCACCATGGTCTTGTAGCGGATGCGAGCTTCAACTGGAAGCCAGTGGAGAGAGCGGAGGAGCGGGGTGACGTGAGAGAACTTGGGAAGGTTGAACACCAGATGGGCTGCGGCGTTCTGGATGAGTTGTAGGGGTTTAATGGCACAGGCAGGGAGCCCAGCCAACAGCGAGTTGCAGTAATCCAGACGGGAGATGACAAGTGTCTGGATTAGGACCTGCGCCGCTTCCTGTGTGAGGCAGGGTCGTACTCTGCGGATGTTGTAGAGCATGAACCTACAGGAACGGGCCACCGCCTTGATGTTAGTTGAGAACGACAGGGTGTTGTCCAGGATCACGCCAAGGTTCTTAGCGCTCTGGGAGGAGGACATACAAGCCCCTACTAGTATCCCTGTTAGTTAGGTTAGCCTCTACTAGTATCCCTGTTAGCCCCTACTAGTATCCCTGTTAGCCCCTACTAGTATCCCTGTTAGCCCCTACTAGTATCCCTGTTAGCCCCTACTAGTATCCCTGTTAGCCCCTACTAGTATCCCTGTTAGCCCTTACTAGTATCCCTGTTAGCCCCTACTAGTATCCCTGTTAGCCCCTACTAGTATCCCTGTTAACCCCTACTCGTATCCCTGTTAGCCCCTACTAGTATCCATGTTAGCCCCTACTAGTATCCCTGTTAGCCCCTACTAGTATCCCTGTTAGTTAGGTTAGTCCCTACTAGTATCCCTGTTAGTTAGGTTAGCCCCTACTAGTATCCCTGTTAGTTAGGTTAGTCCTTACTAGTATCCCTGCTAGCCCCTACTAGTATCCCTGTTAGTTAGGTTAGCCCCTACTAGTATCCATGCTAGCTAGGTTAGCCCCTACTGGTATCCATGCTAGCTTGGTTAGCTTGGTTAGCCCCTACTGGTATCCATGCTAGGTTAGCCTCTACTGGTATCCATGCTAGCTAGTACCTTTGATATCTCTGTGTATCTTCTTCTCTGAGTGGAGGTATTCCAGACCCTTCAGAATCTCTCTGAGGATGGTGGCGATCTGAGTCTCATCCAGCAACCCCGGCTCCAACTGGAAAAACCACACAACCGCCTCTGTTAGCTAGGACAACACACAACCGCCCCCGTTAGCTAGCACAACTCACACAACCGCCCCGTTAGCTAGGACAAGACACAACCGTCCCCGTTAGCTAGGACAACACACACAACCGCCCCCGTTAGCTAGGACAACACACACAACCGCCCCCGTTAGCTTGCACAACACACACAACCGCCCCCGTTAGCTAGCACAACTCACACAACCGCCCCCGTTAGCTAGGACAACACACAACCACCTCTGTTTGCTAGGACAACACACAACCGCCTCTGTTCGCTAGGACAACACACAACCGCCTCTGTTCGCTAGGACAACACACAATCACCCCCGTTAGCTAGGACAACACACAACCGCCCCTGTTAGCTAGGACAACACACAACCGCCCCTGTTAGCTAGGACAACACACAACCGCCCCGTTAGCTAGGACAACACACAACCGCCCCCGTTAGCTAGCACAACTCACACAACCGCCCCCGTTAGCTAGGACAACACACAACCGCCCCCGTTAGCTAGGACAACACACACAACCGCCCCTGTTAGCTAGGACAACACACAACCGCCCCCGTTAGCTAGGACAACACACAACCGCCCCCGTTAGCTAGCACAACTCACACAACCGCCTCTGTTAGCTAGGACAACACACAACCGCCTCTGTTAGCTAGGACAACACACAACCGCCTCTGTTAGCTAGGACAACACACAACCGCCCCCGTTAGCTAGCACAACTCACACAACCGCCTCTGTTAGCTAGGACAACACACAACCGCCCCCGTTAGCTAGCACAACCGCCCCTGTTAGCTAGGACAACACACAACCGCCCCCATTAGCTAGCACAACTCACACAACCGCCTCTGTTAGCTAGGACAACACACAACCGCCCCTGTTAGCTAGGACAACACACAACCGCCCCCGTTAGCTAGCACAACTCACACAACCGCCCCTGTTAGCTAGGACAACACACAACCGCCCCCATTAGCTAGCACAACTCACACAACTGCCTCTGTTAGCTAGGACAACACACAACCGCCCCTGTTAGCTAGCACAACTCACACAACCGCCCCCGTTAGCTAGCACAACTCACACAACCGCCTCTGTTAGCTAGGACAACACACAACCGCCCCGTTAGCTAGCACAACTCACACAACCGCCCCTGTTAGCTAGGACAACACACAACCGCCCCCATTAGCTAGCACAACTCACACAACCTTCTCTGTTAGCTAGGACAACACACAACCGCCCCTGTTAGCTAGGACAACACACAACCGCCCCCGTTAGCTAGCACAACTCACACAACCGCCCCTGTTAGCTAGGACAACACACAACCGCCCCCATTAGCTAGCACAACTCACACAACTGCCTCTGTTAGCTAGGACAACACACAACTGCCCCCGTTAGCTAGCACAACTCACACAACCGCCCCCGTTAGCTAGCACAACTCACACAACCGCCTCTGTTAGCTAGGACAACACACAACCGCCCCCATTAGCTAGCACAACTCACACAACCGCCTCTGTTAGCTAGGACAACACACAACCACCCCCGTTAGCTAGCACAACTCACACAACCGCCCCCGTTAGCTAGCACAACTCACACAACCGCCTCTGTTAACTAGGACAACACACAACCGCCCTCGTTAGCTAGCACAACTCACACAAACGCCTCTGTTAGCTAGGACAACACACAACCGCCCTCGTTAGCTAGCACAACTCACACAACCGCCTCTGTTAGCTAGGACAACACACAACCGTTAGCTAACACAACGTCCACATATCGTCTGACTACTGGTAACATCACTCACCAGATCTAATGCCGAGCCTCCCCCTAGATACTCCATAATGATCCACAGCTTGGCCTCCTGAAGCAGACAAGAGAAGCCAGTTACAGAGGCCCTGTTAGGACAGGGGCTGGTTCCTCCAAATCTGTAGCAATAAGTGCTGATGCCCTGAGAAGCTCTGTCTGGTGGGAGTCAGGAGTCTTTTATCCTGGTTTCATTTGGGATTAAATAGAGAGAAGTGGGAAGTGAGATTAAAATGATGTTAAATCCCTTCCTGCTAACATGACGATGGTCCTACATATCAGCCTGTGGGCCAGATGTCTGCAGGGGAGCACCACTTTCCCTCCGGTTCTTCTATCTAGTGGCTCTAACTGTTAAGTATCTCGGCCAGAAAAGAGGACACTTCGCTGAAGTATAGTATGTTTAGAGAACAACCTGGAAAAGCCTTCAACAGGGGGGTTTATGGGACAGCAGGGGGTGTTTATGGGACAGCAGGGGGTTTATGGGACAGTGGGACAACAGGGGGGTTTATGGGACAGCAGGGGGTTTATGGGAGAGCAGGGGGTGTTTATGGGACAGCAGGGGGTGTTTATGGGACAACAGGGGGTTTATGGGACAACAGGGGGGGTTTATGGGACAACAGGGGGGTTTATGGGACAGTGGTTAAGTGGGACAACAGGGGGGTTTTATGGGACAGTGGGACAGCAGGGGGGTTTATGGGACAGCAGGGGGGTTTATGGGACAGTGGTTCAGTGGGACAACAGGGGAGTTTATGGGACAGTGGTTAAGTGGGACAACAGGGGGGGTTTATGGGACAGTGGGACAGCAGGGGGGTTTATGGGACAGTGGTTCAGTGGGACAACAGGGGAGTTTATGGGACAGTGGTTAAGTGGGACAACAGGGGGGGTTTATGGGACAGTGGGACAGCAGGGGGGGGTTATGGGACAGTGGTTCAGTGGGACAACAGCAGGGAGTTTATGGGACAGTGGTTAAGTGGGACAACAGGGGGGTTTATGGGACAGTGGGACAGCATGGGGGGGTTATGGGACAGTGGTTCAGTGGGACAACAGGGGGGGGTTATGGGACAGTGGTTCAGTGGGACAACAGGGGGGTTTATGGGACAGTGGTTCAGTGGGACAACAGGGGGGGTTTATGGGACAGTGGGACAGCAGGGGGGTTTATGGGACAGTGGTTCAGTGGGACAACAGGGGAGTTTATGGGACAGTGGTTACGTGGGACAACAGGGGGGGTTTATGGGACAGTGGGACAGCAGGGGGGTTTATGGGACAGCAGGGGGGGGGTTATGGGACAGTGGTTCAGTGGGACAACAGGGGGGGTTATGGGACAGTGGTTCAGTGGGACAACAGGGGGGTATGGGACAGTGGTTCAGTGGGACAACAGGGGGTTTATGGGACAGTGGGACAACAGGGGGTTTATGGGACAGTGGTTCAGTGGGACAACAGGGGGGTTTATGGGACAGTGGGACAACAGGGAGTTTATGGGACAGTGGTTCAGTGGGACAACAGGGGGGTATGGGACAGTGGTTCAGTGGGACAACAGGGGGGTATGGGACAGTGGTTCAGTGGGACAACAGGGGGGTTTATGGGACAGTGGGACAACAGGGGGGTTTATGGGACAGTGGTGCTCACTTTGAGATAGGAGACATAGTACTTGGTGATGAAGGGGCTGTCACACTGACCTCTCCTGCTCCATAACCTTTAACCCTGACCCCTAACCCTATGACCTACCTTCAGGTATGATCCATAGTACTTGGTGATGAAGGGGCTGTCACACTGACCTCTCCTGCTCCATAACCTTTAACCCTGACCCCTAACCCTATGACCTACCTTCAGGTATGATCCATAGTACTTGGTGATGAAGGGGCTGTCACACTGACTCAACACAGTGATCTCCTGCTGAATATCCTCCATCTCATCCTCAGCCTCCTCCAGGTCAATGATCTTAATGGCCACCACCTTCTGAGTCCTGTTGTCTATTCCTTTAAACACTTCACCAAACGAGCCTTTACCGATCCTCTCCAACTTGGTGAACAGCTCCTCTGGGTCTGCCTTCAGGTTCTACAGGAGGAGAAGGGAGGGATAGAGGGAGGAGAAGGGAGGGATAGAGGGAGGAGAAGGGAGGGAGAGAGGGAGGGGGAGGAGAGAAGGAGGGGGGAGGGGGAGGAGGGAGAGAGGGAGGAGAAGGGAGGGAGAGAGGGAGGAGAAGGGAGGGGGAGGAGGGAGGAGAAGGCAGGGATAGAGGGAGGGAGAGAGGGAGGAGAAGGGAGGGAGAGAGGGAGGAGAAGGGAGGGGGAGGAGAGAGCAGCAGTGTTTAGAAGTTGATTACATGACATGTGATAAGAGTTAAACAATATCAGGCAGCATTATTTTGTGAACAACATGTTGCAACACTGCAGCAATGATGAAGCCAAGAAATCCTCTTTATAGGGAACAGAATATTGAATAAAGGAGTCCTCTTTATAGCGAACAGAATATTGAATAAAGGAGTCCTCTTTATAGCGAACAGAATATTGAATAAAGGAGTCCTCTTTATAGCGAACAGAATATTGAATAAAGGAGTCCTCTTTATAGCGAACAGAATATTGAATAAAGGAGTCCTCTTTATAGGGAACAGAATATTGAATAAAGGAGTCCTCTTTATAGCGAACAGAATATTGAATAAAGGAGTCCTCTTTATAGCGAACAGAATATTGAATAAACGAGTCCTCTTTATAGCGAACGGAATATTGAATAAAGGAGTCCTCTTTATAGCGAACAGAATATTGAATAAAGGAGTCCTCTTTATAGTGAACAGAATATTGAATAAACGAGTTCTCTTCTGTTTCCATGACACAACCTGGGACTAGGATGTCGCTCTGCTTTGACCTCTGACCCTACAGTACTCTCCCCTGGTCCTGACCTGTGACCCTAACCCTACAGTACTCTCTCCTGGTCCCGACCTGTGACCCTAACCCTACAGTACTCTCCCCTGGTATTGACCTCTGACCCTAAACCTACAGTACTCTCCCCTGGTCCTGACCTGTGACCCTAACCCTACAGTACTCATCTTGGAAAGTATTCAGACCCCTTGACTTTTCCCCCACACCGTTGCATTACAGCCTCATTGTAAAATGGGTTAAATCATTTTTTCCCCTTCAATCTACACACAATACCCCATAATGACATCTCAATACCCATAATGACATCACAATACCACATAATGACATCACAATACCCATAATGACATCTCAATACCCATAATGACATCACAATACCACATAATGACATCACAATACCCATAATGACATCACAATACCCCATAATGACATCACAATACCCCATAATGACATCACAATACCACATAATGACATCACAATACCCCATAATGACATCACAATACCCCATAATTACATCTCAATACCCCATAATGACATCTCAATACCCCATAATGACAAAGCAAAAACTGGTTTGTAGACATTTTTGAAAATGTATAAAAAAATAAAAAACCCATTAACATCACATTTACATAAGTATTAAGACCCTTTACTCAGTACTTTGTTGAAGCACCTTTGCCAGCGATTACAGCCTCGAGTCTTCTTGGGTATGATGCTACAAGCTTGGCACACCTGTATTTGGAAGTTTCTCCCATTCTTCTCTGTAGATCCTCTCAAGCTCTGTCAGGTTGGATGGGGAGCGTCGCTGCACAGCTATTTTCAGGTCTTTCCAGAGATGTTCGATCGGGTTCAAGTCGGGCTTGGCTGGGCCACTGAAGGACATTCGGAGACTTGTCCCAAAGCCACTCTTGCATTGTCTTGGCTGTGTGCTTAGCGTAGTTGTCCTTGGCCCCAGGCAGTGGTCCTGAGCACTCTGGAGCAGGTTTTCATCAAGGATCTCTCTGTACTTTGCTCCATTAATCTTTCTCTTGATCCTGACTAGTCTCCCAGTCTCTGCCGCTGACAAACATCCCCACAGCATGATGCTGCCACCACCATGCTTCACCTTAGGGATGGTGCCAGGTTTCCTCCAGACGTGACACACTGCATTTAGGCCACAGAGTTCAATCTTGGTTTCATCAGATCAGAGAATCTTGTTTCTCATGGTCTGAGAGTCCTTTAGGTGCCTTTTGGCAAACTCTAAGCAGACTGTTATGTGCCTTTTACTGAGGAGTGGCTTCTCTCTGGCTATTCTACCAGAAAGGCCTGATTGGTGGAGTGCTGCAGAGATGATTGTCCTTCTGGAAGGCTCTCCCATCTCCACAGAGGAACTCTGGGGCCCTGCCAGAGTGACCCTTGGGTTCTTGGTCTCCTCCCTGACCTGGCCCTTCTGGAAGGTTCTCCCTTCTCCACAGAGGAACTCTGGAGCGCTGTCAGAGTGACCCTTGGGTTCTTGGTCTCCTCCCTGACCTGGCCCTTCTGGAAGGCTCTCCCATCTCCACAGAGGAACTCTGGAGCGCTGTCAGAGTGACCCTTGGGTTTTTGGTCTCCTCCCTGACCTGGCCCTTCTGGAAGGTTCTCCCTTCTCCACAGAGGAACTCTGGAGCGCTGTCAGAGTGACCCTTGGGTTTTTGGTCACCTCCCTGACCAAGGCCCTTTTACCCCGGTTGCTCAGTTTGGCCGGGCGACCAGCTCTAGGAAGAGTCTTGGTGGTTCCAAACTTCTTCCATTTAAGAATGATGGAGACCACTGTGTTCTTGGGGACCTTCAATGCTCCAGACATTTTTTGTACACTATCACAGATTGGTGCCTCGACATGATCCTGTCTCGGAGCTCAACAGACAATTCCTTCAACCTAATGGCTTAGTTTTCGTTCTGACATGCTGTGGGATCTTATATAGACAAGTGTGTACTTTTCCAAATAATGTTCAATCAATTGAATTTAACACAAGTGGACTCCAATCTAGTTGTAAAAACATCTCAAGGATGATCAATGGAAACAGGATGCACCTGAGATCAATTTCAAGTCTCATAGCAAAAGGGTCTGAATACTTATGTAAATAAGGTATTTCTGTTTTTTATTTTCATAAATTAGCAAACAATGTCTAAAAACCTGTTTTTGCTTTGTCATTATGGGGTATTGTGATGTCATTATGGGGTATTGTGATGTCATTATGGGGTATTGTGATGTCATTATGGGGTATTGTGTAGATTGATGAGGAAAACAATGTAATTTAATCCCTTTTAGAATAAGGCTGTAATGTAACAAAGTGAAGGGGTCTGAATACTTTCCAAATGCTTTGTACATAGCAACATTATTTTGACTAGCTATTCACTGTGTATTTATTCCTTGTGTCCCCATTTCAATGCTTTATTGTTGTAATCTAACTCTGCTGTGTTGGACAATGATCCGTAAGTGAGCATTTCACCGTTAGTCTACACCTGTTGTTTACCAAGCAGGTGACAAATAACATTTTTCAGTAAATCCATTTCGATTTGGTAACAGAATTACGAGTTTTAAATCACTTAATTCAAAGGCGATATGAGTAAAAACACTAATTGTTGAACTTTCATTATCCTTCCTCCTCACGAGGGAGAGAAATTTGAAAATATCTTTTTGGTAACGGAATTTTTATTTTATTTTTTTATTTTACCTTTATTTAACCAGGCAAGTCAGTTAAGAACACATTTTTATTTTCAATGACGGCCTGGGAACAGCGGGTTAACTGCCTGTTCAGGGGCTGAACGACAGATTTGTACCTTGTCAGCTCAGGGGTTTGAGCTCGCAACCTTCCGGTTACTAGTCCAATGCTCTAACCACTAGGCCACCCTGCCGCCCCTGCTGAATTACAAGACAATGTTTCTTAACTTACATAAGGCAAATAATTTGATATTAGTTGGCAAGGGTCTTCAACAATTTTGTGTTTTGATGTATTTCTTATACATTTTACGACTTTCTGCTTGACGTTGTTCAAGACCCCTTTTTCATCTGACCAGAAATCAAAGCCTTTGCTTATTCCTCATTGTTATGATGGAAAACGGTTGGAAAATGTATATATAGAGCTTTATTAAAAATTATATTTATAGACAAAGCTTTCATTTGACACCCAATTCGACACGCTCCTATGAACTTTACATTTTGATGCTCATGGGTAATTCAGAAGGAAATGCCCTTAGCTGTTCCACCTCTCAGAAACCAACACACAACACTCAGCTCATGGAAAATACTGGTCGACTGTAGGCTAGATATGATGTACACTAGATATATCACTCACATTGCGATTTACAAACATATGACTTGGCAACCAGCTGTATTCAAGTACAGATTTGAACAGGTCACATTTCAGGAATAGATGTCAGTCAGTGAGCTGTTTTTGGTTAAAATCTTTAGCCGAGCTTAGAGAGTCCTCTGTTTTCCAGTGCTTTAGTCTTTAGCCTAGCTTAGAGAGTCCTCTGTTTTCCAGTGCTTTAGTCTTTAGCCTAGCTTAGAGAGTCCTCTGTTTTCCAGTGCTTTAGTCTGTAGCCTAGCTTAGAGAGTCCTCTGTTTTCCAGTGCTTTAGTCTGTAGCCTAGCTTAGAGAGTCCTCTGTTTTCCAGTGCTTTAGCCTAGCTTAGAGAGTCCTCTGTTTTCCAGTGCTTTAGTCTTTAGCCTAGCTTAGAGAGTCCTCTGTTTTCCATTGCTTTAGTCTTTAGCCTAGCTTAGAGAGTCCTCTGTTTTCCAGTGCTTTAGTCTTTAGCCTAGCTTAGAGAGTCCTCTGTTTTCCAGTGCTTTAGCCTAGCTTAGAGAGTCCTCTGTTTTCCAGTGCTTTAGTCTTTAGCCTAGCTTAGAGAGTCCTCTGTTTTCCAGTGCTTTAGTCTTTAGCCTAGCTTAGAGAGTCCTCTGTCTTCCAGTGCTTTAGTCTTTAGCCTAGCTTAGAGAATCCTCTGTTTTCCAGTGCTTTAGTCTTTAGCCTAGCTTAGAGAGTCCTCTGTTTTCCAGTGCTTTAGTCTTTAGCCTAGCTTAGAGAGTCCTCTGTTTTCCAGTGCTTTAGTCTTTAGCCTAGCTTAGAGAGTCCTCTGTTTTCCAGTGCTTTAGCCTAGCTTAGAGAGTCCTCTGTTTTCCAGTGCTTTAGTCTTTAGCCTAGCTTAGAGAGTCCTCTGTTTTCCAGTGCTTTAGTCTTTAGCCTAGCTTAGAGAGTCCTCTGTTTTCCATTGCTTTAGTCTTTAGCCTAGCTTAGAGAGTCCTCTGTTTTCCAGTGCTTTAGTCTTTAGCCTAGCTTAGAGAGTCCTCTGTTTTCCAGTGCTTTAGCCTAGCTTAGAGAGTCCTCTGTTTTCCAGTGCTTTAGCCTAGCTTAGAGAGTCCTCTGTTTTCCAGTGCTTTAGCCTAGCTTAGAGAGTCCTCTCTTTTCCATTGCTTGAGCCTAGCTTAGAGAGTCTTCTGTTTTCCATTGCTTTAGTCTTTAGCCTAGCTCAGAGAATCCTCTGTTTTCCATTGCTTTAGCGTAGCTCGGAGGATCCTCTGTTTTCCATTGCTTTAGCCTAGCTCAGAGAATCCTCTCTTTTCCATTGCTTTAGCCTAGTTTAGAGTCCTCTGTTTCCAGTGCTTTAGTCTTCAGCCTAGCTCAGAGAATCCTCTGTTTCCAGTGTTTTAGTCTTTAGCCTAGCTTAGAGAGTCCTCTGTTTTCCAGTGCTTTAGTCTTTAGCCTAGCTCAGAGAGTCCTCTGTTTTCCATTGCTTTAGCCTAGCTTAGAGAGTCCTCTGTTTTCCAGTGCTTTAGTCTTTAGCCTAGCTTAGAGAGTCCTCTGTTTTCCAGTGCTTTAGTCTTTAGCCTAGCTTAGAGAGTCCTCTGTCTTCCAGTGCTTTAGTCTTTAGCCTAGCTTAGAGAATCCTCTGTTTTCCAGTGCTTTAGTCTTTAGCCTAGCTTAGAGAGTCCTCTGTTTTCCAGTGCTTTAGTCTTTAGCCTAGCTTAGAGAGTCCTCTGTTTTCCAGTGCTTTAGTCTTTAGCCTAGCTTAGAGAGTCCTCTGTTTTCCAGTGCTTTAGCCTAGCTTAGAGAGTCCTCTGTTTTCCAGTGCTTTAGTCTTTAGCCTAGCTTAGAGAGTCCTCTGTTTTCCAGTGCTTTAGTCTTTAGCCTAGGTCAGAGAATCCTCTGTTTTCCATTGCTTTAGTCTTTAGCCTAGCTTAGAGAGTCCTCTGTTTCCAGTGCTTTAGTCCTTAGCCTAGCTCAGAGAATCCTGTTTTCCATTGCTTTAGCCTAGCTCAGCGAATCCTCTGTTTTCCATTGCTTTAGCCTAGCTTAGAGAGTCCTCTGTTTTCCAGTGCTTTAGCCTAGCTTAGAGAGTCCTCTGTTTTCCATTGCTTGAGCCTAGCTTAGAGAGTCTTCTGTTTTCCATTGCTTTAGTCTTTAGCCTAGCTCAGAGAATCCTCTGTTTTCCATTGCTTTAGCGTAGCTCGGAGGATCCTCTGTTTTCCATTGCTTTAGCCTAGCTCAGAGAATCCTCTCTTTTCCATTGCTTTAGCCTAGTTTAGAGTCCTCTGTTTCCAGTGCTTTAGTCTTCAGCCTAGCTCAGAGAATCCTCTGTTTCCAGTGTTTTAGTCTTTAGCCTAGCTTAGAGAGTCCTCTGTTTTCCAGTGCTTTAGTCTTTAGCCTAGCTCAGAGAATACTCTGTTTTCCATTGCTTTAGCCTAGCTTAAAGAATCATGTTTTCCATTGCTTTAGTCCTTAGCCTAGCTCAGAGAATCCTCTGTTTTCCATTGCTTGAGCCTAGCTTAGAGAGTCCTCTGTTTTCAGTGTTTTAGTCTTCAGCCTAGCTCAGAGAATCCTCTGTTTCCAGTGCTTTAGTCTTTAGCCTAGCTTAGAGAATCCTCTGTTTTCCAGTGCTTTAGTCTTTAGCCTAGCTTAGAGAGTCCTCTGTTTTCCATTGCTTTAGCCTAGCTTAGAGAATCATGTTTTCCATTGCTTTAGTCCTTAGCCTAGCTCAGAGAATCCTCTGTTTTCCATTGCTTGAGCCTAGCTTAGAGTCTTCTGTTTTCCATTGCTTCAGTCTTTAGCCCAGCTCAGAGGATCCTCTGTTTTCCATTGCTTTAGTCTTTAGCCTAGCTCAGAGAATCCTCTGTTTTCCATTGCTTTAGCGTAGCTCAGAGGATCCTCTGTTTTCCATTGCTTTAGCCTAGCTCAGAGAATCCTCTGTTTTCCATTGCTTTAGTCTTTAGCCTAGCTCAGAGAATCCTCTGTTTTCCATTGCTTTAGCGTAGCTCAGAGGATCCTCTGTTTTCCATTGCTTTAGCCTAGCTCAGAGAATCCTCTGTTTTCCATTGCTTTAGCCTAGCTCAGAGAATCCTCTGTTTTCCATTGCTTTAGCCTAGCTTAGAGAGTCCTCTGTTTTCCAGTGCTTTAGCCTAGCTTAGAGAATCCTCTGTTTTCCAGTGCTTTAGTCTTTAGCCTAGCTTAGAGAATCCTCTGTTTTCCAGTGCTTTAGTCTTTAGCCTAGCTTAGAGAATCCTCTGTTTTCCATTGCTTTAGTCTTTAGCCTAGCTTAGAGAGTCCTCTGTTTTCCATTGCTTTAGCCTAGTTTAGAGAGTCCTCTGTTTCCAGTGCTTTAGCCTAGCTTAGAGAGTCCTCTGTTTTCCAATGCTTTAGTCTTTAGCCTAGCTTAGAGAGTCCTCTGTTTTCCATTGCTTTAGCCTAGCTTAGAGAATCCTCTGTTTCCAGTGCTTTAGTCTTTAGCCTAGCTTAGAGAATCCTCTGTTTTCCAGTGCTTTAGTCTTTAGCCTAGCTTAGAGAGTCCTCTGTTTTCCATTGCTTTAGCCTAGCTTAGAGAATCATGTTTTCCATTGCTTTAGTCCTTAGCCTAGCTCAGAGAATCCTCTGTTTTCCATTGCTTGAGCCTAGCTTAGAGAGTCTTCTGTTTTCCATTGCTTCAGTCTTTAGCCCAGCTCAGAGGATCCTCTGTTTTCCATTGCTTTAGTCTTTAGCCTAGCTCAGAGAATCCTCTGTTTTCCATTGCTTTAGCGTAGCTCAGAGGATCCTCTGTTTTCCATTGCTTTAGCCTAGCTCAGAGAATCCTCTGTTTTCCATTGCTTTAGCCTAGCTCAGAGAATCCTCTGTTTTCCATTGCTTTAGCCTAGCTCAGAGAATCCTCTGTTTTCCATTGCTTTAGCCTAGCTTAGAGAGTCCTCTGTTTTCAATTGCTTTAGCCTAGCTCAGAGAATCCTCTGTTTTCCATTGCTTTAGTCTTTAGCCTAGCTTGGAGAGTCCTCTGTTTTCCATTGCTTTAGTCTTTAGCCTAGCTCAGAGAATCCTCTGTTTTCCATTGCTTTAGTCTTTAGCCCAGCTTAGAGAGTCCTCTGTTTTCCAGTGCTTTAGTCTTTAGCCTAGCTTGGAGAGTCCTCTGTTTTCCATTGCTTTAGCGTAGCTCAGAGGATCCTCTGTTTTCCATTGCTTTAGCCTAGCTTAGAGAGTCTTCTGTTTTCCATTGCTTCAGTCTTCAGCCCAGCTCAGAGGATCCTCTGTTTTCCATTGCTTTAGTCTTTAACCTAGCTCAGAGAATCCTCTGTTTTCCATTGCTTTAGCGTAGCTCAGAGGATCCTCTGTTTTCCATTGCTTTAGCCTAGCTCAGAGAATCCTCTGTTTTCCATTGCTTTAGCCTAGCTCAGAGAATCCTCTGTTTTCCATTGCTTTAGCCTAGTTTAGAGAGTCCTCTGTTTTCAATTGCTTTAGCCTAGCTCAGAGAATCCTCTGTTTTCCAGTGCTTTAGTCTTTAGCCTAGCTTAGAGAGTCCTCTGTTTTCCAGTGCTTTAGTTTTTTAGCCTAGGTCAGAGAATCCTCTGTTTTCCATTGCTTTAGCCTAGCTCAGAGAATCCTCTGTTTTCCATAGCTTTAGCCTAGCTCAGAGAATCCTGTTTCACCATTGCTTTAGTCCAGCTCAGAGAATCCTCTGTTTTCCATTGCTTTAGTCTTTAGCCTAGCTCAGAGAACCCTCTGTTTCCATTGCTTTAGCCTAGCTTAGAGAGTCCTCTGTTTTCCATTGCTTTAGTCTAATCATAGCAGAACCACTCAGTTGTTGATTGAACCTCTCTCAAAACACTGCTGTTTGTGTGCTGGAACTAAGATCAACTGAATGACTCCAACTGTGTCCATATGCTCATCATTGCATAATACTAGGTCAATTTGAGTCATTTAAAAAATATTATAGTCACAAAATTATGTTTGTTCCTTTTAGTCATCAGTATGGGGTAGCCCCAATGTGACTCCTAGGATAATTTAGTGTTAAATATTGTACTAGCCTATTATTGGACATGCAGAATGAACTAAGGGAATTCACTGTCTCTCTCTATCGGCAGCAGGCTGTGCTTATGGTGCATGTCTTTAGTATTGTTAACATCAGGTGAGGGCTAGCTTCAGTATATAACACTATGGTGCATGTCTTTAGTATTGTTAACATCAGGTGAGGGCTAGCTTCAGTATATAACACTATGGTGCATGTCTTTAGTATTGTTAACATCAGGTGAGGGCTAGCTTCAGTATATAACACTATGGTGCATGTCTTTAGTATTGTTAACATCAGGTGAGGGCTAGCTTCAGTATATAACACTATGGTGCATGTCTTTAGTATTGTTAACATCAGGTGAGGGCTAGCTTCAGTATATAACACTATGGTGCATGTCTTTAGTATTGTTAACATCAGGTGAGGGCTAGCTTCAGTATATAACACTATGGTGCATGTCTTTAGTATTGTTAACATCAGGTGAGGGCTAGCTTCAGTATATAACACTATGGTGCATGTCTTTAGTATTGTTAACATCAGGTGAGGGCTAGCTTCAGTATATAACACTATGGTGCATGTCTTTAGTATTGTTAACATCAGGTGAGGGCTAGCTTCAGTATATAACACTATGGTGCATGTCTTTAGTATTGTTAACATCAGGTGAGGGCTAGCTTCAGTATATAACACTATGGTGCATGTCTTTAGTATTGTTAACATCAGGTGAGGGCTAGCTTCAGTATATAACACTATGGTGCATGTCTTTAGTATTGTTAACATCAGGTGAGGGCTAGCTTCAGTATATAACACTATGGTGCATGTCTTTAGTATTGTTAACATCAGGTGAGGGCTAGCTTCAGTATATAACATTATGGTGCATGTCTTTAGTATTGTTAACATCAGGTGAGGGCTAGCTTCAGTATATAACATTATGGTGCATGTCTTTAGTATTGTTAACATCAGGTGAGGGCTAGCTTCAGTATATAACACTATGGTGCATGTCTTTAGTATTGTTAACATCAGGTGAGGGCTAGCTTCAGTATATAACACTATGGTGCATGTCTTTAGTATTGTTAACATCAGGTGAGGGCTAGCTTCAGTATATAACACTATGGTGCATGTCTTTAGTATTGTTAACATCAGGTGAGGGCTAGCTTCAGTATTAACACTATGGTGCATGTCTTTAGTATTGTTAACATCAGGTGAGGGCTGCTTCAGTATATAACACTATGGTGCATGTCTTTAGTATTGTTAACATCAGGTGAGGGCTAGCTTCAGTATATAACACTATGGTGCATGTCTTTAGTATTGTTAACATCAGGTGAGGGCTAGCTTCAGTATATAACACTATGGTGCATGTCTTTAGTATTGTTAACATCAGGTGAGGGCTAGCTTCAGTATATAACACTATGGTGCATGTCTTTAGTATTGTTAACATCAGGTGAGGGCTAGCTTCAGTATATAACACTATGGTGCATGTCTTTAGTATTGTTAACATCAGGTGAGGGCTAGCTTCAGTATATAACACTATGGTGCATGTCTTTAGTATTGTTAACATCAGGTGAGGGCTAGCTTCAGTATATAACACTATGGTGCATGTCTTTAGTATTGTTAACATCAGGTGAGGGCTAGCTTCAGTATATAACACTATGGTGCATGTCTTTAGTATTGTTAACATCAGGTGAGGGCTAGCTTCAGTATATAACACTATGGTGCATGTCTTTAGTATTGTTAACATCAGGTGAGGGCTAGCTTCAGTATATAACACTATGGTGCATGTCTTTAGTATTGTTAACATCAGGTGAGGGCTAGCTTCAGTATATAACACTATGGTGCATGTCTTTAGTATTGTTAACATCAGGTGAGGGCTAGCTTCAGTATATAACATTATGGTGCATGTCTTTAGTATTGTTAACATCAGGTGAGGGCTAGCTTCAGTATATAACACTATGGTGCATGTCTTTAGTATTGTTAACATCAGGTGAGGGCTAGCTTCAGTATATAACACTATGGTGCATGTCTTTAGTATTGTTAACATCAGGTGAGGGCTAGCTTCAGTATATAACACTATGGTGCATGTCTTTAGTATTGTTAACATCAGGTGAGGGCTAGCTTCAGTATATAACACTATGGTGCATGTCTTTAGTATTGTTAACATCAGGTGAGGGCTAGCTTCAGTATATAACACTTTGGTAAGGTGTACTTTAACTAGCTACTTGACATGAGGTGAAAACAGCATACCTGCATCCCTGGCAGGCTACTCTGAACCGGAGAGTGAGCCATGTCGCCTGTCGACAGTCTGACCAGCTATAACAGCTAACTAGCTGGTCACTAGTTACAACCCCAGAATACACAACGCAGCAGGTCGGTCCGACGGGGGATGGCGTCCTTATCGATGCATCTTGCTTCCTTATCGATGCGTCCTTATCAATGCGTCTTGGAAAACAAATAGCGGCACAATGACAACAAATCAACCAGGAAAACAAATAGCTGCACAATGACAACAAATCAACCAGGAAAACAAATAGCTGCACAATGACAACAAATCAACCAGGAAAACAAATAGCGGCACAGTGACAACAAATCAACCAGGAAAACAAATAGCTGCACAATGACGACAAATCAACCAGGAAAACAAATAACGGCACAATGACGACAAATCAACCAGAAAAACAAATAGCGGCACAGTGACAACAAATCTACCAGGAAAACAAATAGCTGCACAATGACATCAAATCAACCAGGAAAACAAATAGCGGCACAGTGACAACAAATCAACCAGGAAAACAAATAGCTGCACAATGACAACAAATCAACCAGGAAAACAAATAGAGGCACAATGACAACAAATCATCCAGGAAAACAAATAGCTGCACAATGACAACAAATCAACCAGGAAAACAAATTGCTGCACAATGACAACAAATCAACCAGGAAAACAAATAACTGCACAATGACAACAAATCTACCAGGAAAACAAATAGCTGCATAATGACAACAAATCAACCAGGAAAACAAATAGAGGCACAGTGACAACAAATCAACCAGGAAAACAAATAGCTGCACAATGACGACAAATCAACCAGGAAAACAAATAGCGGCACAATGACAACAAATCAACCAGGAAAACAAATAGCTGCACAATGACAACAAATCTACCAGGAAAACAAATAGCTGCATAATGACAACAAATCAACCAGGAAAACAAATAGCGGCACAATGACAACAAATCAACCAGGAAAACAAATAGCTGCACAATGACAACAAATCTACCAGTAAAACAAATAGCTGCACAATGACGACAAATCAACCAGGAAAACAAATAGCTGCACAATGACAACAAATCAACCAGGAAAACAAATAGCTGCAGAATGAAAACAAATAGCTGCACAATGACAACAAATAGCTGCACAGTGACAACAAATCAACCAATGAAAACAAATAGCTGCACAGTGACAACAAATCAACCAGGAAAACAAATGACTAACTGACAACGTTTGCTGAACCGTACTAGTGAACGGTTTCAATGTATATATATTTTTTTACCGTAAAGTTCATTCACGATCTAATATCACTGATTATCTATCGGACTACTTGGCTGTTATGTCCTGTATCCGACGGGTCCTTCATCCCGCAGCCAGAAAACAACATATTTGGTCCTGCGTCTCGCAAATATAAACCCAAATTCAATAGATATGAAACGCTCCGATCTTGTAATCGTTTTGGCTAACTTAAAATCACCCAAAAAAGGCCATTTACACGCTGTCAACTATACATATTAGCTGTGTTTTGTTCCTCATTTTCCTCCTGTCCTATCCACCATCTTGTCAGTGCTGTCGCAGCTGGCGGATCCATATCGACGCTAAGCAGAGCGTTGTACGCGCCCGACGTGGGAACGGAGCAGAACACTGTCACGTCATTTCCACCGAGCAATTTACGACATGTGATATCATAACATGATAACAATCATGATATTTTGTAACTGTTTGTAGAATACGTTGAAATCCAGATGAGCAGATAATGTTACCGTAGCGACTATAAAGAGCAAACGGGGATTTTCACCAGATGAAACACTAAATGTGTTCTTCAGTGTTCACTTGGCCGGTTAGCTCAGTTGGTTAGAGCGTCGTGCTAATAACGCGAAGGTCGCGGGTTCGATACCCGTACTGGCCATGACCCTAGTTTTTTGTGACTGTTTGAAGAGGCTGTGTTTGTATTTACTCGTCTCTCTAGATAAAGTTGGACTTCTTCTATTCTACTCTATTGGTCCCATATGATATGGGTCTATTATAGTGGTTGACTTTGAACTGGCCCAACTATGGTCATGCTTATGGGAAGCCACTATGTGGTACTATTGCTCCTACTCTAGAGGCCTGATACAAAGGACACCAGCTGAGTTATAGTGCAGTTACGACTGTAATAAACTCAATAGAAGTCTGCGCAACGCAGTGTTTGTTAGCCGTCAGTCAGTCGAGCCGATATGGCGACCAGGAAGAATCTGC
Source organism: Oncorhynchus masou masou (assembly GCF_036934945.1). Lineage (NCBI taxonomy): Eukaryota > Metazoa > Chordata > Actinopteri > Salmoniformes > Salmonidae > Oncorhynchus > Oncorhynchus masou. Next base: position 7,552,487 of record NC_088218.1, on the reverse strand, counting down.
GTTTTAAAGCCGCTTCTCCTTTCTGAAACTTTCAAATGCTTCAAATCAGCGCAGTTGGATCGTAAAGGAATGCACCTCGGTCAACACAGTGTTGGAAAATATACACGTGGACAAATCTCTCCCAATCGGAAGGAAAAAGGGTAAGAAAGGAACGGGCGTCTTTTAAGTTACCTGAGCACCCTAACCGTGTCGGCTTGACCGTAGACAGCCGTACTATTTTAAATGCAAGTGGAAAACCAATGTCAATCATGTCCTGTATTTTTCCTTTACCTATAATTCCTACGGTTTGCCAGTTAATTCTCTCTCTCCATTGAATTGTCTGAATTTACAGATGTACTCCAGTTGGAATATAATAGATGTGTGTGTTATATAAGGTACTCGTCCAACAGGATCATAGTGAATAGCCACATTATCCAAGACAGGGGTAGCCTATAAAGTAATATTTGTTTTGGGGCTTTGGCTAACACCATGTGTTCGCAGTATGAGTTGATGGGTTTTCGCCTTGATCATTACTCAGTTCCCGTTACACATAAGAGTCCGTAGTAGTAACACTACCTCTCAAACTCGAGATGACATCCTGCCTTCTCCCTACACTTCTCAGCTTCGCCCAGGATGGTTTCACGTCAACTACAATCCCGACTTTTTACAATGTTTTGAAACGTCAATAATCATTTAGAAACGCCAATCATAGCTTGCTTTATGGCTTTTCGAAACATCAGCAAGAAAGAATCGTTCAAAATGAAAAAATATACTGTAACAGTTTCTGCACAGATTTATACAGCTATGGCGGCCACAATCCAAGGAATCTACACTTCCAGGACACTTCCCCCTTTACTACCAGGTGTTCAGAGCATGATAGATAGCTAATTAACACAGGTGGCCCGTCTTGTCTTCCAAAAACAAGCGCTGTATGGATCTGTAACAACTACAGTGTAGTTTAGTAGTATGGATCTGTAACTGTCTCTCTCTCCATCTCTCTGTCTCTCTGTCTCTCTCTCTGTCTCACTCTCTCAATGTGTTTATGGTGCTGTGCCTGTCCCTCCCTCTCTCTCCATCTCTCTGTCTCTCTCTCCATCTCTGTCTCTCTCTCTCTCTCTCTCTCTCTCTGTCTCTCTCTGTCTCACTCTCTCAATGTGTTTATGGTGCTGTGCCTGTCCCTCCCTCTCTCTCAATTCGAAGGGCTTTATTGACATGGGAAACATGTATACGTTGCCAAAGCCAGTGAAATAGATAATGAAGAGGTGAAATAAGCCTATATTTTCCCCAGTAAACATCCCACTCATAAAAGTACCAAAACAATAAACACATTTCAAACGTCATATTATGTTCAAATGGTTAAAGTACAAAAGGGAAAATAAATAAGGGTTGTATTTATAATGGTGTTTGTTCTTCACTGGTTGCCCTTTTCTTGTGGCAACAGGTCACAAATCTTGCTGCTGTGATGGCACACTGTGGAATTTCACCCAGTAGATATGGGAGTTTATCAAGATTGGGTTTGTTTTCGAATTCTTTGTGGATCTGTGTAATCTGAGGGAAATATGTCTCTCTAATGTGGTCATACATTGGACAGGAGGTTAGGAAGTGCAGCTCAGTTTCCACCTCATTTTGTGGGCAGTGTGCACATAGCCTGCGTGGTTTTGAATGCATGGTGTAGTGGTTTTGCTGCTCTGAATGCCAGATGTAGTGGTTTTGCTGCTCTGAATGCACAATGTAGTGGTTTTGCTGCTCTGAATGCACAATGTAGTGGTTTTGCTGCTCTGAATGCCCGATGTAGTGGTTTTGCTGCGCTGAATGCCTGGTTTAGTGGTTTTGCTGCTCTGAATGCCTGGTTTAGTGTTTTTGTGGTATTGACCCGGGTCCATAGGGAATAGGGTGCCAGTTTGGATACTTTTGACCAGGGTCCATAGAGAATAGGGTGCCAGTTTGGATACTTTTGACCAGGGTCCATAGAGAATAGGGTGCCATTTTGGAGGCTTTTGACCAGGGCCCATAGGGAATAGGGTGCAATTTTGGAGGCTTTTGACCAGGGCCCATAAGGAATAGGGTGCCATTTTGGATCCTTTTGACCAGGGTCCATGGGAATAGGGTGCCATTTTGGAGACTTTTGACCAGGGCCCATAGGGAATAGGGTGCCATTTTGGAGGCTTTTGACCAGGGCCCATAGGGAATAGGGTGCCATTTTGGATGGTTTTGACCAGGGCCCATAGGGAATAGGGTGCCATTTTGGATGGCTTTGACCAGGGTTCTACTGTAGCTGAAATACTGACTTATCCCTGGGGATCTACTGTAGCTGAAATACTGACTTATCCCTGGGGATCTACTGTAGCTGAAATACTGACTTATCCCTGGGGATCTACTGTAGCTGAAATACTGACTTATCCCTGGGGATCTACTGTAGCTGAAACACTGACTTATCCCTGGGGATCTACTGTAGCTGAAATACTGACTTATCCCTGGGGATCTACTGTAGCTGAAATACTGACTTATCTCTGGGGATCTACTGTAGCTGAAATACTGACTTATCTCTGGGGATCTACTGTAGCTGAAATACTGACTTATCTCTGGGGATCTACTGTAGCTGAAATACTGACTTATCTCTGGGGATCTACAGTAGCTGAAATACTGACTTATCTCTGGGGATCTACTGTAGCTGAAATACTGACTTATCCCTGGGGATCTACTGTAGCTGAAATACTGACTTATCTCTGGGGATCTACTGTAGCTGAAATACTGACTTATCCCTGGGGATCTACTGTAGCTGAAATACTGACTTATCTCTGGGGATCTACTGTAGCTGAAATACTGACTTATCTCTGGGGATCTACTGTAGCTGAAATACTAACTTATCCCTGGGGATCTACATTAGCTGAAATACTGACTTATCCCTGGGGATCTACTGTAGCTGAAATACTGACTTATCTCTGGGGATCTACTGTAGCTGAAATACTGACTTATCTCTGGGGATCTACTGTAGCTGAAATACTGACTTATCCCTGGGGATCTACTGTAGCTGAAATACTGACTTATCTCTGGGGATCTACTGTAGCTGAAATACTGACTTATCTCTGGGGATCTACTGTAGCTGAAATACTGACTTATCCCTGGGGATCTACTGTAGCTGAAATACTGACTTATCTCTGGGGATCTACAGTAGCTGAAATACTGACTTATCTCTGGGGATCTACAGTAGCTGAAATACTGACTTATCTCTGGGGATCTACTGTAGCTGAAATACTGACTTATCCCTGGGGATCTACTGTAGCTGAAATACTGACTTATCTCTGGGGATCTACTGTAGCTGAAATACTGACTTATCCCTGGGGATCTACTGTAGCTGAAATACTGACTTATCTCTGGGGATCTACTGTAGCTGAAATACTGCTATTTTTCTTGGAAGGTCGCATGTTCTGTCGTCTTTCAAATCCCTCAACCTATGATGCTGTCACCTAGTTAGTCTTTAGATCAGTCAACAGGAGAATGTTGGAAGGAACTTGTATAGGATGAGATGAATTCAGCCCATTCATATCTGATCTGGTCTGGGATTGATGACCTCGCTGCTTTGGAACGTTGTGTTTTGTAGACAGTAAAGTGCTCTAGGTTTGTGTTGTGTTCCAAACATTCAATCGAACACATGTAGGTAGAGAAAGCGACCGCCCAAACGGATCTCCGTTGGCTCCGTTAGTGTCGACCCCTCCAGGGTGTCGAGGAGGAGGGCTGTGGTTCCTCATCTCCGTTGGCTCCGTTAGTGTCGACCCCTCCAGGGGGTCGAGGAGGAGGGCTGTGGTTCCGCTGACGTTGAGGAGGATGGCCTGAGGGCTAAGGGACAGAGGTATGCTCTGTCTCATCCTTCAACCTCCTTTAATCCCTCTGTGTGTCTGTCTATATCAACGTTACTGTCTGGTTTAGTCTGTCCCAGCTAAAATACCATTGGGTTTTCTAGACTTGTGTCGTGGTCATGGAGGAGTCTAGTGACTCACCTGCAAGCTGGCTGAAATGTTGCTGTGTTAGCTCTTAGGTCACTGACCACCGATGGGGTTCACTCCCTCAGATGAAGTGCTCTCTGATTCAGAAAGAGAAGTCCTCTATCTGGCCTGGTTTAGACAGGGAAGTCCTCTATCTGGCCTAGTTTAGACAGGGTAGTACTGCATCTGGCCTGGTTTAGACAGGGAAGGACTGCATCTGGCCTGGTTTAGACAGCGAAGTACTGCATCTGGCCTGGTTTAGACAGCGAAGTACTGGCCTGGTTTAGACAGGGAAGTACTGCATCTGGCCTGGTTTAGACAGCGAAGTACTGCATCTGGCCTGGTTTAGACAGGGAAGTACTGCATCTGGCCTGGTTTAGACAGGGAAGTACTGCATCTGGCCTGGTTTAGACAAGGAAGTACTTTATCTGGCCTGGTTCATACTGTTACAGACAGACTGTATCTGACCTGGTTCTCACAGTAATTGTCTGTCCTTTTTTGGGCTGAATACTTATATTCCCATGGCAACCTGTGTCTGTTCTGGAAACAGGCCATGGCCTTGCTGCTCCGGCTGGGTCTCTTGTTCTCTGTCTCTGTCCACCCAGACTGGGAGGGCTGCTTGCTTCCTGAAACATTAATGGAACTACTGTAACTAAAAAAAGCTGTAGCAAGAGAATAGATGGACACAACAACATGTATAGGTTTTTAGTATCAAAAACAACACTCTGCCCTCTAAAGCAGTGGTTCTCAGTTGGTTGTGCCTCAGGACCCAAATTCAACCAGGTTGTCTCAGTCTTGACCCAATATTTGCGTTGCCAAAATACAATCTGGAAAACTCTTTATTTAATACTATATTGATATTAAATGTAGCAATTAAATAACAAAGGAACAACATTCCCACTTCTTTCATTGTCAATAATAACATTTTGCCGTCTTGATGAAGAATGCTAATAAACTCCCTGGTTTGAGACACTAAATCAACCTAAATAGCCCTGCTAATAAACTCCCTGGTTTGAGACACTAAATCAACCCAAATAGCCCTGCTAATAAATTCCCTGGTTTGAGACACTAAATCACCCTAAATAGCCCTGCTAATAATCTCCCTGGTTTGAGACACTAAATCACCCCAAATTGCCCTGCTAATAATCTCCCTGGTTTGTGACACTAAATCACCCCAAATAGCCCTGCTAATAAACTCCCTGGTTTGAGACACTAAATCAACCCAAATAGCTCTGCTAATAGAATATTAATAATCTCCCTGGTTTGAGACACTAAATCAACCTAAATAGCACTGCTAATAATCTCCCTGGTTTGAGACACTAAATCAACCTAAATAGCCCTGCTAATAAACTCCCTGGTTTGAGACACTAAATCAACCTAAATAGCCCTGCTAATAAATTCCCTGGTTTGAGACACTAAATCAACCTAAATAGCCCTGCTAATAAACTCCCTGGTTTGACACTAAATCAACCCAAATAGCTCTGCTAATAGAATATTAATAATCTCCCTGGTTTGAGACACTAAATCAACCTAAATAGCACTGCTAATAATCTCCCTGGTTTGAGACACTAAATCAACCGAAATAGCCCTGCTAATAAACTCCCTGGTTTGAGACACTAAATCACCCTAAATTGCCCTGCTAATAAACTCCCTGGTTTGAGACACTAAATCAACCTAAATAGCCCTGCTAATAAACTCCCTGGTTTGAGACACTAAATCAACCTAAATAGCCCTGCTAATAAACTCCCTGGTTTGAGACACTAAATCAACCCAAATAGCCCTGTTAATAAACTCCCTGGTTTGAGACACTAAATCACCCTAAATAGCCCTGCTAATAAACTCCCTGGTTTGAGACACTAAATCACCCTAAATTGTCCTGCTATTAAACTCCCTGGTTTGAGACACTAAATCACCCTAAATTGCCCTGCTATTAAACTCCCTGGTTTGAGACACTAAATCACCCTAAATAGCCCTGCTAATAATCTCCCTGGTTTGAGACACTACATCACCCTAAATAGCCCTGCTAATAATCTCCCTGGTTTGAGACACTAAATCACCCTAAATAGCCCTGCCAATAAATTCCCTGGTTTGAGACACTAAATCAACCTAAATAGCCCTGCTAATAAACTCCCTGGTTTGACACTAAATCAACCCAAATAGCTCTGCTAATAGAATATTAATAATCTCCCTGGTTTGAGACACTAAATCAACCTAGATAGCACTGCTAATAATCTCCCTGGTTTGAGACACTAAATCAACCTAAATAGCCCTGCTAATAAACTCCCTGGTTTGAGACACTAAATCAACCTAAATAGCCCTGCTAATAAATTCCCTGGTTTGAGACACTAAATCAACCTAAATAGCCCTGCTAATAAACTCCCTGGTTTGACACTAAATCAACCCAAATAGCTCTGCTAATAGAATATTAATAATCTCCCTGGTTTGAGACACTAAATCAACCTAGATAGCACTGCTAATAATCTCCCTGGTTTGAGACACTAAATCAACCTAAATAGCCCTGCTAATAAACTCCCTGGTTTGAGACACTAAATCAACCTAAATAGCCCTGCTAATAAATTCCCTGGTTTGAGACACTAAATCAACCTAAATAGCCCTGCTAATAAACTCCCTGGTTTGACACTAAATCAACCCAAATAGCTCTGCTAATAGAATATTAATAATCTCCCTAGTTTGAGACACTAAATCAACCTAAATTACCCTGCTAATAAACTCCCTGGTTTGAGACACTAAATCACCCTAAATAGCCCTGCTAATAATCTCCCTGGTTTGAGACACTAAATCACCCTAAATTGCCCTGCTAATAAACTCCCTGGTTTGAGACACTAAATCACCCTAAATTGCCCTGCTATTAAACTCCCTGGTTTGAGACACTAAATCACCATAAATTGCCCTGCTATTAAACTCCCTGGTTTGAGACACTAAATCACCCTAAATAGCCCTGCTATTAAACTCCCTGGTTTGAGACACTAAATCACCCTAAATAGCCCTGCTAATAATCTCCCTGGTTTGAGACACTAAATCAACCTAAATAGCCCTGCTAATAAACTCCCTGGTTTGAGACACTAAATCAACCTAAATTGCCCTGCTAATAAACTCCCTGGTTTGAGACACTAAATCAACCTAAATAGCCCTGTTAATAAACTCTCTGGTTTGAGACACTAAATCACCCTAAATAGCCCTGCTAATAAACTCCCTGGTTTGAGACACTAAATCACCCTAAATTGTCCTGCTATTAAACTCCCTGGTTCGAGACACTAAATCACCCTAAATTGCCCTGCTATTAAACTCCCTGGTTTGAGACACTAAATCACCCTAAATAGCCCTGCTAATAATCTCCCTGGTTTGAGACACTAAATCACCCTAAATTGCCCTGCTAATAAACTCCCTGGTTTGAGACACTAAATCACCCTAAATAGCCCTGCTAATAATCTCCCTGGTTCGAGACACTAAATCACCCTAAATTCCCCTGCTAATAATCTCCCTGGTTTGAGACACTAAATCAACCTAAATAGCACTGCTAATAATCTCCCTGGTTTGAGACACTAAATCAACCTAAATAGCCCTGCTAATAAACTCCCTGGTTTGAGACACTAAATCAACCTAAATAGCCCTGCTAATAAATTCCCTGGTTTGAGACACTAAATCAACCTAAATAGCCCTGCTAATAAACTCCCTGGTTTGACACTAAATCAACCCAAATAGCTCTGCTAATAGAATATTAATAATCTCCCTGGTTTGAGACACTAAATCAACCTAAATAGCACTGCTAATAATCTCCCTGGTTTGAGACACTAAATCAACCGAAATAGCCCTGCTAATAAACTCCCTGGTTTGAGACACTAAATCACCCTAAATTGCCCTGCTAATAAACTCCCTGGTTTGAGACACTAAATCAACCTAAATAGCCCTGCTAATAAACTCCCGGGTTTGAGACACTAAATCAACCTAAATAGCCCTGCTAATAAACTCCCTGGTTTGAGACACTAAATCAACCCAAATAGCCCTGTTAATAAACTCCCTGGTTTGAGACACTAAATCGCCCTAAATAGCCCTGCTAATAAACTCCCTGGTTTGAGACACTAAATCACCCTAAATTGTCCTGCTATTAAACTCCCTGGTTTGAGACACTAAATCACCCTAAATTGCCCTGCTATTAAACTCCCTGGTTTGAGACACTAAATCACCCTAAATAGCCCTGCTAATAATCTCCCTGGTTTGAGACACTACATCACCCTAAATAGCCCTGCTAATAATCTCCCTGGTTTGAGACACTAAATCACCCTAAATAGCCCTGCCAATAAATTCCCTGGTTTGCGACACTAAATCAACCTAAATAGCCCTGCTAATAAACTCCCTGGTTTGACACTAAATCAACCCAAATAGCTCTGCTAATAGAATATTAATAATCTCCCTGGTTTGAGACACTAAATCAACCTAGATAGCACTGCTAACAATCTCCCTGGTTTGAGACACTAAATCAACCTAAATAGCCCTGCTAATAAACTCCCTGGTTTGACACTAAATCAACCCAAATAGCTCTGCTAATAGAATATTAATAATCTCCCTGGTTTGAGACACTAAATCAACCTAGATAGCACTGCTAACAATCTCCCTGGTTTGAGACACTAAATCAACCTAAATAGCCCTGCTAATAAACTCCCTGGTTTGAGACACTAAATCAACCTAAATAGCCCTGCTAATAAATTCCCTGGTTTGAGACACTAAATCAACCTAAATAGCCCTGCTAATAAACTCCCTGGTTTGACACTAAATCAACCCAAATAGCTCTGCTAATAGAATATTAATAATCTCCCTGGTTTGAGACACTAAATCAACCTAAATAGCACTGCTAATAATCTCCCTGGTTTGAGACACTAAATCAACCTAAATAGCCCTGCTAATAAACTCCCTAGTTTGAGACACTAAATCAACCTAAATTACCCTGCTAATAAACTCCCTGGTTTGAGACACTAAATCACCCTAAATAGCCCTGCTAATAATCTCCCTGGTTTGAGACACTAAATCACCCTAAATTGCCCTGCTAATAAACTCCCTGGTTTGAGACACTAAATCACCCTAAATTGCCCTGCTATTAAACTCCCTGGTTTGAGACACTAAATCACCATAAATTGCCCTGCTATTAAACTCCCTGGTTTGAGACACTAAATCACCCTAAATAGCCCTGCTATTAAACTCCCTGGTTTGAGACACTAAATCACCCTAAATAGCCCTGCTAATAATCTCCCTGGTTTGAGACACTAAATCAACCTAAATAGCCCTGCTAATAAACTCCCTGGTTTGAGACACTAAATCAACCTAAATTGCCCTGCTAATAAACTCCCTGGTTTGAGACACTAAATCAACCTAAATAGCCCTGTTAATAAACTCCCTGGTTTGAGACACTAAATCACCCTAAATTGTCCTGCTATTAAACTCCCTGGTTCGAGACACTAAATCACCCTAAATTGCCCTGCTATTAAACTCCCTGGTTTGAGACACTAAATCACCCTAAATAGCCCTGCTAATAATCTCCCTGGTTTGAGACACTAAATCACCCTAAATTCCCCTGCTAATAAACTCCCTGGTTTGAGACACTAACTCACCCTAAATAGCCCTGCTAATAAACTCCCTGGTTTGAGACACTAAATCACCCTAAATTGCCCTGCTATTAAACTCCCTGGTTTGAGACACTAAATCACCCTAAATTGCCCTGCTATTAAACTCCCTGGTTTGAGACACTAAATCACCCTAAATAGCCCTGCTAATAATCTCCCTGGTTTGAGACACTAAATCACCCTAAATTGCCCTGCTAATAATCTCCCTGGTTCGAGACACTAAATCACCCTAAATTCCCCTGCTAATAAACTCCCTGGTTTGAGACACTAACTCACCCTAAATAGCCCTGCTAATAAACTCCCTGGTTTGAGACACTAAATCACCCTAAATTGCCCTGCTATTAAACTCCCTGGTTTGAGACACTAAATCAACCTAAATAGCCCTGTTAATAATCTCCCTGGTTTGAGACACTAAATCACCCTAAATTGCCCTGCTAATAAACTCCCTGGTTTGAGACACTAAATCACCCTAAATAGCCCTGCTAATAAACTCCCTGGTTTGAGACACTAAATCACCCTAAATTGCCCTGCTATTAAACTCCCTGGTTTGAGACACTAAATCACCCTAAATTGCCCTGCTATTAAACTCCCTGGTTTGAGACACTAAATCACCCTAAATTGTCCTGCTATTAGCTCTATATGGGAAAACTTCCGTCTTCAGATATGTCCTTGTTTTCAGAGTGGATCCAGTACGTGTCTCCCTGTCTGTCCCCAGGTGTGTGAGGGTAGTAGAGAGGCTGATTCTGCTGACTGAGGCACCATGGTGGAGCCAGGGGACAGGGAGGTGGCTGGCCAGAGGCTGGGGATCCCAGAGAGTTTAGGGGTGTCTACCCTGGAACCAGGTCAGCGACCCCCAACCACGCCCCCAGGACGACAGGTCTCTATCCGGGTACAGCTGCTGGACGACGTCACCGAGGTCTTCGACATATCAGTGAGTACAGGAACTATTTAGCTCTATGGGATGAATGACATGCTGGAGCAATGCTTTAGATGAGGTCCATAGTTCCCAGGCTCTGATATCAATGAGGTCCATAGTTCCCAGGCTCTGATAGCAATGAGGTCCATAGTTCCCAGGCTCTGATATCAATGAGGTCCATAGTTCCCAGGCTCTGATACCAATGAGGTCCATAGTTCCCAGGCTCTGATACCAATTCTTTAGATTTGGTCCATAGTTCCCAGGCTCTGATACCAGTGAGGTCTATAGTTCCCAGGCTCTGATACCAATGAGGTCCATAGTTCCCAGGCTCTGATACCAATGAGGTCTATAGTTCCCAGGCTCTGATACCAATGAGGTCCATAGTTCCCCGGCTCTGATACCAATGAGGTCCATAGTTCCCATGCTCTGATACCAATGAGGTCTATAGTTCCCAGGCTCTGATACCAATGAGGTCTATAGTTCCCAGGCTCTGATACCAATGAGGTCTATAGTTCCCAGGCTCTGATACCAATGAGGTCTATAGTTCACAGACTCTGATACCAATGAGGTTCATAGTTCCCAGGCTCTGATACCAATGAGGTCCATAGTTCCCAGGCTCTGATACCAATGAGGTCCATAGTTCCCAGGCTCTGATACCAATGAGGTCTGTAGTTCTCAGGCTCTGATACCAATGAGGTCTATAGTTCACAGACTCTGATACCAATGAGGTCCATAGTTCACAGGCTCTGATACCAATGAGGTCCATAGTTCCCAGGCTCTGATACCAATGCTTTAGATTAGGTCCATAGTTCCCAGGCTCTGATACCAATGCTTTAGATTAGGTCCATAGTTCCCAGGCTCTGATACCAGTGAGGTCCATAGTTCCCAGGCTCTGATACCAGTGAGGTCTATAGTTCCCAGGCTCTGATACCAATGCTTTAGATTAGGTCCATAGTTCCCAGGCTCTGATACCAGTGAGGTCTATAGTTCCCAGGCTCTGATACCAATGAGGTCCATAGTTCCCAGGCTCTGATACCAATGAGGTCTATAGTTCCCAGGCTCTGATACCAATGAGGTCTATAGTTCCCAGGCTCTGATAGCAATGAGGTCCATAGTTCCCAGGCTCTGATACCAATGAGGTCCATAGTTTCCAGGCTCTTATACCAATGAGGTCTATAGTTCCCAGGCTCTGATACCAATGAGGTCTATAGTTCCCAGGCTCTGATACCAATGAGGTCTATAGTTCCCAGGCTCTGATACCAATGAGGTCCATAGTTTCCAGGCTCTGATACCAATGAGGTCTATAGTTCCCAGGCTCTGATACCAATGAGGTCTATAGTTCCCAGGCTCTGATACCAATGAGGTCCATAATTTCCAGGTTCTGATACCAATGAGGTCTATAGTTCACAGGCTCTGATACCAATGAGGTCCATAGTTCCCAGGCTCTGATACCAATGCTTTAGATGAGGTCCATAGTTCCCAGGCTCTGATACCAATGAGGTCCATAGTTCCCAGGCTCTGATACCAGTGAGGTCTATAGTTCCCAGGCTCTGATACCAATGCTTTAGATGAGGTCCATAGTTCCCAGGCTCTGATACCAATGAGGTCCATAGTTTCCAGGCTCTTATACCAATGAGGTCTATAGTTCCCAGGCTCTGATACCAATGAGGTCTATAGTTCCCAGGCTCTGATACCAATGAGGTCTATAGTTCCCAGGCTCTGATACCAATGAGGTCCATAGTTTCCAGGCTCTGATACCAATGAGGTCTATAGTTCCCAGGCTCTGATACCAATGAGGTCTATAGTTCCCAGGCTCTGATACCAATGAGGTCCATAATTTCCAGGTTCTGATACCAATGAGGTCTATAGTTCCCAGGCTCTGATACCAATGCTTTAGATGAGGTCCATAGTTCCCAGGCTCTGATACCAATGAGGTCCATAGTTCCCAGGCTCTGATACCAATGAGGTCCATAGTTCCCCGGCTCTGATACCAATGAGTTCTATAGTTCCCAGGCTCTGATACCAATGAGGTCCATAGTTCCCCGTCTCTGATACCAGTGAGGTCTATAGTTCCCAGGCTCTGATACCAATGAGGTCTATAGTTCCCCGTCTCTGATACCAGTGAGGTCTATAGTTCCCCGTCTCTGATACCAGTGAGGTCTATAGTTCCCCGTCTCTGATACCAGTGAGGTCTATAGTTCCCAGGCTCAGATACCAATGAGGTCTATAGTTCCCAGGCTCTGATACCAATGAGTTCTATAGTTCCCAGGCTCTGATACCAATGAGGTCTGTAGTTCCCAGGCTCTGATACCAATGAGGTCCATAGTTCCCAGGCTCTGATACCAATGCTTTAGATGAGGTCTATAGTTCCCAGGCTCTGATACCAATGAGGTCCATAGTTCCCCGTCTCTGATACCAGTGAGGTCTATAGTTCCCCGTCTCTGATACCAGTGAGGTCTATAGTTCCCAGGCTCAGATACCAATGAGGTCTATAGTTCCCAGGCTCTGATACCAATGAGTTCTATAGTTCCCAGGCTCTGATACCAATGAGGTCTGTAGTTCCCAGGCTCTGATACCAATGAGGTCCATAGTTCCCAGGCTCTGATACCAATGCTTTAGATGAGGTCTATAGTTCCCAGGCTCTGATACCAATGAGGTCTATAGTTCCCAGGCTCTGATACCAATGAGTTCTATAGTTCCCAGGCTCTGATACCAATGAGGTCTGTAGTTCCCAGGCTCTGATACCAATGAGGTCCATAGTTCCCAGGCTCTGATACCAATGCTTTAGATGAGGTCCATAGTTCCCAGGCTCTGATACCAATGAGGTCTGTAGTTCCCAGGCTCTGATACCAATGAGGTCCATAGTTCCCAGGCTCTGATACCAATGCTTTAGATGAGGTCTATAGTTCCCAGGCTCTGATACCAATGAGGTCCATAGTTCCCAGGCTCTGATACCAATGAGGTCTATAGTTCCCAGGCTCTGATACCAATGCTTTAGATGAGGTCTATAGTTCCCAGGCTCTGATACCAATGAGGTCTATAGTTCCCAGGCTCTGATACCAATGAGGTCTATAGTTCCCAGGCTCTGATACCAATGAGGTCCATAGTTCCCAGGCTCTGATACCAATGAGGTCTGTAGTTCCCAGGCTCTGATACCAATGAGGTCGATAGTTCCCAGGCTCTGATACCAATGAGGTCTATAGTTCCCAAGCTCTTATATCAATGAGGTCTATAGTTCCAAGGCTATGATACCAATGAGGTCTATGTTCTGTCTGTAACCTGGTGTGTGTTCTGTCTATAACATGGTTTGTGTTCTGTCTGTAACATGTTTTGTGTTCTGTCTGCAACATGGTGTGTGTTCTGTAACCTGGTTTGTGTTCTGCTCTGTAAACTGGTGTGTGTTCTGCTCTGTAACCTGGTGTGTGTTCTGCTCTGTAACCTGGTGTGTGTTCTGTAACCTGGTGTGTGTTCTGCTCTGTAACCTGGTGTGTGTTCTGTTCTGTAACCTGGTGTGTTCTGCTCTGTAACCTGGTGTGTGTTCTGCTCTGTAACCCGGTGTGTATTCTGCTCTGTAACCTGGTGTGTGTTCTGCTCTGTAACCTGGTGTGTGTTCTGCTCTGTAACCTGATGTGTGCTCTGCTCTGTAACCTGGTGTGTATTCTGTAACCTGGTGTGTTCTGCTCTGTAACCCAGTGTGTGTTCTGTGACCTGGTGTGTGTTCTGTTCTGTAACCTGGTGTGTGTTCTGCTCTATAACCTGGTGTGTGTTCTGTGACCTGGTGTGTGTTCTGCTCTGTAACCTGGTGTGTATTCTGTAACCTGGTGTGTGTTCTGCTCTGTAACCCGATGTGTGTTCTGCTCTCTCCACAGCAACGAGCCCCAGCCAAGGCTCTGTTTGACCTGGTGTGTGTCCATCTGAACCTGGCTGAAAGAGACTACTTCGGGCTCCAGTACCAGAACCCCAGTAGGATGATGGTGAGACAGAAGGTCTTTATTCACTATTCTGTGTCCCAAATGGAACCCTGGACTCTATAGAGCTCACTGCCTCTGCCCAGAGCCTTATGCCATGCCTACTTTTCTGTCTGCAATGTTCTGAATCATGGATGTTGCACACACTCAACACTGGCCCCTGGACAGTGGTACTGGTGTCTCAATACTGGCCCCTAGACAGTGGTACTGGTGTCTCAATACTGGCCCCTGGACAGTGGTACTGGTGACTCAATACTGGCCCCTGGACAGTGGTACTGGTGTCTCAATACTGGCCCCTGGACAGTGGTACTGGTGACTCAATACTGGCCCCTGGACAGTGGTACTGGTGTCTCTCAATACTGGCCCCTGGACAGTGGTACTGGTGACTCAATACTGGCCCCTGGACAGTGGTACTGGTGACTCAATACTGGCCCCTGGACAGTGTTATTGGTGACTCAACACTGGCCCCTGGACAGTGGTACTGGTGACTCTCAATACTGGCCCCTGGACAGTGGTACTGGACAGTGGTACTGGTGACTCAATACTGGCCCCTGGACAGTGGTACTGGTGTCTCTCAATACTGGCCCCTGGACAGTGGTACTGGTGACTCAATACTGGCCCCTGGACAGTGGTACTGGTGACTCAATACTGGCCCCTGGACAGTGTTATTGGTGACTCAACACTGGCCCCTGGACAGTGGTACTGGTGTCTCTCAATACTGGCCCCTGGACATTGGTACTGGTGTCTCTCAATACTGGCCCCTGGACAGTGGTACTGGTGACTCAATACTGGCCCCTGGACAGTGGTACTGGTGACTCAATACTGGCCCCTGGACAGTGGTACTGGTGTCTCAATACTGGCCCCTGGACAGTGGTACTGGTGACTCAATACTGGCCCCTGGACAGTGGTACTGGTTACTCAATACTGGCCCCTGGACAGTGGTACTGGTGTCTCTCAATACTGGCCCCTGGACAGTGGTACTGGTGACTCAATACTGGCCCCTGGACAGTGGTACTGGTGACTCAATACTGGCCCCTGGACAGTGTTATTGGTGACTCAACACTGGCCCCTGGACAGTGGTACTGGTGACTCTCAATACTGGCCCCTGGACAGTGGTACTGGACAGTGGTACTGGTGACTCAATACTGGCCCCTTGACAGTGGTACTGGTGTCTCTCAATACTGGCCCCTGGACAGTGGTACTGGTGACTCAATACTGGCCCCTGGACAGTGGTACTGGTGACTCAATACTGGCCCCTGGACAGTGGTACTGGTGTCTTAATACTGGCCCCTGGACAGTGGTACTGGTTACTCAATACTGGCCCCTGGACAGTGGTACTGGTGACTCAATACTGGCCCCTGGACAGTGGTACTGGTGACTCTCAATACTGGCCCCTGGACAGTGGTACTGGACAGTGGTACTGGTGACTCAATACTGGCCCCTTGACAGTGGTACTGGTGTCTCTCAATACTGGCCCCTGGACAGTGGTACTGGTGACTCAATACTGGCCCCTGGACAGTGGTACTGGTGACTCAATACTGGCCCCTGGACAGTGGTACTGGTGACTCAATACTGGCCCCTGGACAGTGGTACTGGTGTCTCAATACTGGCCCCTGGACAGTGGTACTTGTGACTTGATAATGGTAAGTCTGGCTGCATTAACCCCAGGCAGGGGAACATAGCCATCCAGTCTCCGCTATATTAGAGACAGGCTCAGGGTCACACTCAGGAACAGAGCCATCCAGTGTCAGGGTCTCACACAGGAACAGAGCCATCCAGTGTCAGGGTCACACAGGAACAGAGCCATCCAGTCTCAGGGTCACACAGGAACAGAGCCATCCAGTGTCAGGGTCAGACAGGAACAGAGCCATCCAGTGTCAGGGTCAGACAGGAACAGAGCCATCCAGTCTCAGGGTCACACAGGAACAGAGCCATCCAGTGTCAGGGTCACACAGGAACAGAGCCATCCAGTGTCAGGGTCAGACCGGAACAGAGCCATCCAGTCTCAGGGTCACACAGGAACAGAGCCATCCAGTCTCAGGGTCTCACATAGGAACAGAGCCATCCAGTCTCAGGGTCACACACAGGAATAGAGCCATCCAGTGTCAGGGTCAGACCGGAACAGAGCCATCCAGTGTCAGGGTCAGACAGGAACAGAGCCATCCAGTCTCAGGGTCAGACAGGAACAGAGCCATCCAGTGTCAGGGTCACACAGGAACAGAGCCATCCAGTGTCAGGGTCAGACCGGAACAGAGCCATCCAGTCTCAGGGTCAGACAGGAACAGAGCCATCCAGTGTCAGGGTCACACAGGAACAGAGCCATCCAGTGTCAGGGTCTCACACAGGAACAGAGCCATCCAGTGTCAGGGTCACATAGGAACAGAGCCATCCAGTGTCAGGGTCAGACCGGAACAGAGCCATCCAGTCTCAGGGTCACACAGGAACAGAGCCATCCAGTCTCAGGGTCACACAGGAACAGAGCCATCCAGTCTCAGGGTCACACAGGAACAGAGCCATCCAGTCTCAGGGTCAGACAGGAACAGAGCCATCCAGTCTCAGGGTCAGACAGGAACAGAGCCATCAAGTGTCTAGGTCAGACAGGAACAGAGCCATCCAGGCTCAGGGTCACACTCAGGAACAGAGCCATCCAGTGTCAGGGTCTCACATAGGAACAGAGCCATCCAGGCTCAGGGTCACACTCAGGAACAGAGCCATCCAGGCTCAGGGTCACACTCAGGAACAGAGCCATCCAGGCTCAGGGTCACACTCAGGAACAGAGCCATCCAGTGTCAGGGTCTCACATAGGAACAGAGCCATCCAGTCTCAGGGTCACACAGGAACAGAGCCATCCAGTCTCAGGGTCAGACAGGAACAGAGCCATCCAGTGTCAGGGTCAGACAGGAACAGAGCCATCCAGTGTCAGGGTCAGACCGGAACAGAGCCATCCAGTGTCAGGGTCAGACCGGAACAGAGCCATCCAGTCTCAGGGTCACACAGGAACAGAGCCATCCAGTCTCAGGGTCACACAGGAACAGAGCCATCCAGTCTCAGGGTCTCACACAGGAACAGAGCCATCCAATCTCAGCTGTATTGATTATGTGTTTCTGAAGCGTTTTGTTGTTTGTTGTTTTTCCTGTAGGTCTGGTTGGACCTGCTGAAGCCCACCCTGAAACAGATCAGACGTGAGTACTGAGAGGACAGCCCTGTATTATAGGGTTAGGGTTAGGACAGCCCTATATAGCATTTTTCTATGGCTGGCCATGCTTTCCACCTGGCTACTCCTACCCCGGTCAACAGCACTGCACCCCCCACAGCAACTCGCCCAAGCCTCCCCATTTCTCCTTCTCCCAAATCCGTTCAGCTGATGTTCTGAAAGAGCTGCAAAATCTGGACCCCTACAAATCAGCCGGGCTAGACAATCTGGACCCTTTCTTTTTAAAATTATCTGCCGAAATTGTTGCCACCCCTATTAATAGCCTGTTCAACCTCTCTTTCGTGTCGTCTGAGATTCCCAAAGATTGGAAAGCAGCTGCGGTCATCCCCCTCTTCAAAGGGGGGGACACTCTTGACCCAAACTGCTACAGACCTATATCTATCCTACCATGCCTTTCTAAGGTCTTCGAAAGCCAAGTCAACAAACAGATTACCGACCATTTCGAATCTCACCATACCTTCTCTGCTATGCAATCTGGTTTCAGAGCTGGTCATGGGTGCACCTCAGCCACACTCAAGTTCCTAAATGATATCTTAACCGCCATCGATAAGAAACATTACTGTGCAGCAGTATTCATTGATCTGGCCAAGGCTTTCGACTCTGTCAATCACCACATCCTCATCGGCAGACTCGACAGCCTTGGTTTCTCAAATGACTGCCTCCCCTGGTTCACCAACTACTTCTCAGATAGAGTTCAGTGTGTCAAATCAGAGGGTCTGCTGTCCGGACCTCTGGCAGTCTCTATGGGGGTGCCACAGGGTTCAATTCTTGGACCGACTCTCTTCTCTGTATACATCAATGAGGTCACTCTTGCTGCTGGTGAGTCTCTGATCCACCTCTACGCAGACGACACCATTCTGTATACTTCTGGCCCTTCTTTGGACACTGTGTTAACAACCCTCCTGGCAAGCTTCAATGCCATACAACTCTCCTTCCGTGGCCTCCAATTGCTCTTAAATACAAGTAAAACTAAATGCATGCTCTTCAACCGATCGCTACCTGCACCTGCCCGCCTGTCCAACATCACTACTCTGGACGGCTCTGACTTAGAATACGTGGACAACTACAAATACTTAGGTGTCTGGTTAGACTGTAAACTCTCCTTCCAGACCCATATCAAACATCTCCAATCCAAAGTTAAATCTAGAATTGGCTTCCTATTTCGCAACAAAGCATCCTTCACTCATGCTGCCAAACATACCCTTATAAAACTGACCATCCTACCAATCCTCGACTTTGGCGATTTACAACATAGCCTCCAATACCCTACTCAACAAATTGGATGCAGTCTATCACAGTGCAATCCATTTTGTCACCAAAGCCCCATATACTACCCACCATTGCGACCTGTACGCTCTCGTTGGCTGGCCCTCGCTTCATACTCGTCGCCAAACCCACTGGCTCCATGTCATCTACAAGACCCTGCTAGGTAAAGTCCCCCCTTATCTCAGCTCGCTGGTCACCATAGCATCTCCCACATGTAGCACACGCTCCAGTAGGTATATCTCTCTAGTCACCCCCAAAACCAATTCTTTCTTTAGCCGCCTCTCCTTCCAGTTCTCTGCTGCCAATGACTGGAACGAACTACAAAAACCTCTGAAACTGGAAACACTTATCTCCCTCACTAGCTTTAAGCACCAACTGTCAGAGCAGCTCACATATTACTGCACCTGTACATAGCCCACCTATAATTTAGCCCAAAGAACTACCTCTTTCCCTACTGTACTTAATTCATTTATTTATTTTGCTCCTTTGCACCCCATTATTTTTATTTCTACTTTGCACATTCTTCCATTGCAAATCTACCATTCCAGTGTTTTACTTGCTATATTGTATTTACTTTGCCACCATGGCCTTTTTTTGCCTTTACCTCCCTTATCTCACCTCATTTGCTCACATCGTATATAGACTTGTTTATACTGTATTATTGACTGTATGTTTGTTTTGCTCCATGTGTAACTCTGAGTCGTTGTATGTGTCGAACTGCTTTGCTTTATCTTGGCCAGGTCGCAATTGTAAATGAGAACTTGTTCTCAACTTGCCTACCTGGTTAAATAAAGGTGAAATAAATAAATAAATAAATAAATAAAATATAGTACGAGTGGTATATAGTACTGAGAGGACAACCATGTATAGTACTAGTGGAATATAGTACTGAGAGGACAACCCTGTATAGTACTAGTGGTATATAGTACTGAGAGGACAGCCCTGTATAGTACTAGTGGTATATAGTACTGAGAGGACAGCCCTGTATAGTACTAGTGGTATATAGTACTGAGAGGACAGCCCTGTATAGTACTAGTGGTATATAGTACTGAGAGGATAACCCTGTATAGTACTAGTGGTATATAGTACTGAGAGGATAACCCTATATAGTACTAGTGGTATATAGTACTGAGAGGATAACCCTGTATAGTACTAGTGGTATATAGTACTGAGAGGATAACCCTGTATAGTACTAGTGGTATATAGTACTGAGAGGATAACCCTGTATAGTACTAGTGGAATATAGTACTGAGAGGACAGCCCTGTATAGTACTAGTGGTATATAGTACTGAGAGGATAACCCTATATAGTACTAGTGGTATATAGTACTGAGAGGACAACCCTGTATAGTACTAGTGGTATATAGTACTGAGAGGACAGCCCTGTATAGTACTAGTGGTATATAGTACTGAGAGGACAGCCCTGTATAGTACTAGTGGTATATAGTACTGAGAGGACAGCCCTGTATAGTACTAGTGGTATATAGTACTGAGAGGACAACCCTGTATAGTACTA